>NC_143581.1:193804959-194176062 GCF_048544385.1 Mastigoproctus giganteus
GCATTTCCTAGTAATAACAAAAAAATTACATTTTTCATCAATCCATAAATTGCAAATTGTGAATGAACTCAGTAAATTTCCATACGCTACGCTAAAACTGATAAAACAAATATTTGAATAGATTCAGAAGAAAAATGCAAAAAAAAATAAAATTAAAATGAAAATAAAATAATACACTGGAAAAGGTAAAAAGCATCGACTTTTATGTGCGAATCCAAAACATTTTGTTCTCACTTTGCGCACAACAGCGCGGTTATTTTTTTTTTCTGTCCTCCCCACAGCGGCTGGAAAATTTTGACCCGAGTCAATTACGCGAGAAATTTTATGGGTATTTTCACAACGTGGCTGAGTTGGTCTAGGTTAGCGTGGTTTTTTCTCCCAGAAATCCGGGTTTTTCGTCCAGCAAACAGCAAATCGACCACAAAACACACGCAATATTATTAACTATTTCATTATTTTTTATTGTGCGCAATATAATAGCGCTTTGATATACGCACGAATCTCAGGGAAGGAGCAAAGGGAAGGATAAATATCGCGGAGGTAGCTGAAAATTCTAAGAAGGCTAATCGATCCACTCCTTAACTTTCTCAACTATTGTTGGGGACATGGGTGAAAGCAGTTGCGCTGTGACGATACAGAGCGTCCACGTGTGATTCAAGGTCACTTCACATTAACGCAACAAAAAAAAATTCCTCGCCTACGTGATTACGGAAGAGGTCAAAGGCTGCCTGCGGCACCCAGACAGATGTTTTGGGGTGGAGGGGCATGAATTGAAGGCGTAGTCTCGAGATGAACAGGAAAACAAGACCTTCAATGCCAGCGGAGTATAATAAACAACAGTTAGGTGACAAACTAACTGGTGTGAAACACCAGACTCGAAACATCCACAGAAGCCATGTTTGGGCAACTTCGCTGCGCGTAAATACGTCCATCCACTTCTACATCACGATAAGATTACTATCACGAAGGATTTTACCAAGCAGGCAACAAAATCTACGTGCATCATGCAGCGCCACCTATGTTTTTTGAATAAGTTGCAGAAACGTGCCGAAATATAATCGACCGATTGATATATATTTCGGCACGTTTCTGCAACTTATCCTTTTGCCCCAGTGTATTTGCCCACTTGGTACGTTGACAGACACTCCCATGCGTACAATGAAAGGTAGGCGGACATGGAACGCGAAGAATTTACTGCCCCCCCAGGAAAATTTTCGTCTGCTCACCGATCCGCGTAATCCTACCGACACAGAAGTACTTTCCCAAAGTGAAAGGAGTTTACGTGTACCTTCGAAGAAAGGTGATGACGGAAGACTGAATTCCATCGCTCACTTCGTGTTTTCCAGTACGGGAAATTTGTTTTCGTGGGACGGTATCCGGCTTGCCCGGTCCCACTTCCTCCCTACAGGTTTGTGCGCATGACCGCATTGTTAGTGTGTAGGCCAGCACCAAAATGAAACAGGTTTCGTCAATTCGATTTAACATAATCACTCCTTAATGTTATAAGCATATACTGTCTACACTGCCACACAAAAATAGTCGACCTTTTTGCTTCTGGACTGGAAAAGTGGGAAGTTAAATATGATAAAAAGCAAAAAATGTGGCTATAGTGTAGTAAGCGATTCAATATGTGTAATACATGTACGCATGACCTCGGACATTCCACAGTCTGCATCACTTTTGATGAGCAAACGACTATTTTTACTGAATCGATTCTTACTGTTCCGTTTAAATTAATGAACTGATGCAGTGAATCGGTTCATTAATTAACGGTCTTTGTTATGTTTATTTTTTGATTAAAAAAAGCGGGCAAATAAAATAGAAAAAAAGTCTGGAATGGTGCTTTTTTTGGGGTAACTGGCAATCAACGACTATTTTTAGTGAATCGATTCTTACGGTTCGGTTTAATCTAATGAATCGATTCACTGAGTTCATTCATTAACGACTTTTGTCATGTTTGTTTTTATCTTTTAATGTAAAGGAGGGCATCTAAAATAGAAAAAAAGTCTGCGTTTTCTTTCAAATATATTAACAATGTTTTAATATGATTGTTAAATACGGTTAATGATTGTATTAATGCAATATCAAAAGGTGATTGGCTGGAAACAACTCTGATTTATGTATTCCATCCACAGTATAAACAAAATATGTATTTTTAAAATATCCAAGATTCAGAATTGTCCACAGCAGTAGTTTTCAAAGTGTGAACCGTTGGGTTCTATAAAGAGTTTCCAGAGGTTCTGAAAACTATCCGACTACTGTTTTAATTTGTTGTTAATTATTACTGATTTAAAGATATTCGGTTTACGCGAAAGCTTTCGGTTATTTAAAGAACGGATTCTCAAAGAGAACTGATTAACTGGAACTTACTTCAGAATCGGTTTTGTAAATCATTTTTCCATTAACATTTGCGTGGGATCATTTTGGACCCCACTGTTTCAGCAATGAGACAGGATGTTTCAACATATGTGTTCTGGCTGACCTTCAGCGAAAAGAAAAAAAAAAAAAAAAGAAGAAATGGCTTTGGAATATCTGTCAGAGTTGTCGCAATCTCTAGAGAAATCGCCACATTTCTGAGAAAGCATTCTCAAGTCATGCACGAACTTAGACACCAAACAAAAGGGGAAATAATTCGACACTGGCAGGGATTTCTAAAATCTGTGAAATTTTAGAGATTTAAAACTCCTGGAGCTATTCAAGCTTTATCCGCCTAGAAGGACATCTGGTGGCATCATGCCATTAATTACTGATACACTAGGTCAGTCTGGAGACAGTGCCAGAAAGAAAAGGGTGATTGCACATCATCGTAGGCCTCTCTAAAACGTGTAAATAAGTCGGACACACCCATCCGATAACCCTGCTTGGAGGCCTTCGGATTTAAAGCAGCTGAGCTGACATACTTCTGAGCATCAAATATTTAAGTTAGGTGCATTACTTGGAAACCGTGTTCCACTTGGATTGAGGCCACACTCTTAGAGACCGCGCAAAGACATCCGAGTCACATGTAGGTCGGTACTGCTTACGATAGTCCATATTTAAAGAGTTTATATAAACACGATTTATATAAATATAACAAACACTGACAATTCCACTCTGCTAATTAAAAGTTTGTCTTTCTAAACTTGGACTGCAGTAGCTGTTTGGTGTCGCTTACAGAAAATAAACCCATTTTTCAAATCTGGCAGGTTCGTCTGTCCGGGACCATCTATTTACTGGGACTCGGCAAAGTGGCACGTGCACATCACACAGGGAGTCCGATACCCCAATTACTTATTTAAATTTTCAATTTAACTCCGCTTTTATTGGCCTACTTTCTGACAGTAGATATATAACTACAAGGTTCAAAGAAAGAAAAAAAAAATCAGATCTTTTGAAGTCTAAATCTAATGACATCTACGAAAGGAAATGAAGTATTGAAAAGCTAAAAAAAAATTTTTTTTATTGAGATAAAGGTGCAAATACAAAAGGATAAAGAAATAAAAGTTATAAAGATAACTTGGGTAAGAAATTCAGTCATAGTGAAAAGTAAAGTACTGTATAATAATAGGTTTTAAAACATTCCATAGGCTCTTTTCGTTCGGCTGGGCGTTTTTGAATTAGTGCCAAGGCAACTCGGGCCAGGAGGCGTCAACGTATCGTGTTTGCATGGGTAGAATGACGCCTTTTTTTAGATAGAAATTAATTGGAAGTCCCGTCTGTTCTTTTATTACAGTAAAATCTCAATTTTACAATAACCGATCTTACGTATATTTTAATCGGTTTCAAAGAAACTCCACTAAGTATGTCCTCAAAATTAAGTTACTTTTTTACTTTCGAATCCTCATCTTGGGTTCATTTGCTGTTTTTGATGATCAAGCAGACACAGTTTGCTAACAACGGCATTTTATGAAGAACTGCTAGCGGTATTTCTCTACGTCTGCAGTTATTTCAGTCGTATAAAGATTGATAACCACCCTAACGTGCTATCCGCCGTTTTGTTGGTAAGTGATCATTGGCGACATAGGGATTGTCCACCGTAGCCAGCGGACATCCCGTTATTGGCGTGCTGTTAAATCACCTCAGGTCACTGACTGTATCAATTCTGTTAAAACATTTCGCCATACTGTGCTTTTATCATTATTATTATAGCCTCAGACGCAGATGCACCATAAAACCCATAAACAAACAAACGAAGACACTTTTTACATTCGTTATGCCAGCCATATAAACATTGATAACCACAGTTCATGTGCTGTCCACAATTCGTATGACCTTGAAAGACTAGGGCAGAGATCGGCAACCTACGATACTGGCTAAAGGCGGCGCTAGGGACTGATTATGTCTGAGAATGGCAAGCGTGTCTTTGTTCCAGTTAAATTCAACACGAAACGCCCCAAGTACGTTTCGAAAACCCCATTGATTTTCGTGCCTTCGTTTTTGCAGATTAATAGTACAACACCCCATCTAAAAACTTCACCAGTGGCATCAGAAACCCAACTGAACTGGACAAGAACCATCCCTGAAAGTTGCTAACCCCTTAACTAGGCGTATTTTAACCTCTCTCCAAGGCCACCCCCCCTCACAAAAAAATATTATAATTATAGCTTTCGTATAATTATAATTAGGTTTTTTTTTTTTTTAATTCTTAAAACTTGTTTTCTAACGTCATCAGCGATTTCTGTACAATACACCCAACCATGGTAAATATAGAGTGCCTAGCTACCAACCCCAGTACATGTTCCTCTTCTCGGAAATGGGGAGGGGGAAATACTTTCCACCCGCAAACAGAAACAAACCTATGAGCAAAACACATAAATCACGGGACCTTGAATTAGTTCTGGAATCTTCACAAGGTACAAGTACATTGCCTCCTGTCACTGCAGCTATTTAGTGTGTCCTGTACGCAGAAAGCAAAGACAAATTTAGATTATTCAAGTGAACAACTATCCACAACGTTCATTATTTGCAAGAAATAAATTTTCTGTTTATACTCTATTAGGCCACACAGTCACAAGACAGAGAATACAAGAAACAACATCGTATTTAGTAGCGCGATCCAGGGTCAGTCAAAGCACATGTATTTATATGCCCTAGCGTTTTACCACTCGGCTACTTTGGTAGTTCCGAGTTTTCATCAGACTTTATGTAGTTAGAAATTTAAATTTCTTATTTATTGTTAAAGGACCGGATTCCAATAAAAGAACCTTATGGCAATAGCCATTGAAGAGGCAATATTTTGAACAATATGATTAAAATCTTCAATTCTGAACTTCATAAACAAGCGACAGCTATTGGCTCATCCAGAAAAAAAAGGGGGGGGGGGTCTCCTCACACATAAGTCCTAGTTTCAAAATGCAACCGATACATAGTGCATAGAAAATGTCACAACACAGCCATATATTGAATGCAAATATATGGCCACGTAGCTCTATACCTCTATTCCTGAGTTAAACCAACCGTAGAACCTGCTCATGGCGAAACGGGGCACAAAGCAGCTGGCATTTGGAACAGTTACCAATCACGTGAACAATCTGTTTATTTTGTTCAGTGGAAGTTATATGTGCATCCTTCTATAGTGTATATTGAAACACACCCAACTGATGAATAAGTTTATTACTCTGTTTAAAAAAATAGATATTGAAAATAGTAATTACTCTTAATAAATAATTAAAATGAGATTATGAAATAATAATAGTTATATTTCTGGTTATAACTAATGTTTTTGTATAATTAATGGGCTAACACGGAACTCATCAAATACAGAACATAACTTGAGAATACAGAAAATATGTCAATAAATATATATTTTTCAAATGATGTTTTAATTGAATTTTTGTGGTTAAAAAATATATGAAAATATTTTAATCAATATATAAATCTTTCCTGAATGGATGTAGCATTTTAATTCTTATCTTTTAATCTCCAACAGAAAGGAAATATATGAACGAAGTTGAAAATATATTAAATAAATTTTTAAAAATATATCGATATGATTTAAATGCTATTTATACTATCAGGAGAGCAGGGGTGGGCACAGAGGGCATATGCCCCTTTAATCTTCCGTATAAGTGTTCCTAGGTCTATCTAAACAAAAACACTCAAAAACCTGGTCGTCATTCCTCCCCTTTACGATAATATCTGGATAAGGCAGTGTATGATTATCTATAAATTATTAATTAATTAATAAAATTCCAAAAGAATTTTATTATTATATTTATAAACATAATACTTTTGAAATTAAAAATTTTCCTCATTATTTCATATTGATATTGGCATATCTGAAACGGCTATACAGGACTTGCCCTTAGGCATCTTGACTCACATAATAACACCTGCTCTATAACGGCTTCACCCTTAAACTTCCGTTGGGGGTTTCTGATACCGTTAGCCTTCAGGGCATAACCACAAAAAACAAAACAAAAAAAAAAAAAAAAACTTCAGATTTCGTTTAGCAACAAAACAAAGAAATGAAACAAAAAGAAATAAATGAATGAAAACAAAAAGAAACGAAATAAAGAAAAAGAATAATATAAAAAGGGAAGAAGCAATAATCATTTAGAAAAATAATATTTAATAGTTAAAATAATTAGGTTCAATACAAAGGGAGCCTAATAGTTTTTGAAAAATCGTATACTTTCATACTAATTCTGTTTAATCTCTCAGTATTTAAAATTTTATTCTTGATTTTTTTCTATTTATCCATTTTTAAATAAATAAATGGGCAAGAGTAAACTTTATAAAATGCCTGTTATGTGTTTTGAAGTAAGTTTTAGAAATGATAAAACGCCTCCACGCGCAGCAGACAATTTGACTTTAACGTTCATGAATCGTTTGTCATTTTTTCTAGCGTTTAGTGGTGAATCTTTTGGCATATCATATATGCAATAAAATACAAAAGCTTTAGTAGAAAATTATATAAAAAAATAAATATTAACAACCAGGAGAAAAAAAATATCTCTACACTTACCGAAGTAGACTGGCTTTTCACATTTCGGACAATTCGGCATTTTGTTTTCTGTCTGCACAGCGCGATACCAATCTAGATCACCTTAATTCTCTGCTATCAACAAGTGGCAAGACAGTGTTTTATCGCGCAGATGTAGCAGCGACTGTCATGCGCAAAACAATAGCCACAGTGCGTAAAGTGTGCGAGGAGAAAAACTACACATGCGCATTAAATGTTTCATAGGCCAAGGTCGTATTGATATGATGTCACAGCTTTTCACTCCCGGTGATATCAGTGCGGTGATGCATTTAATAAGCTAATAATTTTAAATAGGTTTCATGATATCAAAAAAAGAAAGCGTGGTTGAATACAAATTTCACTCGATGATTTAATGATGGCAATCTCAGCTGGATTCAGATCGACCTTGCGGTGGTCAGACATGCGTACTTGAGCAGACGTGGGTCAAGCTGTTAAATATCAAACGACCGGAAGTATAGGGTACAGGCGATGGGAAAGTGGTCCACAAATAGACTCCTTCCTGTCATATATTATATAAATGTATGTTTATAAACATATACACACATCATATTTAATATTATTTGAGGTGACATTTTTGTGCTAAGGTGGTAGAAGAGAGAAAATTGTATTAGTTTTTGGGTTCCTGGAACAGCTTTTCACTCCCGGAACATGTGGTTCGCATCATACACGTATTCCCTATAACGGGTCTTAAAACAGGTGGAACGTCCATATGCGAACAAATATAGTCAATTTAGGATCGCACACGTGTGAGCAACGTATTTTCTCTGCTGAATATTTGCATCGATTTGGTCAATTATTTCTATAAATATTTTAAATTTCAAATATTGTATAATTAAGTTATTGAATTGGTAGTCGCAAGCCCTTTCTTATGGGACCGATGAATGTCCCAAAATAAAATTAGAAACTAATTTTAAAATTATAAACAGTGTAAATTCTCAACCTGGTATACAAATTTAATGACTTCTAAAATATTTAACGTGTTGTTCTTCTCCACACTAAGCATCCATTTTTGGAGCATAAAATCTTTTTTTTTTTTTTTTTTTTTTTCTCACCAAGTCTGTCTGTCCGTCCGCATATAATAACTTGAAACCCAATAGGCGGATTTTCACGAAATTTTATATATAAGTCTTTCAGAAAGAATTGTCGAGCCATCCAAAATTTTATTAAAATTAAACCAATAGAAATTCGCCATTTATTTATCTTTCTTTTTTTTTTTTTTTTTTTTTTTTCAGAAAATTTCGAGTTATCTCTATATATAAATGGAGGAAATTTTCGAATTTTTTGACATTACTCGGTATGGCAAAGTGTGATAAATACTAAGTTTTCAGCATACATTCAGTTAGTCCCTGTGAAGGTTTGAAGATCACTTCCGTTTGAACAGCATCTCCACTTCCCCTCCATCCTCTGGAAAGAAATCTTAGGTCATTAGTCGAAAAGAAAGGATCAACGCAAAATTTTCAGTGCTTGCTTCAATAGTCCCTTGGAAGGTTTTAGCCCCAATATACACCACTTTCCTCTTAGAGAATTCTACATATATTAATGAAAGTAAGTTTTGGATGTCAGCCATTACTCGAAAAGGAAAAGTTAGTTGTAGTTGTTGGACTAGGGTTTTTTAGGAGCATCAGCAACTAAGGCCATATGCTCCGTGTATACCCTCTGTAAATTGCGTATATTCTGTGATCGATTTTCTATTTGCTGGACGAAAAACCCGAGTTTTAGGGAAAGAAAAAAAAAACATGCTACCCTCGCCTGAGACCGACTAACTCAGCCGCGTTGTGAAAAAGGCCAATAAAAAATTAATCCTGTCATCGACGTGATTCAAACTCAGGTCTTTTCCATCTCGTGTGGGGAAGGACAGTGATTCCACCAGTTATACTACCCACGAGGGCGGAAAAGCCAAAAATCAACACCAAATTTTTAGGGCTGTTCTTTCAAGCCTTGTTAGGGTTAAATTATAATACCACGGTGCCTCCCCCAAAGAAACGCTGCTATAGATTTCGAACAGCAGCTCTGATCGTTTTCAAAATTCTAGGACTTATTTATAAATTCTTATTAAACTTTTTCAGTACAGTATACTTGAGGTACCTTATTAGATAATCGAACACGCCTGAAATGTAATGGAATGCGTACATAATCTAACTTGTTTAGAATCTAATTCGAATCTCATCTTCGTAAGTGGTAATCCTAAATGTACCAGTTGAGATTCCTACAAAACGATGCGTCATAAACATCGTCAGTTGATATTTATCAGCATGTTTCAAGGGGTGGACAAACTCTACATATACTGGACACATACGTCAACAGAGCAAGCTATTCATGCAAAAGACTTTACGGAATATAATAGTTCTAAAACTCGCCACCAGATGATGGGCACTATGTGAAGAGGATTATGTTAACAAATAGTTCCCAAACATGACACTAGCTGTTCACCAAAATCCACCACTATACAACTCCCATCAAGAATCCTCTACCAATCACATTTGCTTTGTCTACATTATCAGTTATTCCTTTTCTTCAATAAGAAAAGTTAATTGCCTTGCAGTAACACAGTTGGTAGAATCGCTGTCCTCCGCACACAGGTGAAATGATCTGAGTTCGAATCCCGTCGATGACGTTAAAATATTTTATGGTCATTTTTCATACCGTGATTCACTTAGTTAGTCTCAGAAGAGGGTAATATGTTTTTTTTCTCCCGGAAACTCAGGTTTCTCTTCCAGTAAACATGCAACTCTACCATAGAAGATACAGAAATTTTAAAGATATAATATATACGGCGCAATATGACTCCAGTCACTGATGCGCCTACAACAAACCAAACCAAAGGTCAGTTGTGTGTACACTATCAATTAATTCTGCACGATACCTTACTAATGATTTCAGGATAGCCAATATTCGTCAAGTACAGGGTCAATAACCCTTTTCCTTGTGAGTGACATTTTTGTTCATTACAATAATAAAAATTTTCAGATGTGTCACTGAGAGGTGTATAAACATAGAAAGAAAAATTCGATTAAGCACCGTCATGCCTAGGGTTGCTGATTCAGTTCTTAAGAATCTGTTTCCTTATTTGGAGTCACTGCAAATTATTGCTGTCTGCCATTATGAAAATGGATGGCAAACAAAACTATATGTCTTATTTTGTTTTTAAAAAGTCTGTATAAAATAATACACTGGTGTGCAAAACTTAAGGACCAACACTATTTCTAAAGGTTACAACCACAAAATTTTTACTTAAGGTACTCTTTACTGATGAGAGTAGATTCAGTCTCAGTAGCGATTCTGGACGTCAGCTAATCTGGCGAGAGGTTGGCACGCGGTATCACCCCGCAAACATCACTGAAAGGGATCGATATGGCGGTCGAGGTGTTCTCGTCTGGAGAGGCGTTATCTTGGATGGACGTAAACAACTCCAGATACTGGAAGGCGGTACTGTAACCGGTACACGCTACTGTACTGAGGTAATCCTTCCCCATGTGCGTTTGTTCCGAGGTGCCATTTGCCCCGAGTTCGTGTTTATGGATGATAACGCCACACCCTATCGCACTTCAGCTGTTTATATGTTTTTGGAAAGTGAGGACATTGTTCGTATGGATTGGCCTACCCGTTTCCATTGATCTAAATCCCATCGAACACATATGGGACGCTCTGGGGAGACACCTAGCGGCACGTCCACACCCACCAGAAAATTTTCACCAGCTGAAGATGGCACTGACAGAGGAACGGATGTTGTTACCACAAGAACTTATCAACAACATTGTTCTCAGTATGGACAGGCAGTGCAAAGCCTGCATCGACATTAGGGGTGGCCATATCTCCTACTTAGAACCACCCCTTCCCTTTTATCCATCTTTGGTAGTGATGCATCTGTATCATGGTAACCAGTGCTACGTTGCCATTTTTGAATAAAGTCCCTCTGTACCGTTTTGTTTTCGTTGTTGTTTGCTTCATCATTTCTGTACCTTTGGTATGCTTTTCCCATATCCAGGCCACTCCTATGAGAAGCTACAGGTGAAAACCTGACTGGTCCTTAAATTTTTCACACCAGTGCATTAAAACACACTAAATAGTACAATTACATACAACACAGATAAAACATAAATTACATAATAAACATCCTAAAGGCTAATAAATCTGGTACAATCGCTGCCCTTCACCCCAGATGGGAAGGGCTCGGATTCGAATCCCATTTCGACGGGAAGTAGTTTACATGGCTTTTTTCACAATGTGGCTGAGTTAATCAGTCTCGGGCAAGAGTTGCATGGTTTTTGCTGTCTGAAATCCAGTATTTTATTTCAGTGAACAGGCAAACCAACCATGCAGTTTGCAATTTTGCCTTGTGAAATAAAACAACTCTAAAGTGCAATGGGCCCAGCTAGACAGTAACCTTGTTAGATGTATCAATCATTCCTTAATAATCCATCCACGGAATAAGGATGCATTGCATATAAAACTGCCCAAAATTAAACTAATAAGTGGAGATTAGCATGCTAATGATCCTGTACGATGACGCACTGATCTATGCCTATTAAAAGACACTGATCCCTCAAGAATAACCGGATACCTCCGAAGGTAGTCATAAACTTTGATCGTATGATCCAGGTTTATGATGACAAAAAGGTATTAAAAGTACAGGAAAGACCAAATTTTTAGCAGTACATACCCAGTGTGAATCGTGATATGGAACTTATGATTTCAAAAAACCTTTACTGTCGGTTGCTATGGCAATTGTTTGTCAGCGCCTTCTACAGAAGATATTTATTTATTATATATATTTTTTATTATTATCTTCGAAAGTCAATATAGATGAGAATCAGTGATAAGAAGGGCGTCAGTGAGTCTTAAAAACATTCTTTATCGATCTGTAGTGAGATCAGTTATGCAGAGTGTTGGGCAAGAATTTGAGGCATAAGGGCGATGTACAGAGAAAGATCAGATTAAGAGGCTACACGTGCAGATTAACTTGCTTTGGACAAGCGTAAAGAATAGCAGATAAGAAAAATGCCAGACTAAAATACTAGAAATTTTGATGAAGAATAAATTTTCGTTAAGGAGATAAAATTCCTTGTTGGCTTATTGTACAAAGGTTTGACAATTAAGTTTCAGGATCAGACTATTTCACGCTTGTGAAAGCATAGTCATGATGCAGCACGCCGTGGCAACTGACCTACGTGATTCGCTCCTACACAGGATCATTTGTGTATTGTAAGTCGTTTGAATGCAGTCGTGTTAGAGCTGTTGTATCATTCAAGGCCTTATCATGGTGTTAAGCAACGGAACAAAGAGCAAACATTAAATTTTCCTAAAATTTTGGTCTTTAATTTGAGAAAATAGCGGGACATTAGCATTACTGTTAGTATTCGAATGGCTAAATGATGTTTCACCAATACATTACTCCAATGCGGTCCTGTGGACGGTGCCACCGTCGTCTTGTACAACATTCTTCTATTTGCAAAGACTTATTATAAATCATAATAGACAGAACACCATATGCTGTCCTGTCCGTCTCTTTACATTGCATAGTAAATTTAACATTGATTGTGTCATAACCCCTAGATCATTTTGTCCTGAACTATTTTTATCTACTTTCCTCTTAGTTTATAAGTATTTCTTGGATTTCTACAAACCATTAAACTTTAGTTGCAACTTTTCGGACTACATCTGCAACTGATCCAAGTCATTTTGAAGGAAAAAAAAGTGACCCCTCTCTGTTCCTAATTTAATTTAATGAGGTTATTGTTGTACTAGGGTTTTAGGAGCATCAGCAACTAAGGCCATATTGCTCCACTGTCTAAAAATTGTGTGTTCTGTGGTCGATTTTCTGTTTCTTTGGACGAAAAACCGGGGTTTCCTGAAGGAAAACAATACTACCATCGCCTGAGTCCAGCTAACTGAGCCACGTTGTGATAAAGGCCCCTAAAAATTCCTCACATCATCGACGAAACTCGAATCTTTTCCACCCGGTGTGGGGAAGATGGTGATTCTATCAACTGTGCTACCCACGAGGGTAATCTAACGAAGACTCTTACTAGTACTTTAAGTTTGCTTTGCTTTATATAATGGTCCTTCATGTTGAAAAATAAATATTCAAGGTGAACAATAATCCGGAAATATTAAAACGTTTCAAATAAAAGAAATTGGTTCGAATGTCATCAAGATGGGAGGTATTTTGATAGACGACATTTTTCACCATGACCCAGTTACTTTTGATAGTATAGTGTACATTGAGCGTAATTTAGTTATTTATCAAGGTTACCGATTTTCACTTGACAATATTTTTAGATTTTTAGGAGTAATTGGTTCTAGACTTGAGCGAAATTTTTGATGTTACGTACTGTACATGTATTTTCCACAAGGAAAATTACACTTTATCTTTTGTAGAGACCGGTAATGTATAAAACCTCTGGCAAAACTGTAACAAGAAAGAGCAAATTATAAAAGAGAAAGCAATTGATATTATGGAGTTTCCAATGCTGTTACACCAGAACCTTTACTGAATTCCCAAATGAGTTAGAATAGAGAGCATCTACACACTTGCTGTTAAAACTACTTCGCTCGCTACTTACAAAACACTTTAAACGAATTGCTTACAGCAGCTGATTCCATTTTCAGTCTTTGGAGAATTCGTTTATTTCGCTATTAAGGCGCTTTTCCATTTCGAAAAATGCAAGTACTGCGCTACTAAAATATGCTACAAAAGAGAGGCAAAAATAAAATACGTTCCTCTTGGCCAAGATTACATAGCAAGTTATCGCTTTTCTCAGGTCTGTATGTAATCCTCTTAGCAGATATTATTCTTTCCTAATCTTCTTATAAGCACTAGTAATCCCTAATTATTCTCCTGTTCCTTCAGTTATTTAATAATTATACATTTCTACAATCTTTCTAATGACGAAGAGCTATCTTCAAAAGCGAGAAGACAAAAAGTTAATTGCACAACCATATCTTGATATTACTAATGGCTCGTTATTTACTCTTCTCATTGCCTAACAACAATTTTGATGAGTGCTAGCAAGTTGAATCTTCTTTACAGCCACATCACCTTAATTATTTCGCCAACACATTACAAAACTTCGCAACTTCAACTCATCATGGTGTTTAAACATATCTAGAAACGCATCTAGGCACGAAATAACTTATACTTCCTCTAGCTTTATTTATTAAAGTTGAGTTCGTTAGTTACATCCACACAACTTTCTAATAACTTGGTCATAACTACGGTTTAGTTCTGATGTGAGGTACAGGAATTCTTGGTGAACATTAGATTCATGTAAGTATAAGATTAAAACAGCATCTATTGAGATTCGCTGCTCCAGGCTATTTATTTTCATCCCCCGATGGACATTAGCCTTACTTTCTGTAGGCTGTTCTAGGTTAAGGGCTGAAAATGGCGTAGGTACGCACACAAATACAAATTTTCTTATTCCAAAGTAATAATGACTTTGTTTATATACTGAAGTGCAAAAGCTTTGGAAGTTACACATTTTTAGAAACATCTCATTACCATAAAGAACAAGAATCTTTATTGCAACGCTTAGAATGATAATTTACATAGTAGTAGTATAGAGGCATTATTGTCTCAGTAAGCCAAAAAATACATAAAGAAATAAATAGGTGAAATAAAGTACAGGAAAATGGAGAAATGACTTGCGTGTACTACATATATAGAACATTAAGTGAGTGTACAAACCATTTGTTTAAAATATATACTATAAAGATAAACATTGAAGTGCATAATTATATACATAGTTGATTGGATTAAGAATATATATTGCTCAAGACATGTTATAATAGTAGTAGCCTTAGCCACCCCACTGAGCATTCTTTTCCTATATTGTCGATCTTGAAAGAACTCGTTGAAGTCGACATCAAAGTCCTGGATTCGAGATAGCATCTGTTGAGGAACAAACCAGTCCGACAGGCGAAGGCGTTGTTGCAGAGGGCATAGCTTGTTAGTTGCTCGTACACGTACCACTGGAACCCTCCATACGCAGTTATCCCAGAAGGAGGCGGATGAGATAAGACCGGTCATGAGTTTGACTGTTGTGACGAGCCTTCTTTCATTAATATGCCACGCGAGCCTTGCAATGTTAAGTGTGTCGGCCATAGCGGTGGTCCGGAGCTGGAGAGGCAGGCCAAGCTTGTGGCACGCCAACTTATGAAGCCAATATTCAGGTGAGAACACTGGTTTGGTGGTACAGGGAGATGCAGATGCCCAAATCTCTGCAGCATAGAGAAATGGAGGATACACTATTGTTGAAATGTATCTGACAAGGGTGGATTTGTCTGTTGCATGTTGCAGATGTTGCTTGCATATCCATCTCAGTCTGGCAGCTTTTGTGAGGAGCATGTCTATATGCTGGCCGAAAAGAAGCTTTGAATAAAATCTCATCCCTAGGTCAATGTGATTTTGGACAAGCAGGATGGAGACTCTATTGAGGACTGGATAGATTTTTGTTGGCTGTTGCTTTAACGAGAAGACCATGGTTTCGGATTTCTCAGGATTGATGCGCAGACCAAATTGTTTGAGGTAGTATTGAGGAGAGAGTGGAGGTTAGCCCTTCTGAGATTAGGGTCTTAGTTTGCCTTAATTTACGTGAGTACCTTTAGATCGTCAGCATATACCAGGATATTCAGCTTTTCGATTACTAGTGGAGCAATAACGGCGGCGAAGAGGAGGCCAGATAGTACTAACCCTTGTGGGACTCCAACCGAGATTACTTTGCAGTTTTGGGAGTTATCTACAGACAATTTGATTATTCAGCAGAGATGTGAGGAAAGCTAAGATGTCCCCTCCTATCTGATAGTGGTTCCCAAGTAGCTTTAGGAGAGACGGGACGTGCACGGCATCAAATTCAGATTCAATGTCTATATAGGTGACTGCGAGCTTTTCTCTGTTCTCAAAGGCTGAGGATTCTGTTAGTTTTTGCTAGAAAGGTTGGTCACAGTTGATCTGTGTGGGAGTGCATTGTGGATTTGTGGTGGGGGGTTTGGTTTTTTTTTTTTTTTTTTTTTTTTTAGGAGCATTAGCAACTAAGGCCATATTGCTCCGGGATATGCGGTGGTCATTCCCTGACCTTTCCGCATCCTCCATATTTGGTGGTCACAGGCTCGAACCTCGGTCTAATCAAGAAGCGTGTGCTACACATTGCTGCTCCTTCCCACCTGGCTACGGAGGCGCCGTGGTGGTGGGGGGGGGGGGTTGTCTGGCAGGATTTGCTTAGTGAGGATCGGCGGCACTATTTTTTCTAGCAGTTTCAATAGGCAGGATGAGTTGGAAATCGGTCTGTAGCGTTTTACAGATGATGGAACTAGAATTTTTGGCCTTGGTTTGACTAGGTATTCCTTCCAATTGGTGTGGGAAACAGCGGTTTGAGAGCACCGAGTTAAAGATATGTAACAGGTTGTAGGATGTAAGGACTCAGGCTCTTAAGCATAAATTGCGGGATCCCGTCAGGTCCAGTAGTAGAAGCTGATGGCAGTAATTAACTCTTGTCTCGATATTAGAATGGTTGTCAATGTGTCAAAATTGGTGTCAGATGTGGATAGCAAGGGTTGGTCTACTGGGGTAGGTAAACCTGGTAAACCCAGTGGCGGTAAACCTGGTGATGTAATCAAGCCAACTGTGGGGATCAAGTTGAGGGGGGAAACCCCATACACACAGCGAAAGTTCCTTATATGGAACTTTCGCTGTGTGTATGGTTCTGTCACGGTACGATTTAATCGCTTGGGATTTCTGGCGGTCAAACAGCTCGAGCTCTCGAGTAGACAATTCTGTCCGTAACGTTGTGAGACTGCTTCCGTGATTTGTGTAGGTGTTGCTTAAGGTCGACTCGCTTCTTCAGGTCGTGGGATCACCATACTTTAGAGTGAGGGGAGATTGTGGCCGCATAGCTTGTCATAGAGATAGTCCAATTGGTAAGAAGGGTGACAGCTAACTGGACATCACATGACTCGAGGATCGACCAAGGGATAAACGAGGCTGAATCGATACATCTCGGCATGTCCAGGAATGTAGAGCTGACATGAGACATGGTTTTGGTCGACTAATTGTCATCTTCCGATTTGGAAGATGGCAATTAGTCGGTAGTTGAAATAGCATCAAACGCGCGTCATGGTCCGAGTTGAGCACTGTCTCTAGGGTTTTGTGGTTGGTGTATGGTATGGAGGCTAGTATCAGATCAAGTTGGGAAATTTCTGACAAGGCAGAGATCTGAAGGTGAGAGAGGAGCTGCTGCTTTGGGAGGTTAAGCTGAGGGGGCAGATTGAAGTCACTACATATGTTGACAGTGGCCGGTTTCAGCTGGTACAGGATCCAGTTTGCTAATTCAAGGATAAGGTCTTGAGATGGCGATGGGGGCACATCGATTACAGTCACTTGGAGTATGGTAGATTGGTACTTAGGTTTGACAGAGGTGGCTTCAAAATTTTGCGATTCACTTGAAATGGTTGAGATCGGTGTAAAGAGGGTTTGTTAACAAAAGATGGCGGTACCCCCCTCCTCTCTTGTTATCTCTCGACGTAAAGGCAGACCCGTATCCAGCTGGGAAAGTGATCATAATACATTCTTGACCGGGTTCTAACCACTTTTCCGTGATGCAGAGTAGAACCAAGTGTGCAGCTAGGAGTAACTGCTCTAAGGCGTTGATTTTATTTCTGATACTGAGCACGTTTTGGTAGAGTAGTTGAAGCGTAGTAGTTGCAGGGATTTTTACCAAGGTTGGTGGCCTATAATATATATTTTCCGGTGGTTCATGGTAGGAGCGATTTGTGATCCTGGTTGGGATAGTCTTGTCCATTTGGTTTGGAGGTAGCATGCATGCAGGAGATGAAAAAGATTGGTGTTTATTAGGACGTACGGGATATGTGCGACCGAATGCACAATGATCATATTCCCGGTCTGACAATTTAATACCAGGGTCCTGTAGGAATCAGCTAGTTGGCCTCCAGCAGTTCTTTCCTGTGGCTAAGGGGGAAGGGTGCTTTATTTCGGTGAGAGGGCTCATAAAACGGTCGAATTATCGTTCCAATTTACCACATAGATCGGTGGGAGATTTCATTGAAATTTTTTGGGTTGCATTCCAGTTTAAAAGCTGCATAGTTATTACTTTTGACTGGCAGCTGCTTTACAGAAACACGTACTCCGAGTTTTTCTTGAACTACAGCTGCAATTTGAGTGAGAGTCGTATGAGGATCTAGTTTTGAGACAAAGACGCTTGTTCTTTCTTTTGTAGGCTGTTCTATTGCACACAGCTTTGATGTAGCAGAGGTGCCCATGACAACTAGGCGCTTTTGTATTGGTGGGATTCGTTGAGTGGGTTCCGGGCAGGTAGCTGGAGGAGTCTTCTTGAGCGCGATGTGAGATCCACCTATGAATTTTGCCAAGGTTGAGGAACTATCAAAATGGGTATGTTTTTCCCGTAACTGGTTGGTATGGGAAATAGTAGCAGAAGAGCTGTGGACCTCATTACCGAGGAAGTGCATGATGAGGTCTACAGGTTTCGGGTGAGCACATGCAAATATGAGGTTGTTCGGGAAAGCTTGGCTTCTTGTATGATGCTATGATGTAGTAGGTGGTTGGGAAAATAATGGACGACGCTAGAGCTGTTGAGACATCATGTGATCAGGGTCTTCACTTCTCTAGCTTAGCTGTACGTTGTGTAGACTTATATGGTCATTGAGTGCTGGCTGGTTATTTCTTTTGAGGATGGAGCTCGTCTGGCTAGTTTGCAATGTGCTTTTATTGGATTACATATTGTCACGGTATTCTGTTTGCCTGTGGGTATCTGGGGCCCGCAATTAGTTTACTCTAAAATTCGTACTTTGGCCAGTACGAGAACGAGCGTAACCTGTGCGGACGTACATTTTTGTCGCTCCTGGAACAGAGAAGTTTTTTCTGATTTATTTTCTGTTTTATTAGCTTAAATTGGCATATTAACTTATTTTCTAGAGTAGCTTTATATTCCTATTTACGATACTTAGATTAAAGTAGCTTAGATAGAGATTTTGTAGGTATTACTTAGTATCGGAAAGAGTATCAAATCCACGTGTTTACCGTTCGTAAATAGCCGCCATTGTTACGCGATACATAATATCTCGAAATAGATAGCATAAGCTTAATATAGTATAGTATAGTACATAATATTGTCAATTAATCAGATAATTAATCTTGTTGAACTTCATTGTCAATTAAATTGTACCTTTAACTATACATATAACGACTTGGGTTACGTAACATAAATAATTAGTAAAAAAATAAATAATTAATACTTAACTTGATACGGAAGTTATATAAAGGGATTTCGTAGATAACACTCGATACTGAAACATAAATATAGCGTTATAACTGTGTTGGGATATAAGTTTAGGGTTTTAATTTTGTACTGAAATTGAAATTTTATTGAAATTAAATCGAAATCATGACTCAGACCAGAGCAGCAAAGCAAAAGGCTCAAACTAATGGGAATGCTGTGGCTCAGGGGAGAACTGAGGGGGCGCAGTTGCCCTCTGAATCACAGCCTATTAAAATGCACTACTTGCTTGATGTTTGTGGACAGTTAGGTATGGGACATGACACTGCCATGGGGGATGTCTTTGTGTGTGCGCGATGCAAGGAGTGTAAGGAAATCAGGTGACAACTCAGCAATGTTATGTTAAGGAGAGCTTGAAGAACAGGGTGGATGCCCTCTAAGGATTAAAAGTGAGGGCCCATCAAGCTCTCAGCTGCCCACACCAATGCCAGAGCTTGCACTTGGTCATCACGCAACACAGCGGCAGCCCCCAAGGCAGAATGCGCTGGTCCCAAAGGAACTAGTAGTTCTCGTACTTCCTTTTGCTCAGAATAATCACCTGAGAGGGCATAAATTCAAATTGAGAAAAGACAGATGTAGGATAGACGTGAGGAAATTTGCCTTTAGCCAGCGGGTGGTTGGTTGGTGGAATAGACTTCCATCCCTTGTCGTGGAAGTTGATAGCCTAAATAAGTTTAAGGCTCAGCTGGACAGTTATTTCGAACGAACAGAGGGGTGAAGTGGAAGTGGTTATTTTTTATTTATTTATTATTATTATTATTTTATTTATTATTTTTTTTGGCTGATGCTGCATAAGCTTGCTTTCTTGCATCAAATGCCTCTACTAATGCTAATGCTAATACTTCTTGACATTGAGGGTTTGGTATCGGGTTGAATTGCGATATAGGTAAGCTGGTCTGATTCCTGGTCGAGTGGTTGCACCTATAAGCATGAGGACTGTGTTTAGCTGAACTGCTATCTCCTTTTTCCTTTTTTATCGCATCTAGCAGCACTTTTATAGACTAATGAAACCCATTTCTGGCTAATCGTGAATACCCATATGATCTTATCCAAGAATTCCATATGAGTACCAAAAATACCCATGTACAGGCAATGTTTGCCTCTAAGTGTTATCAACGAAGATGCTCTTCAGTGCCTATGTTACAGTTTGTGGTAGATCCACAGCAAATTTCCTAACTGGACCATTCTTCTTCTTCGAGAGGATTCAGGCACGTGGTCCCAAAAAATTAGAAATACCAACAGTGCAAGAAATGCCGGTCTAAATTTAATGGCATCCGGCCATTCAATTTTTAAACTTTTTTTAAAAATTGTCGGTTCCGAGAAGCATCCCTGATACGATCTGAAATTGTACCATAATATACAATATATAGGAGTGTAGACGCCTAGGACGATAGTCGGTTCGCCGGTCTAACATTGCAAGGGTTGTTAATCTTTCGTCAGTGATTATCTTTATGAAACTCACACATCAATTAAGTGACAATAGAAATCGTAAAAATATTTACCAATTCGGTTTTATCAGTTTTTTCCCGTTTGAAAAACCTGACAGAAGAATAAAGAATCAAATTGTGGCCGGGTCTTTTGTTGTACAACTATTTTAATATTTGATCTGCTCCATAAGATCTTTTAACCTCCTTTTTCTAATTACAATTCTCGTCTTCGTTCTTTGGCTTATTTTTCCCCCATTATTGATTTCTTCATGGCTCCAGTCAGTTGTGTTGTTCTTTGACCGATTTCCCCTTTCTGCTTTTACTTCTCTCTGCAGGTCTGCTGCTTTCATCTCATGCCTTTAGTTTGTTTTATCAGATGGCTAATCTATTTCCGTGCCTAGTTTTGCGGCATTGACTGTAGACCATTCCTTTAGTAAGCTTCAGCTCCTATTCTTTTATAAGATTTCTTTTCGGATTGGTAATGGAGATGCCACAGCGTGCATTTTCTTCTTTGCAAGTGCTGCGAAGTGTGATCACATTACTTCCGGAATTTTCTATTCATGTTCAATCAAGTTCACTGCTAGCATATTTGTGCTCTCTCCGATTAGAACCGGAATTTCAGTAAAGACTGAATGTCTATTCCGAACTTAGAGAGATATGAGGAATATTTCTTTTGCATTCTTTGGGACTGTGTGTGTACTTAACAGTTTATCTATGTCTTTAGGGGAGGAGAATAGAAAATCCGGAAGGAATTTCTTGATTACGATCTGAAACCCTGCTACCCAGTGATAAGCGAAAATTGACCACGTTTGGAGTACAGTACAGTATTTCAAAATATTTTAACTGTACGATTTTAATTAGATTGCCTACACAGATTATTCTAAAGCTTCGGTGTACGTGTAAGAATTGTTGGGTTGGGTTGTTTTGAAAGTTTTCTAAGCAGTGTTGTTCGTTCTGAAGTACGAATATATCACGAAAACAATAAATTTATAAATTTTCAGCTTATGCTCCCAAACGGTTACGTAGGGTTACAGGAATTCACAAAACAGAGAAAATAAAAAAATATCACCGTATTTAGTAATCACGTGGGCTTCAACCACGGTCAACTCAAACACTTGTACCCTCGTGTTTCGCCTACGGTGGACGAAAGAAATTAATATTTCAAATAGTTTGCTAACCAAACAATAGCGTTAATACCGACAAACTAAATTTAAAAAGAAGAAAAAGTGTTTGGGATTGCGTAAACTCCCTATTACAGAAATGAGTTGTTTGTCCTATCAGCAACCGATTATACGCTTACACAGCTACTGTACACAAAATGACAATAAATATGTCACTTCAGCTGATAACAGAGACATTTCATACCAGGCCAAGCCAGCTGAAGACGTTGCAATAGGACTTTGAACTGCTAAAAAAGATGATTCTTGTTGCTAAATAAATATTTTGTTAGTATGAATTTTCATAATTTGCTTTGTTATGCTGTGATTTCGTAGAGTTGAAAAGTTCAGATCTTACCAGAACCAAACGAATTTTAGAATTCAGTTATTTGTCTCTCATGGTATATTGGAAACAGGGTCAGGACGAAGTATTTCGGATGTTGAAAAATTTCCCATCCACCTACTGCCTTTCTTTTATCATATGAACTTCGATTATTAAATCCATTAACTCTTATGTCCTTTCCAGCCCTGGGCACAAGACAATCCATACTGTATCAAAAACATAAATCACCTAATAATTGGATAATTTTGTCTCTGTTCAGTTACTTTGGGCAGGAAAAGGCTTCAAGAACTCGATAACAAATGTGGAGCAAAAAACATATCTTCGAGCAAGTATGGTTATTGTTGTATTTTAGGAGCATTGGCGACTAATGCCATGTTGCTCCGTGTGTATTCTGTAAATATTGCGTGTGCTGAGGTCGATTTTCTGTTTGCTGGACGAAAAACTCTAGTTTCCGGAAGGAAAAACCATGCCACCCTCGCCTGAGATAGACTAATTCAGCCACGTTGTGAAAAAGACCCATAAATATTCCTCCCATCATCGACGGGATGCGAACTCAGTCTTATCCACCCGGTATGGGGGAGGACGGGGATCCTACCAACTGTGCTACCCACGAGGGCCAGCAAGTATCGTGATGCAATGGATACCAACACAGAGTAGTTATAAAGGTCTTTCTCCCACTTTTAAAAATTAATCTTATATCGCAAAATGTTTGGAAGCGATTTATTTACTCCAAGAAACAAAATAACTTTTGATTTTATTATAAAAATGAATTACATTTAAGAATTAGTGCTTGCTGGTGCAGCTCTTATATTTCGTCCAGATATAACACTTCAACTTTATTACAAGAATGGGGACAGTGTTATTGCAGTCGGTGAAATTTCTAGTCTGAAAAGTTTATAGGAGAGAATGGTATATTATTATAGGCACATCGAATTAGACAGAAGTATTTAGATTTGAATTAAGCAGAAAAACAACAAAGAAAGAAGGGACCATGCAAAACAAATGCAGCTGAGAAGAAAGAAAAAAATGGCAAGAAACAAACGACGGTCGAAATGTAGATGTGGTGTTCCATTAGGAGACTGTGACCTGTTGCTCATTATAAATACAAAGGCCTAATGTATTGAAACTGCCTGGTTGAGCTCAACTGTCGAGCTCTGTTAGCTAGAATTGGAACCGTAGCCGTGAGAATATAACAGTGAGGAGATAATGAATAATCCTTGAGTCAGGATGATTCAAAAAGAAAGAGCGTGCAAAAAATGTAAGTGGTCCAGCAAACTGCAGCGCTGTAAGGACTGACAATGATAGTAAAAAATGGGCTACTGAATGAATCAAGTTTGAATATGAATAATAAACGAATTTGTTCCAACTTAAAAATAAAATCAGCTTACGTGCCGAAAAGGAAATTTCTCCACTGAGAAAAATGCAGATAGGTAAATTTAACTCGTTAGACTGTGAAACAGTCACCTTAATACAACGTACTTGATCCATTTTAAATCAATTCAAAAATTTCAGCATCAATTGCCACAAAAGTAGAGATGATTCAAATTCATATTATTATATTAGGACCACCCATAATTTCTTACATATGCCCGTATATGTATTATGTCTGTAAATTGTGTGTTCTCTGGTCGATTTTCCTGTTTTGCTGGAAGAAAAAACCTTGCTATTACGCCTGAGACCGACTAACTCAGCCACGGTGTGAAAAAAAAAGCCCATTAAAGTTTCTCGCATCATCGACGGGATTCGAACACGGGTCTTTTCCGTCGGTGTAGGGAGGACGGTGACGATACCACTGTGCTGCACGCACAGATCAAAAGTACAGATGATATATATATATATATATTTTATTTACATAAATACAAAACACTCTATATTTAGAATCATTTGAACCTGTGTAAGAAACTCCAGCAGACAGTGGAGCTTCTCTTACAAAATTGTAAAACAACAAAACTCTCAACTCAAGTAAAAGAAATGCATGTATGCACACTCAATGACATTTATGTATTCCTGTATGTATGTGGCCTGTTTGTAGCGGCTCCAGGACCTGAGTCCATCTCCGCAAATTGTCTCTATCTTGAGTACAGAATCTGTGTAATCAGGGCTTGAAATGTGAGCAGCCAACACCCGAGCAACTGCTGCCTGATACCCGTCCCAAGGCTCGTGGAGCCGAACATAATCAACTATCAGCGCTTCGGTAGTGTGCTAAATTCCCGCATCCACTGGAGGTGGTGCAATACCAGTGGATGCCAGCAATCCCGTCCTGAGGATGCCCAGTCCTCAGTACCAGCAGGGGGGGGGGGATAATAATAAATAAATAAAAAATAATAAATAAAATATATCAATTAATAATAATAATAGATATTAAAAAAAAAAAAAAACACCAGTAGTTGACATCTCTGAACAACCTCAGAGATTAAAAGAATTCAAGTCCAGGATGACTGGTAGGTAACACAGGGAACAGCTCAGCAAGTATTGGTTGAATCATCCAGTGTGGTGAAGCATCTGCATTCTTCTGCTGACGACGTCGTTGGTGAAGATTTTAAGGGCTTTAAAGTTGGTCTCATTTTCAATTAAGGCTTTAAGATTGACTTCTAAGATGTTCTGAACCTTATTTTTAAGTGTTGTCCGTTGTTCTTCGTAGTTGGGACAGGACAATAGGATGTGGTTGCAGGATTCCTCTTCCCCAAAGGAGCAATGAGGATTTGTCGCCAGTCCAAATTGGAACAGTTTCGCTTTAAGAGCGCCATGTCCTGTTAGTATGTAGGATATGCTCATGGATGGGTAGAACCAATTACAATGTGGCTTATTCATGGCCATCTAACCTGCCAAAGGGAGAGGAGGTTATTCCATAGGTTTATTTTTTCCTGTTTGATATTTGTAGCAGGATTGCAGTCTATTCCAAGGAGTGAGGTTGGTAGGCCTTTTTTTGTGTTTGTAGATAAAACCTCTATCAGCTATATACAGGTCCACGAGAAGAGCCCCAGATAGAACCTGCAGTGCATTAGTTGATGTTGTTCTTGTTACTCTGTATGTCGCAAGCAGCATAGCTCTTTGCATGGAAAGGAGTTTGGCCCGGATTTTACTGTTAGTGATCCTATGGAACCACACTCCAGCAGCATAGGAGGCAATTGGCAAGAACACAGCTTTATACTAGAGAGACAGGGTTATTTTGGTGAGTCCCCAGTCCGAACGGGAGATCCTGATGACGGCTGCAGTGAAAGCTTTGGTTTTGTTTGCTAAACTGTTCACGTGTGGTTGGAAACTGAGCCTGTCGTCCAATATTATGTCAAGGTGTTTAGTTTGTGCAACATATGGAATTTGCTACTCGTGAATAAGAACTTTAGGGGGTCTGTGGTAATCCAACCTGTTTTTGAAGATCATTAGCTTTGTTTTTGATATTTTTAATTTATTTGTGAGGGTCCAGTTTGCCAGGTCATCCAGGACAATCTTTGCGCGGCCCTCAAGGGTTCTCCCTGCAATGCAAATAACCAAGTCGTCTGCATAGGCGAAATTGACGCAGATGTCAAAGCTTCTGGTTAGCCAGAAGCTTTGACAAGACCTTAATTTGTTCTCTGCGATGGCTTTATGGTAGATTTTTCGCTTCTCCTTGTACTCTTGCTTGAGAACATTAACTTCGGGATCAGGCCTGCGTCGTTGAAAGCCTCTTTGTGCCACATGCGGTTGTTTTCTGAGATCGGTAAGTTCCTGTGTCCACCAAGAAGTATGCACTCTCTTTCGGTTGGCAGCATATTCAGTGGCTCTGAAGAGGGACGACGAAGTAGAGATGATATGGACATGTGTTTTGTAAAGGGCGGCTCCTAGAACGTCTGTTCAACTCCGCCTGGTATCTCTGTGAAGTACAGTATCACTACAAATGGGCCAGAATGTGAATGACGTAGGTTTGTGTGTGTGTTCTGTTCTGGCTTCTTGGCTACCCAGAAGCATCAGTCACCTGGACAGATGATTCTGGGTACTCGTCCACACTACGGGAAGGTGGGCCAGTCCCAATATATCACGTAATCTCAAACGAAACTCTGATTCACCTGATGTTGTCAAAAGGTGGACCAGGTTCCTCTGGGGACCCATTCCAGAGGAAGTGAAACAAAAAAAAAAAAAAAAAAGAAAAAAAAAAAAGATCCCGTGATGTAATTAATAAATGAATAAAATAAATAAATAAAAAATCCCGTGGTGTAATTAAAAAAAAAAAAAAAAAAAAGGAGAGAGAAGCTACACTAGTGGAGAGACGAAAAAAATAAAATAAAAGTTTTAAGCTGCTGTCTGGGGATCCCCATTCGGAGCCTGCGTTATTCAATAGGAGGCTTTCCTGCGCGTGAATACTTGCATTGAGAAGTTCTGGAAGGCAGCAAGGTTCTGTGGTGTCTGCAACAGAATGTCCAGTTGGTTTTCAGTGAGAGGGATGGTATTTGCTAGGTCTTGCCTCAGGTCCTCATAGAGAGCGCACTCAAAGAGAAGGTGGAACCAATTCTCCTTGGCCCCGCAGTAGCAAACATCTATGGGTATTAGGCCTAGTTGGAAGAGCTTCTCGTTTAATGAGCCATGCTCAGTGACTAGGAATGATGTCTCAAGAGTTAGAGAGAGCCACTTCTGTGCCGACTTAGAGGAGGGGAAAGTCACATCTGGTAGGAACCTCCTTGTAGCTGCTCCTTTGGTGGAAGTGTCCCATCTTGTCTGCCAGATATTTATCATCTCATTATAACAGCGTCTTTTCTCTGCCTTAGGGTCAGTGTTCAGGTTTAGCTCAATGTCTAAGATCTTGGTTGGAATTTTCTTGTTGATTCTAAAGGTCAGTAGAAATGATAAATATTCTGAACTTTAAAAATGAACAGAATGCAGCAGGGCAAGCATCAAGCCCAAAGAGCCACATTTCATCCAGGCTCAGACTGCGCCGAGAAGGTATAGCGAAAACTATCTGATGTAATTTGAGAATGGCGTTATGTGGCGATTATCTATAGATTAAGTAATGAAACACTCTTATACTATGTGAAGAATTCCAAGTTGGTTTATTAAATACTTATGATCCAATTACAGAAATTTATTTAACCGATCTATAGATCATCCCTACATATCAGCATTCCCAAATTACATTAGATCTGGTACGGAAAAAACATAGAACGTCACATGCCAGAATTAGTCTGCTGATAAGGACTGGAAATGGTCCCGAAACGTCATTGCTGTTATGAAACTTACTGAATTAGATCATAAGTATTTAATAAAAACTTTGAATTATTCAAGTTGTGCGAGTGTTTCATTGCTTAATATAAATTTGTTTATTCTGCAGATGATCAGGACTAGAACAGTTTATAAATTCGCTGTGGTTGTATACACATTGAATTACTTAAGGAAAGCTATACCATAAAACCTCTACTTCTGGACACACATACAAACACCGGACTAAGCGTGGCTCTTACTCATATTCCTTGAGTCAGTGAGGATTTCAGCATTTGGATAAAAAAAAAAAAAAAAATTCTTTGGAAAGGGAGCGGAGAAAGCTTTTCTTTATGGCCGAGTGCTGCTTTCATCATTTTACCACGTTGGGAGTGTTACATCTTGTCAACGTTGCTAGATGAGCTATTCTTCACAAACCCTCAGGGGTCAGCTTCCAGGGACTGAGCAAGAAAAGTATCTGGGTAGGAAGAAACTGGTCAAACAAGTCTATGATGATGCAAAGCAAAATTTGGAATGGACTTAAATATTGGCTGTGGGATTTTCCTAATGCATACTTACGAAAGTCCCGTTCTGTGAAGTCAGTGAAATACTGAGCCGTGCATTTTTAGCTTTTGATGGAAAAGATGTACGTTTGCACATTAGTTTACATGTGCGCCAACAACAAAAGAATCTTATCAAAATCCAAATTTTTTTTACCTGCATGGGAGTTCATTTTCCGGGAGGGGGTAGAATTTTTACAAACCAAGCTTTCATTGGGGTATCTTTTTCCTAAATGAGAATTTTTCCCACTGATATGGTTTATTTTGGTTAAGCAAACCATATCAATTCTTCTACCATGAACTGTGTGACTGCGACTGAGCAACCGATTTATTTCCTGAATTAAAACCAGAGTGCAAAATACTTTTAAAAAACAGTTAATTTATGGATATCTCGTACTACACAGCAGCAAGCACCGGTCCTCGACTGCAAGTATGCTGCCGAATTAGTTGTTTATTAAGGAAAGGTAGAAAACAAGTTAGTTTGAAAACAAAACGCAAGGTCAGAAATGCAGCACAGGTTTCGAAGAGGCTAGTTCCTAACCTGTGTCACGCTGCACAATTTCGAGGTTTTTTTTTTTTTACTGAATCTTTCCGAACTAAAGAAATTCATAATTCAGCAACGACTAGAAACATGGTCAATTACCAGGACAATAAAACTGAGTACAGTATATAGTCGGAGCTCTAGACAAGTCTAATATCAGCTTGTGTATAGCATACTATTAGGGTTGTAGGTCGATTTTTTTAGGTGAAAAAAAAAAAAAAAAAAGTGAACACAAACCAGTTTCATTTATTGGTTATGAAAATTAATGGAATTTTTTTTTTTTTTTTTTTAACAGTATTTTGAAAGCAGTAACAATCTTATTAAGAAGAGATACTATCCGAAGGCCGAAGAGACGTATCTACTTCTTATTAATTCTGGAATAGAAGCAATTAAGTAACAAATATATACTGCAATACCATTCATTGGTATTGCAGTTATGTTTTGTATCAAATAAAGCAACCACATCTTGGTAATTTAACTTTATTTCTTTACAGATAAATCAGTTAGTATTTCATTCGCGTATTCTACATATCTGAAACGCAAGTTTCAGTTTTTAGGATAAAATCAACTACTAGTTCACACAAAATTCAGATTTATATACAATCGTCACACACATTTACATCACAACATTGGACGGATGAGTCTGTGGCTTTCACATCAGATATATTCTGTCTTGAATATATTTGTAAACAAATTAAAAAGGGAAAAAAAATGACATATTTGCTCAGACAGTGCGCTGTAACTTACACTAACGGAAATCTTTACGTGCGAGGTACTAAAAGGATTCATATCTTCAACTTGAAGAACGAATAGCTGCAAGTTAAATGGGTAGCCATCTATAAGAGTCCCAGATGTTCGTTCACTCTGAGAAGATGCAGAATTGATTCTCCTAGAGATGCGATCCTATTACTTTTCTTTCTGCCACTTTGGTTCGGTTTTGATGAAATATCACAAAGTCGTCAAGGACGAAGATTCACACTTGGAAAAGTTTTATAAAGCATATAGTCGCGTAGCAAATTGTTAGGAATAGTATTCCAGAATCTCTCCAAAAGCATGGCTTCGTCTTGTGAAACTCCTAAAAATCCGTTCCCTCTGTGAATAAAATAAATATTTATTCAGCTATCAGTAATAAATCATATATAGGTCAAACAATTTGAAGTTTAATATTCTAAGACAAAAATGGTGCAACTAGATTTACGCTATAGGTCAAAAAATTCCTGGAAGAATAAAAAGAACAAGAAAATTGAGACATATGACCTAGTTGATCCGTTGCGCAAGTGTTTGTGACAGACGTAATAAAACAATTTCTTTGGAGTAACACCTCTAAGAATAGCCACCTAAAAATTTCTTAGCTAGCATGTTGTCTTTCCAGATCTAACAGCCATCTGGTTTCTTCAGCGATTAACGCATTAATGGAACAAGTCTGGCGGTGAAAAAAAAAAAAAAAAAAAAAGTTTGAGAGAACTTCGGAGAAGTTTAACAGAAAGCTAAACAAATGACAAATCTTATCATACCACTTCTATAATTATCCGGTAGACTAGTTTTGTTTTTCCTTTTATACTTAAACTTCAGAAAGACAGAATGATTAAGAGCTGGGCTATCAAAACATCAAGATTGCCTTGTGCTAATTAATATTAAAAATTAGCATGTTTAACCTTGACGGATTTGGCAAAGGTTACAAAAAATAAAATTAAAAAAAAGCAGACTACTTCACGACATGCATTAATTAGTTAGCCCTAATTTATGACTGATCACGCGTAGTTTTTTGCTAAAATTTGCTAACTTCAACGGTTCCAGAAATACTGTATTCGTCATGCAGAAGCAGCTCTTGTCTGGCTGCATGTAACAGTCAGAGATGTGACCTTGATTTAAGGAAGTCTTCATTTATCTCCTGCAGTGTGAACCAAGGTTACTCTATCACTGTTTAAAATGGTCAGTGAACTCCAGTCGTAGTAACACTATGGTGAAGTTCACATTTGACTATAACGAGTTTGTTGCATACCGTTCGACACGAACTCAAACATTAGGAATGTTTGAGTTCGAGCGCAGGATAATTGGAATTCGCTATTGTAACTAAATGGGGAAAAGCCTTAGGTATATCAAACATTACCAGCGAATGTCGCATCTTGGGCACTGAAGGTTGCAATTCAACAACAAATGCAGATACAAAGAACGTTCGATTGAACTATTTAACCTCGATAAACATGATTTATAATAATAACTTTTCTGTTTATACTCCGGGACGACCAAACGGTCAGAGGAGTTCACAAGATGCACAGAATACAAGAAACAGCACCGTATTCAGCAGTCAAGGGCTTGAACCCCGGTCACTCAAGGCACGTGTACTTATGCACCCGCGCGCCTGACCACTAGGCTACGGCGGCTTTCTATCAGTAAATAGAAGTGCGATACTCGTTCTACATTAAGCCAGCATTATTATTTTGCATATTATTCATTTTTCTATCTACGGTATTAGAATCCCTTTAAGTTTCCTTCAAAATATGCAATTGAGTATTCTATTCATTAAAGCCCAATAAATTAACCTCAGTTCATTCTAGATGTTTAATTATCTGAATACTGCAGTAATAAAGTAAGAATTGCTCTGCTGCGGTTAACTGCAAACTTCTTCTTGCGATCTCTTTTCCCTCCTACCAATAAAGTAAAAAAAAAAAAAAAAAAAAACACCCATGTTACCGAATATTTCGCAAATACCAAACAGTTAAATTCATTATATAAGCAATGGGTTTCTCCAATTGGACTACAAAACCAATTATTAATGGCGGCTTCGCTAACTGAAAACAAAGAATTGTAAAACTAACTCATTAAAATCTAACAGGCTCAAATGAGCCAAACCATGTTCAGCACTCCACGCTTAGAAAAGAGTCGGGTTCGAATCCCACTAATGAAGCGAGGAACTTCCATGAGCTCTTTTCCAATCCGTGATGAGTTAATCTGGTCTCAGGCGAGGATAACAAGGTTTTTTCTACCAAAATATTGGGTTTTTCGTCCAGAAAACACCGATAATTCGATTTTTATTGTGAGTTCCACATTTGCGGAGTCAATTGCCACTCCTCTAGAAGAAAGCAGAACAACCAATCTACGCATGATGCTTCTAACCCTAGTGTCCTTTTGGGAACTACAAATGTGTCTGTTGACAACCCAACACCAATTACCCCAGGCAAGAAGACTTCGAGGAAATACACTGATCAGCCAAAACATTATGACCAGCGAGTCGCTATGCAAATCGAAGCAACTGCAGGTAAACTACGGCGCGTGCGCGGATCGGGACAAGATATAAAAAACACCTGATACTGAGCTCCGTTAATCAGTGTTAATCTTGTTTTTCAGATGGGAAAGGCAGCGGACTTAAGCGAGTTTGACAAAGGTCAAATTGTAATGGCCAGACAACTGGGTCAGAGCATATCCGGCACGGCACGGCTAGTGGGATGCTCATGGTCAGACGTGGTTAGTACCTACCCAAAGTGGTCCGAGGAGTGAAAACCCACGAACCGCCGGCGAAGTGTTGGAGGACCACAGCTCATCGATGCTCGAGGTGAGCGTGGCAACAGAAGGGCGACTGTGGCGCAACTCGCCGGTAATTGGAATGCTGGTAATGGGAGTAATGTCATAACACACAGTACATCGAACTCTGCTGAAAATGGGGCTATGTAGGCGCAGGCTGCTCCGAGTGCCCATGCTAACCACGGTTCACCGGCGACAGCACCTACAATGGGCACGCGAGCATCGAAACATTGAGTGATTGAAATAAGGTCTTCTGCTCTGGTGAATCACGTTTCCTGTTGCACCATGTGGACGGCCAGGTATGTGTGCATCATTTACCTGGGGTAGTGATGGCGCCTGGATGCACCGTGGGACGAAAACAAGCCGTGTCATGCTTTGGGCGATGTTCTGGTGGGATACTCTGGGTCTAGTCATCCATGTGCCAGGCACTCTTGACATCTACCTAAACATCATTGCTGACCAGGTACACCCTTTCATGGCAACGGTCTTCCGCTGTGGCGGTGCCGTCTTTCAGCAGGATAATGTGCCATGCCACACCACCCGGATTGTTCGAGATTGGTTCGCAGAACACGAGGAAAACTTCCAGGTATTGCCCTGGCCTCCAAATCCCACAGACATCAATCCCATCGAGCATCTGGTTTGTGTTGGAACAGCAGCGCTGATCTGCGGTGTCAAACCACGGACCTTACAGGAGTTAAAAGATCTGCTGGTTACGTGTTGGTAACAGATACCACAAGACACATTTAGAAATCTTGTAGCGTCCATGCCTCGTGGGATACGAGCTGTTTTGGCTGCATGCAGATGACCAACATCATATTGGGTAGGTGGTAAATGTTTTGGCTCATCGGTGTATATCAAATTTCTAACAGCACCGAAGAAAGAATCTTCGTATTTTGGCCCCGAGACAAAAGTAGAGAGCGTCAAAACCCTTTTTCATGGAATATGCGTTAGAAGTGGATGTGAAGAAATTAAGAACCAAACACCCATCATATAATTCCCTCCTAGTGATATGCCAAACTAACGCGACCAACACTGTTTTGAACCAGAACTATTGGCCTCCTGGAACACTGCTTAAGCCTTTTAAAGAACGACGTCCCATGGGGTCACACAGACAACCTCCAGAAAACAATATGCAACGAGGAGGGGCGTCTCAGGGCGGGGTGATGTCGACCACCCTCTTTGCAATTCTACTTGAACCATTCCTCACAGCACATCCAAATTTAAGCTCCTTCGCCGGCGATTTAAAATTTATTTCAAAAGACTTCAAATAGATTCAAGAAATTAATAATCAAACCTCCAATCAAAATTCAACAATTAAGACTATTTACAGCTAGCTGGATTCCAACTAAACAATGCCAAGTCAGCTCACATGACAATCACAAAGTGGAATTTAAAGAATGATATCCGAGTTATAGTTAATGGTGAGACAATTCCAAAAATTTCATCGCATACTGACCTGCGGCTAGCGTGGGATGAACACTTAAATTGTAAAGATCACTTCCTCAAGACAAAGAAGACCTATGCTGCATTCTGGGCTAATTGCCAGGAGCTCGTAGGCTGGCACAACAAACTGAGTTGTCAGTACATTGATAGGTCTCGCACTCCTCTGAAATCTGGTCCTTCGCACCTACCTCTCAAATGTAACAGATGATTCCTGACGATGGAGTAATGAATTCTGCAGCGGCTGAACCGTCTAGGAGAGAAACCGTTCATCTCGAAATTTGTTCTTCTAGTCAATCTAGGCATGACCCCCTGGAAGCTCACCGTTCTCAAAAAAAAAAAGTCCACACGTTAAGCTGTTAACCTGCCAGATTGATGCTTATCGATAGAGGATATCTCATTCCCAAAAGCAAGAAATAGAAACCACCAGAGCGGGCACCCTCCACTTAAGATGAAGCTCACTAACCTGGACTCCTTAAAAGGAATGTTCCCGTGTAAATGATTCTACACCTCCATAGATTCAAATAAGTTGGAGAAATAAAACATACAGAAGCCAAATTATGCCAAATAAAATCCGAGCTGTATTTATGTCAGAAATGATATGTAGGTCAAAGTGGTATATATAATTACAATAATAATTTAATATCAAATTTATTTTAGAGTTCATCGTTACTTGCTATTAAGTAAATATAATTCTAATTAAATATCATTATTTTAAATATCGAAAATTTGTATAAAATTGTGAGATATATGCACACCCTCCCAGCCCACTGGCTGTTCAGGGGGTAAACCTAAGGTGAATAAACAGATGATAATAACATGTTCAATATTCTGCGATTCGTCATCTTATATCAGCAATACACGGAGTAATAAAAGTTTAAATAAAAAGAACAAAAATAGAAATAAAATATTTCGTAATCTCGCGTTAACCTTTTATAAAGTAGGGAACACCCAAATATAAGAAACAATATTCTTGTTCTTTGAGCGAAAGAGCAACCTAACTTAATGTTATCTGTAGATAACATTAGGCAATTTCGAAAACCGAACTTTCATTAGATACCAACTTACCCAACTTTCATTAGATACCACTAATTTAATGTGTTTCAGTATCGAAAATTTTCAGAAACATCGAATTATGTAACGCAAACACAACATGGTATATATATATAGTAACTCTCAATTATAAATTGTAGCGAATAAACTGGATTCATCTCTTAGTTTGGTTAACAGGGGAAATGACAAATAGCAGAGTATAGGAAATGTGGCTCAAGTAAAAGTAACTTTCCTTGGCACATCTTGATGCTTAGCAAACAGACAAGTGATTACGCCTATTCTCTGCCCATTTTGTAACCTAAGCTTAACAGATTTCGGCTTTTTTTTTTTTCCCCCCCCCGTATGATGTGAGCAATACAGGAAGGAACCAGTTTTTCCTGCTTCCTTCGTATATCGTGGCCGTGAGATCCAACCGGATAGTGCACCATCGTGATATCCAAGCCCGAGGTGAGATTCGAACCCGCGACCTTTGGGTTGCCAGGCAGGCACTTTACCCACCCAGCGGATTTCGGCTAATTATGAATTATTACTTGAAGGACGTAATGGGCGAGCAGGGCAAATAGGGGGTGCACTGGATGCGCTGCAACAGGGCCCGATCTGGTGGCCCAGCTGAGGGAGCCATCAAAGTCTCAACATAAATAAACCAGGCCCCTTAACATCTTTTGCATCCGGTCCCCAAAGTACCTTTGTATGGCCCTGTGGGCGAGTAACTAATGACAGATTTGGCTTAGTATACTTCAAACACCAAAAGAAATCCGACCCCCTTCTCCAAGCATTTACTAATGGGCAAGGGCAGTTGTGCTGCATGCATTCTGGTTCTTTCCAAATTACAATTGTTTTTTCAAAAATACCACTGTTAGTTGAAAATTGCTCGGCGAATCGATTACTTTGACCATATTGAGCAGAATTCAGGTGGCCCAACGTTTATGGGAGAGATGCTTTCTCTCAATATTGAAGAGGCCTTCAAGAATTCCTTCAGCCTACCAACTTATGTTTTTCCAAGGTTTACCAAAACCAAAAATCTGATTATTATAAGTGTGCTGCCATCTGTGATATTATCAAACAAACAAAATCTGGTAAGCAACTTGGAGAGTTATCGCCTTTGGAAGATCACGCGATTAATAACGTTCATTTTGGAACGGCCAGTCACGGCTGAATTTTGCCCTCATATGTACGAGTAATAATTAATCTTACTAATTTAATAGATTTCATCATCTCTCCCAACATGTAAATTTCGGGTAAATCACTCAAGATCCTATTACACCGCAGAATCCTAAATTATCTTTATTTGTAAATTTACTGTATAAAACATATAGAAAACTACAAATTCCACATCCCGGCACTTAATGCCAGAATATTAACATAATTGACTTATATATTTACGCAGAGACCAGTGATTAGTTATACACTAAGGTACTCATGTATTTACATGTCATTCTCTTTTCACCATATATTAAATTCTTTACTTCAGGGTTGTCCAACAAGCAACAGTGTGGCATACGTTATTTTTCACAATGATCAGTCTGATGGAAGCACAGTTGTATTATCATCCGTATATAGAAATGCATCGCACGCTAGATTACCAGTCCCAGAAAGCAAAACAGATGGCAGACCTTTAGATCAGCCTGTACTTTTTTCCCCTCCCTCTCTCTTTCTGTTGTGCTCAGTTTCTTCTTACAAAAGAGATATCACTCATGCCTAATAAATATCATACGCCGGAATATCCTAGGCCTAAAATTAGTGTATAAAATCATGAACAGCCAATTCTCTTTGAATAGGGAATCTCTTTAATGAACTCTTTGATCATCATTTAAAGATCTAAAAGATATTTTAGAATGCACGTAAGGAGAAAGAATGGTAGTGGTGGGGGAAAATACACTTTAATTATCACCAAGAAGGTAACAACACTCAAGACTTCTTGTATGGGAGTGTTATCTAAAAGGCCATCCCGACTGAAGTAAGCTTACCTATTGGGTTAATGGATCTTGATGGAACTTGGGAAACTTTTAAGTTGGGATTGGCGTGTGTGCGAGGATTCTTCATGGTCAAGAAAGCTGCGGGCCTCATTAGTTGAACACTTATTGTGGATGGAGGAGGAGTCACTTCATGTACACTAGCATCTACTGCTGTCTGAGGACATTTTGGGCCTTCCATGGGAGCTGAAATAAGAGTTACAATTGGTTACGTAAAACTTAAGAAATTTTCATTCTGTCATTATTTAAATTACTATAATAAAATTTAAAAAGAGAGCACGCTCTTACCCATAGATGGTGCCTGAGTGGCAACCACTCCATCTGTATTTGTTATTTTCTGCAAGGTTTGGAAAAATCTGGAGGGTACATAACTCTGGTTGATTCCTGTAAATCGCATTTCATCTTCTTCCACCTTATTCTTTTGTGCTTTTTCTGAAAAAACAAACAAACAAACAAGTAAAATAAGATTCACTTAGTGATTATCTGACTCTTGGATGATTACACACATTTCACATTTTCGTTTCATGCACATCTAACCACTTTTAAAAAATATTATTTGTTTACAAGAAAAAAATTGAACTATTTCTGCTGCATAAAAGGGTCATGATGATTTCATCGGCTCAACATGAATCACTGTTAGTTACATCACCCTATTTGTGTAATAGCTACTATGGCATACTTATTTTTAACTCGATTTGAACCGTCATGACAACGACAGAAGAGTTTGCACATTACGTTGCAAGCACAAGTTGGTCATTCGAATTTTGGCACTGAAATCAAAATTCTTCCATTGCCCCATATATATTTTTCAATTTAGATAACTGCTCAATTTTCTGAGGATTGTAAGGCACCAAAATATTGTAAAATCAAAATAAGCACAAACATTACTGACGATAAAAGCTAAACTCACCGAAAGGTGTTCGCAACATTAAAGTAACGCATACTGGAACCTCTAAGCCTGGTCACCGTTAATGACAGTACACATGTTGAGAATTAAAAATAGTATAACCAGCTTGGAGGCCGACTGAACGTCTACAGTTCAGGCGGCTCTGTTAAATTTGCCTCACGATCAGGTAATTACTATAACGGATCTCGGCACGTGTTATTGTTACCTGCTAGCTTTCGCAGTATGTTACCTCAATGAACTTAAATGATTCTTATGAACACCGGAGATATTTAAGCATAAGCAGTTCCTTAATTCTGGTCCCCACAAAAAAGGCAGCACCATAAATTTTTTTAGAAATTTTTGGATTACAGAGTCACTCCTGGCATTCGCTTGCAAGTGAAAAAAAAAAAAAAAAAAAAAGTAGCGAAGATATGGGGGGGGGGGTCTGTTATATTTTCAAAGTAAGTAGATGAATACAACTCGCAATGAATGTTAAACAGTGGATACCAATATTTAGGTTTTACTTGCGAATACTGAATATAATTGTGTACATGCATTTTTTTTTTTTTTTTTTAGTTTCGTTCACCTTCAATCTTTTTTTCTTCGTCAGCTGTCATCATCTGTAATATACGGAAGGATCTTGACTGGATAACGTTCTTGGGTTCCTCTGTGTCATCGTAATGCCGTATGGTGTGATTCCGTGGCAGAGTCATTGACTTAGAACCATCGTTAAGCCTATAAAGAGAAGAACAAAGTGGGAAATGATAAATCTGAAAAGTAAATGTTTATTTTAAAAATAGTAGCATCATAAGGGAGTAATAAGATTTGTATAACTCATTTCAATATAATTCAGTGATTATGTTAAAATTCTGTGAAAGTTGTTCACAGTATGTAAAATGGAAGTAAAAAGCAAACTCGGCATTTATCTATATATAAGGTCAAATTAATTTTGCTCGGTAATTTCTCTTACTAATTAAGAAATATCCAGCAAATATTCTTGCTTCTCATGTAGTTTCAGAAGCACCAGGAAGGGGTCAAAATTCTGAACGGGCTTCTTGAAAAAGCAACAAATTTAAATAATTTCTCTAGCAAGAAGTTATTTAATTTTTTTCTTTTTCGGGGAGCCGTTCCACTGCGTTCGAATAGAACACTAGATCTATTAGAACGGCACAACTGGTGGTGGTGTCGTTGTATTTAAGGGCATCAACAGTTTAAGCCATATTGCGCCGTATATGATGTCTGTAAATTACGTGTGTTCTGATCAATTTGCTGTTTTTCTAAACGAAAAATTCGAGTCCGGGGGGGGGGGAGAGAAATACATTGTACCCTCGTCTGAGATCGACTAACTTCGCCACGTTGTGAAAAATACCCATAAATTCCTCGCGTCATTGACGGGATTCGAACTGTGGTCTTTTCCATCTGGTGTTGGGAGAACAATAATTATACCAGCTATGCTACCCACGTGGTCGCCGCCATTGCAGTCTAGATGAATAAATGATGCGAGAAATTATTTTCTCTGCTCGCCAAAATGTCAGGAAAAATGGCGGCGAAGTGCATCATAAATTCCACCAATTGTTAGTTATTGGAAATCATGTTAGAAATGACTATGTTGGTTTACAGGGGCCAAATTCCCACCAGGATGGTCATATAATTTTATGTAAATAGTTAAGAAATGAATCGAAGAAAGAGTAACTTGCTATTAATACGTTTGATTACTAAGTTGTAATACGAATTGCACTTGTGGCTATACTGGTGCTGCCATCTAGCAGTATTAATGGCAACCTTGGTCTCAGCATTTCAGGAGAGGGAGACTTCAGTTAATTATAAGCAGAACCAATCGGAGTGGTCGCACCGTGAGCAATAGGCCGGGTACTAGCGCATATATTTTTTTGAGACCCTAAAAAATAGGTTGCAAGGGCCCGGCTAATAACTATTGTTCCGTAACTCCAGCCGAACCTCGGGCTCTGAAGCAATTGCACCTTAGAAATTCAGGCTTTGACCATATAGCCTAGCTACAAGCTGAAAAGGGGACCTTAAACAGCTTCTAAGGTCCTCAAAGATGAGCGCATTTGCAGAATAGACTGGAAAAATATTTTCTAAATAAATAAAAAAAAAAAAAAACTACACCATTGAAATTCTACTTTTTTGTGCCCTATTTTATTTGCTTTTTTTTTTTTTTTTTTTTTTTTTTTTTAAATAATACAATTATGATAGGGAGGTTCAAAAACTCAAAGTAGCTGAACTTTTCAGCTTTTGAGGCCCCGGCTAGAATGCTTGTTAAACTTTAAATTCACCATAGCTGGTGAATCAACTAAAATCAACAAATTAGTTTCCTCCCTTATCGTTATTACTTCTGTATTGCATTAAATAAATGAGTGAGTGAGCGAGTGAAATACTTTGGTGACTGCAAAGATTGTTTTCTCATGATAATCTTAAATACGAGCACTTAAAAAAAAATAAAATAATAAAAACCTCTAATGTAGATCTATTCAAATGAAAGGCAGACAAACGGAAATAAAGGTAGATCTCGACTTTACGAGTTAATTCGTTCCTAGTGCGTGCTCGTAAAGCGGGAAATTTTTCCCCATAGACGTAATGTTAAAATAAGTGGTTACGCTCTCAACAATGAAATTAGTTAGCTAATTAGTTTATGCTTAAACAATGATTGATTTATCCAAAGAAATTTAAAAACAGCTTGTAAAATCAAGAAAATTATAATAATAAAGAAATTATTTTTGATTTACAAAATGTTAAAGAATATTTATTCTTCATCATCGACTAAATGCACACTCGTTGATCACTCATTGTTGGTCTGTTGTCTCGGCGCTCGTTGGAGGCTCAAAGAGTAGTCTTCAGAAATGTGTCAAGGAGTTTGTTTCCAAGATAGTCTTTTCTTTTCTTTAAAAATTTCACGATAGCATGCATAAGCATTTTTTAAATCCGTAGCAACTTTACTAGTACTGTACGATCCAAATTTGAATCTTGTGACTCGAAAATCTCAATTGCTTTTTCTATGTGTTGGAAAGCTTCGTCTAGCCCTTTGAGAGTGAAGAAACGAACAGGAGTTTCGGCTGTTAAATCTTGTTCCTCAGCTTCTTCACATTTTGCTATTTCAAAGAGGTCTTAATTTGTGAGCTCTCCATTGTGCTTGAAATAGATCAGTGACATCAGTTGAAGAAACGTCAAGCTGCAATTGGTTAGCAATCTGCTTCTGTTTCATTTTGTACGATCTTTGCTGGTTCTTGAAATCCTGTGCAGGAGACTCGATTATTCGGGTTGAGAGAAGGGATAACGAAAAATCAAGTCTTTTTTTTCCCCTCTCCTCTTCGAAAATCACTTTACTACTAACCTATTTAAGAAAGTTTGAGGTCAGGCCCAGTTAGTGCCGTTGAGAAGGATTGAGGTATCATACGATGTCCGGCTTGGGGCGGGTCGGCTGCCCAAAGTCCGATATCATATAGAGGGTACTCCAGAAATGAATTTGAGAGAAAGCACATTGCCAGTGAGGCTGTTTGTCACTGTGCCAGAGATGCTCGACACTCGTGCTCACAGGGGGTGTTTGTTATTACTTGTGGCAGGCAAATCGTTCCGCAATAGCGTTGTTTAATTCATATGCAGTCATGGTTTCTTGTGATTTAGATCCCCCCCCACAGGCGGTGGAGTTAAGACTGAATAATTGAATTTATAATTCATTTAAAAAATGACAATTCTTATTACCTTAATTATTTAAAGTTTCATATAAAACTGACTTTACGATAATTTATTTTATAGTAATATTAAATAATTTAATAATATTAAGTCGTTTCATTTTTAAATAATAATAAAAAGGCAAAGGCGCATTTATATTTGGCCATAGCCGCCAAATATTCTAGTTTCGTTACTGCTGCTGACAGTCATTATTACTACATTAGCGATGTTATTTTTGTATCAAGAATAATCTTCTTGCTGAAAGCAGATGCAACAGGCTCTACTCTTCAATGCTGTTCGCCCTTCTCGGTTATTTTTGTGGTGTCAGAATAATTCTGGAGTTTCGACATTATTGTCAGCGTTAAACTCAACACTTAGAGGATAAAATACTAGACGTAAAATTAAAAAAAAAAATCTAAAGAGAAAAAAAATAACGAACAAGATGATTAACCTGTGCTGAAAGTAAAAGCTGCGTCTAATTGGTAACGTTTGTGAGGTTTCCTGGATTGCGGGGTATAGAAGCTACATTAATCTGCCAATGGATAATCAAGAACGAACTACATGCATGCATAGAAAGTGAATTGGGTGACAGAGCAGCATGAAACTACAGTTTCCCAAGCAATGTAATACTTTTCAATGCCACGCCATCGTAGTCGAGTACACAATATGCAGCACACGCTTCGTATTAGAATCCACAAAATTATAATATTCTCAATCTCCACCCTTTTAACTCATAGCTTGTATTGAATAAATGAGCGAAATACTTTGGTGACTGCAAGGATTGTTCTCTCATGATAATCTGTAGAATTGTTCAAATGAAAGGTAGACAAAGACGAAAATAATCTCAAATTATCGAAGTGCAGTAAACTCGATTATTCGGGTTCGGAGAAGGGACAAAAAAGGCTCAGAAAGATCCGCACACCATGAATTGCAAATGCGAGGATCGACTACTCAGGGATGGTGTGACCCGCAGTAACCTGCTGAGAGAGAGAAAAAAAAAAAAAAGTAAAGTGAAGCCTTTATTTTTCCATTTGGAAGTAAACGTTGAACCTTCTATGACTCGAGTGGCGTCTGACCAACTTATTTACTCTCTTCTCCCGCACAGTTTTTCTGAATCTGGGGGTGGGATTAGCAAGCCTAGTATGTTAGCATTTTGTTTACATATGGAAAAAAATTTATTAATTTAATTTATTATTTCAAATATTTACGCAATTTTATTTCTGTATTAGATATAATAAAGTTGACTACGGATGTTTAATGACAATATCAGGTAAAAAGTTGGATATTTTTGATGTTATTGTCTGAACTCTAACAACAAACTAAGCATCAATTTGCGGTATCCCTCGAGAACCAAATTGGCACATAATCAACCCGATGCAATTTATAAAAAAATTTCTTCCAGCCAGCAACGAACAAACATCTACCTGTGATTTGAGTAAAAAAAAAAAAAAAAAAAAAAAACTTTCAGTAGAGGTACCACACCTTGTTCTCACACGCGCTCTCACAAAAAGCACTTGGCATATTGCATTACGTCAGCGTTATCTTTTAGGTACCGTGGTTTCAGTTAAAGTGAAATTGCTTAATTCCATTATTTTTTTTTTAGTTTAATTGCAATCTTAAAAAGGTGGAAAACAGGAGAAAGTTGACGGCCGCAGGAGCCCAGTATAAGCATTTCAGGAACCACTTATTCAATGACCTGGTGTGCTGTCAATCAGATAGCATGTACGCTTCTCGTTGACCTCGGAATACTGCCAAGTAAGAGTATACCTGCACTCCGTTACCTATTTGTGACCTGGAGTATCCATTATGAATTGTCAAGTTGGGCTAATTAAATGGAAAAAATGAATACTTGAATTCTTAAAATAACAACTTCTTTCATCACCATGAATATTCTTTAAAAAGATAACGTATTCCTTCTCCTAGAAAATATTTTTTAACTGAAAGAAATATTTTAATTGAAATTTGGTTGCACAAGAGATGCATTGTTATTTCTATGCATTGAATCGTTTATTGTACATATACCACTATTCAGTGAAGAAAATTAGCGACCCTCAACTACTTTCAATCAAACAAAAGAAGGGAACTGAAAATGTATACATACTGTGCCTGTCAATATCCCGCCCCAACTACGTAAGAATATGCTACATATTGTTTGATTGGCAGGTCTCCAGGAGAATGAACAGGCAGTGCATGCTGTGCTCGGATCGGCTTTCTGAGACTCATTTCTTTCCTGCTGCCTGAACAATTTGCCAGAAGAAAAAAAGGTGTGCCTGTACGCTCGTACATAGTGGCATTTCTTGGTAAATGAATCCTTTGTTTTAAATATCTTGTCTGTATGGTTACTATCTTAATTCTATTCGAGTATACGCAAAAATGTATGACAACTATGGGACAACCGACTGAGAAGGAGATTAATCCCAAAAGAAGTCACATATATAAGCGCCTAAGAGTCGCTAAGTACGGCTAGCTGTAATTGAGCAACACTTTACGTTATTCAAAGAGCCAAATCATATATCCTGAAACATTTATATTTTTAGTTCAGAACAACTGATCTCCCTATTCTTACTACGAAATAGAATGTCTAAGTACCGCCGACTGGCTCTCCATCTTGGGAGTTGTTTTAAATTAAGAAAATCACTGACTGGAATCCTACACTGATCTAAAATTTAAGACATTTATATTACACGTTAGACACATAGAACAAGAACACCATACAAATAATTCATTTTACCATTGTGGTTTTTCTTTCAATCCTGTCTGCATTTCAAAAGCTTGTTGGGCATTGTCTGCAGAATACAAGTTGTGAGGAGAGTTGTAAACGGGGAGTACACGAATGTCTCTGGCAGTTCCATTAGCTTGTACTGGAGATCCTGTTCGTTCCTGTTTACTCTCCTCCTTGTCCATTGATAGTTGACGGTTGGCTGCCAATCGCCTCTGCATCTTCGCTGAGCGAACTTGAGAAAGGTCCAACCCACTTGGCGTATAGGTAAAAGGTTTCTTATCACGCTTTAGGCTATTTAATAAGGCTGCCGGTAAATTTGCGAACTGGGAAGTGGTTCCATCTGGAGTCTCGTTCTGCTTCACCGAATTCTAAAAAAACACACACACAAAAGATCTCTAAGGTTAGATGAAAATAAACTCAAAATTAATAATTCATAACTTACGTCATAAATTGGTGAAAGGGAGGAAGAGTCGGATACAGTAAAGTGTGAGTAAACACGACAAACTTTCTCACCTGCCTTATTCTTTCACTGCCGGGTCCGTTCAGTACTCCTGAATGTGGAGGAGGAGGTGATGGAGTTGCCGATGACACACTTGAAGGAGTCGATTTGGTAGGTGTAGTCCACGTATATCCCCAAGGGGATGGGACCATAGATGGAGGTGGAGAAGAGAAGGGGCATTCCATATTTTAACTATATCGGAAGTACTTTATTTTTCGGCTTATGACCTGTTTAAAAGTATGCAAATAAACTGATTATGGTGGACAACAATAGCAATATTAAAAAGTCATTTATTTATCATTGCTTATTTTAACTTATGGAGCGGCCAAATAAAAGATCGCTATATAAAGAAATAAAGGCTTTTTGAAACTGAAACCCACCACCCCTCCACTCACAGTTAATGATTAAATTTAATTTCTAAAGGCAGTCGCAAGTTGCAACATCAAAGACTCTTTCTTTGCATTTGCTGTGCGTCACTGAGCAGCCGTTAATTAAGAACATAAAATAGCTGAGGATCAGCAAGTGCTTTTTTCGAGAGCCCATGCATCTTGTATTGTGTGCGAGTCAGTTATCTGTGGAAGATAAGCCATGACAGAGTGAGACTGTTTGCCGCATTCTTATCACCACAATGCACTCCCGAAATAGAAGCTTTTCAAAATATTTGAACTATCAATGTAGCTTATACAAATCAAAACTTTCTTTCCCACTGCTAATATATTTAGTTTTTACGACAATTTTAAACTCGCTCTAGATTTTTAAGAGAGTTTTTGTTGCCATTTTGTATGGCGCATCCTTTCTCTACTCCAGTGTCACATTTCATCGTATGACTTCAGATGCTCCATTAGTTAATGACGTCAGAAAGACAGTCGTATGCTTCCAAAATGCTGATAATGCAAAAACGCGTGGGATGTTGACTGGTTCATTGTACACTCACCAAAATGCGAAAATAAATACACTTTAAAAAATAATAATAAATTATCAAAACATTTTAATTGCACTTAATTTGATTCATATTTTATCAGTTTTAGTATTAATTAAAAATGAATCAAATTTTCTTTCAGATGTACCTTACTGCAGAAACAGTTATTTGCTATAAAATATATTTTAATTCTAGATTAGTGTAAATTTATTACAGGGTTCACAGTATACCACACGCTGTCGGCCAATGTATATTTTAAGTAACTTGGGGGAAGGTGAAATAAAAACTGTACACAAATGTGAAGGCGTTTTGAAAAGGGCCACACCTGTTGTTGTCATCACGCTCTGTCCTAATATTAGTATAGTTTAAATGAACGAAACATAATGGAAACTATCAATCAGCAATACATTTTGCCAACAGTAACCTGCTATCAATCATAGAATAAGTTGTTCTCTAACTGGAAGTGAATGAAATTGGCTACATGAGAATATATTAATAGAAATATGCCTCTGTTTCAATAACGAATATTATAATGATTTTTTCCCAGGTTATTTCACTTTGGTTTTTTTAACTGCAGTTATTGACTCCGAGGTCAAGTATCTTGGCTAGTTAAAAATAACAGGATCAACGGGTTGATGCTTTCTTTATTGTGCTGGAAACTCAACAGACAAACACAAAACTGCATGCTTATGTGATCAAGAACGTAGTAGGAACACTGTGGCTTTCTAAAGAAAGCTGTTGATGGTGGCTGATATCCAACAAGCGAAACAATGGTAAAGTGGGTCAAATACCCCTAAAGAGAGAGGCCGGCGGATATGCAGGTGTTTAGCTAGGCCTCACCTGTACAGCGCTCGAAAAATAAACTTCCTACCTCCCGTATGGGATAAACGCTGCAAAGACCACGTGCTAGAATTAAATACAACCTTAAAAATTGGGTTACTTTACACTATTGACAAATTTGGACCTTTTATACCTACACGACAACAAATAAAAATTAAAAAAAAAAAAAAAATACTCCTATATCATCATAAGGTTGTAGCGAGAATGATATCGTTTTAAGGCTGGTGTACTTGTAACACTAACGATGACGTCATGTAACTGCAGCTGGAAGTCACCTAGTGTTGAAATAAATTTTGTTAGAGGAAGGCGGGACACCAAATGTAGTTATTACAACGATGCCATAGTATTTCTTCTAATGACTTCTAACAAAAACCCGGATGTTCATAGATGCCATTGAAAAAAACACGCGATATGCTCATAATTCCATACTATGTGGACGTTTGCAAATTCGCAAGAGCGAATATGATTATTTAGGCAGCTTACTGTTGAATAAAAAAAAGATGGAATCTAGATAAATTATAACACATCGCGGTATGAGAAGAAAAAATATGCTAAAAAATATTGATGGGATAATAAAATCTATATTCCATTGTACAGCAAAATAAATTCCTTCATTTCTCGGATTTTTTCCCCCACAAAAAGCGTGGGAAGAATCTTCTAATGTAAAGTTTCTCACTTCCCGCCCCCAACTTCATTAATTCTTTCATTGTTACGATTTCATTTTTGTAGCCTCCAGAGTGATGCACCGTTGTCCGCAGAGGAAGTGCATCTCAGAGTGGTTACGGTGAAACCCTAATGGGTGGCAATTAAGAAATATGGAACTTTTCTTTAAAATTTAGTTATTTTTTTAGGAAGGAAAACTTTGCAGATCTAAATGTGTGATCTGATGTAAAACATATTTTGTTGAATATTTCAACAGCATGAAAGTGCCTAGTCTACAAGACGCCACCAACTTAGGTATATCTGTTCAGCACGTTTCAAATGTTAGGAAGATAAATTGCTCTACTTACTGAGGATTAAATATCCCACTTGGTGTACTATTGAAACATGTTCTCAGAAACTTACCATGTGGTCTGGCGGGAATCCAAGCGTGTTCAACCATACCAGAAGAAAATGATGGGAAAGTCTGAACTAACTCGGTATTAATGGTGTTTGCAGCTAGTTATGTTCTGCACGAGATCAGCCACTATACATAATGAATTCAACGTTTAGGGTTAATCTTCCGGCAAAACTTATTGCTACAAGACAGTGGAGTGCAATTCAAGCCGTTGTTTTTTCTCAATGAAGTGAAATATAATACTGTATTTCTAAACTAAAAAATCCTCTGAACCAGAAGATTCGTCTATTTTATTTCGAATTCTAATTGAACTCATTTATATTATCTTATATTCAGTTAAACTAATTAAAATATCACATATCCACAATATAATCCCTCATAACATTCTAACTTAGACCGCTATCAGCTTAACTACTCAATTTATCAGAAACACTCTCTTTATTTTGTGCAGGATCTCCATTAACTTCTTCTAGGATCGCAGCAATTCGAAATGGACTCCACAGGATGACGTGACTGTTTTTCTAGAACTTTTAGACATGGACACATCCCCTAATTCTTGGATAATGAATAGAACAGGATCCTCACACCTTACAAGACAAACACCATATGTAATATGGTGTTTGTCCTGCTATCTGTTTGATTGTTTGTTGTAGAGTTTTAGGCGCATTAGCGACTTTGGCCATATTGTGCTGCATATGGCAGTAAATTGCGCATGTTTTGTGTTTGATTTGTCTGTTCGATGGACGAAAAACTCAGTTTACAGGAGAAAAAAAACCATGCTACGCTCTCCTGAGACCGACTAACTCGGCCACGTTGCGAAAAGGGCCTATAAAAATTTCTCGCATCATCGACGGTGACTCAACCTCAGGTCTTTTTCACCCGGTGTGGAAAAGACGGCGATTCTACCAGCTGTGCTACCGCGAGGGCAGTTCTCTTGCAATGTATCCATTACGCACTGAGAATACATGGCTTCGTGTTGTTTTTTTAAAGCTCTATTTTGTCATCTTCACGATTACACTGGAAACGAGATTCGTTGCATCAAAGTATTTTTTTTATTGATTACACAATTAAGAGGCACCTTGCATTAGGATAACAGTCACCGAAGTATGCAGTCGTAATAAGCCAGCTGTTCTCAAATATTTTTTTTCACCTTGATCCTTAGAGTTGAAAGTGTAGTGTTTATGACATCCCTAAGTTTCAGGTCCTTGTGGTGCTGTAATATGAGCGCAGCATCCAATTAAGAATTACTGAAGTATGCGCCAACAACTACAAAAAAAAAAAAAAAAAAAAGAACTAAAGCAAGTTATTAGTCGTTCAATTAAGAAAGTGGCCAAGTATAATCCGTCTCTGCGAATGTACAATCTTGGGTATCGATTACTTGTTTTCGGTAATCTCATTTTAAACCGACTGCTTGCTTTACTTATTCCTAGTACTCCTTTAATATAACCTAATTAGTACCCTTAACATCGCTAGTGTTGCAGTGATACTGGCATCCGTACTCCGGATGCCTACTATAATTTCACTTTGGAAATAGGTTAGGTCACTTGTTTATCTAATATGCAGCTTTAAATGGTGTAATGACGAATGTAGATATAAACGAGTCGTACACAAGTGACTGACAAGGGATGAGATCTATTTTCTTGCGGAGGGAGTGATGATCACTGAGTGCAATTAGAGATACTTTTGCTTAACAAGATAATGAAAACTCAGCTGGATAATACTAGATGGGTGGTTTCATTGTCGGCGAGAAACCACCGCCTTGACCTGCAGACCACATTTGAATTTCGGCAACATAATTCTTATTTATTCCTTCTATTATGTAGTATGAGCGCTATATTCAAGAATCTAACTGAAATAAATCTAAGACTATGAGATATCAGTATACTGTCTCTAATTGCATGTATCCTCCAGTCGGTTTTCTGAAGGAAAAAATAATAAAAACCAATATGCAACCGTCGCCTGAGACCAACTAACTCAGCTACCATCGAGAATCTAACAAAGAAAATCAAATCACTGAAAAAAGGTTCAAAGATTTATTTCAAGAATATAAGCGGGGCGTATTTCTAACTTCAGCAAAGTCCCCTTGTATTTCTGGCAGCAATGGACTAACCATAATCTACAGTTTCCCACTTAATCTTTCTAACTGAGCTCAACTGTCAGTTTCCGCCACTACCACTCTGAGACAGTGAGGTCCGTCTCATCTGTCTTGATTACTCATTCGACGATGCCTTCCCCGCTCGAGGGGCAGTGTTTACGACCGCTGTCCTTCCATACCGAGTGAAAAACGCATTGGTTCTAACCCCTCACTTCTATAAAGCTTAATTCACCATCTATCAAATATCTTCATTTTTCTGAAATAGTAAAAATGTCGCTTTGTCTTTATAAAAATGGGAAATAGTACGATTTACATAATTTATATAGTTCTACTCCTCTCCTTGGACGATGTTGTTTATAATCATACACTGCTAATTTTTGTTACAGTCACTTCACTGAAAGTCACTTCACTGAAATCTTTCACACAAGAAAAGAAATTGCATTTTCTATCATTCGACTTTGAACACGTGCCTTTTATCTAAACTTCGCGTTTCATAAATATACAAAGACTGTTCCTAACATAACATATCACAGCTGGTTTGTTCTCATCTTCCATTTTTTAGGGCTCGCAGTAATTTAAAATAAGTTATTAATAAATCCAAAAACTGATTCGACAAGGTCAAATTGTAGTAAACTATTGGTTTGCAAACAGCAGCTGCCAATTTTTTTCTACTCCTTTTAGAAGATGCACTATCCATTCTTAAATAGTTCTTTTGTATTTATATGGTTCTATTTCGACCTCAACTTAAACACAAAGCCAACTCGTTTGATTTCTACTTTTCCATTAATATTACATTAAAAATTTAGTAAACTCGTCTTGCTATACTAAATACAACCTTCTTAATGCTTCCCTTGTTTTCATAAAGATATTAGAAATCTCTATATGTATCATTTCATGGATGGAAGTTTCCGGCTACAAGTGCCTGTGGTGGCAGGAGGATATTTTTTTCGAATTATCTGGACCTTTTACACCAATTCTGAAAATTACAATCTTCAGAAATTCAAATATAATATAAACAAGTTCCTACTAACTTCTCAACCCTCTACTCATCCGAGTTATCAAGAATATCACCGATTCGTTAACACTTTGTGTTCAGTTTACTACTAAAATCAGTGTATTAGAAATTAAGAGTAAAATTCGAAGAGATTTGGTGAATAATTTGATCTTTAAAGGAACTATCCAATAAATTTATTACAATGAATAGAATCGATGAGTTGTGTAAATAACCGAATAACTAACAAAACAGTATCCTCTATCTATTATTCGTCCTGAAAATTCATTATGAACAATGAACAGATGATAGAAGTAACTACCAAGAAAGTGGGACCTTCAATGGATATTTCAAAAATAGATTATAACAAAATGGGAAGGTCAAAACAGTAAATAACTCAATAAAACATTTCAAGATCTCACCAAAATAAATTAAATGGATAATGACACCAAGCAGAGCACCATTCGCTTCCGTTACTAAAAAAGACACAGAAATGTCAGCATTACAATTACATCTAACTTTAGTTCAGTTACATCTACTGAAGAAGCTAATCAACAAGTTGTGGCCACTGTACCTATTCCAGGCTGTAAAAGCAGTCATACCTGTCAGGTGTTTCTCTTCTATCACTTACGAGGGTTGTCCAAGAGGTTTCGCGCTGAATGGCAAAAGGAGAAAAGTTTCGCACAACTCTTGAAATTACTGGCACACTAATAGAAAGAGAACTCCTCGCTATGTAGCGCACAGTTTATTTCTAGCCGGTGTAGCTTTCCGCTGTTTTTTCCCCCGAGGACGAACTAAGCGAGAAATGGGTACGTCATCTGCGCATGCGCTCTTCTGCACATTCAGATATTTACCGTCTCCCCTCAGCCAGTCAGGCCGCCAAAGACAGAAATAATGTGGCTCTATATTTACCTCGATTTCCCATCTGGCAAAAGACAGGACTTATATATATATGAATGAGCTGGCTTTGAAGGTCAGCGAAAGGGGCTTTTCTACGGTGCCCTCAGAATGAAAGCTATCTGTGGCCACAGTGCGGAGAGATGGCGATAAACACAACTATGGTAGACTGCTGTGTCCCTGCATGGTAGGCTACACTTCATAGCCAGTCAGTCATGTGTGACGGTTTCTATCTGAAGAGCTTTGATATCTTTTTTTCTGTGCAATTGTACTGGGATGGATGGTGTGTTTTTGTCGCGTTTTATTCAATTAATAGGATTCTGCTTCCGTTAGCATTTATATAATATCACCGTTAAGCCTACGCAAGCTGGTCTTTTCTCCTCGATCGGTGTCCAGGGTAGTAACATCCAATCAGGAGCAGGAGAGAAGTCGGATCGTGTATAGCCCTAGTTCTCAAATTGTGGGTCGAGATCCTCAAGGGAGATAATCACGAACCCTCTTGAGAGGATTGCATGATTGTCACAAAATAAAATTAAAAAGAAATTTCAACAGTTACATTATGTAATCTTTGTGACAACAGTACAGGTCGAATAATGAAAAGAGGCGAACGTTTTCTGCATTAGCCAAAATAAATAAATAAAAAAAAAAAATAATAAATAATAATAGCAAAATTCAAATAAAACAGAATATCCATACTCTTCTCAATTGTCATCCAATTCTGCTTTAGACTCACTCTCTCTACAAAGTTGGGAGGTAACTTATTCCAATGTTCGACAACCGACTACAGGCGAACTTCATGAGATCCAATCGTCCGTTATTTACTGAGAATTTATATTTGCGTTCCCTGCTTTGTATCCCATCAACGAGGAAGAAAAATTCCTCACTCATTTTACTCAATCCCTTCAGCGCCTTATACAACCCCTAATCTCTCCCCATAGATGTTTGATTGTCAAACTGTTTAAGGTGTGAGCTCCAGACCTGAATACAATATTCCAAATGCAGCCTATCACTGCCTTGTAAAGAGGGATAATTCCGTCCTTCTTCCTACTAGCAAATGCCTTATAAATTACAACAAGGACACCATGTGCTTTCCTAACTGCCTATTTATTTCATAGAGTTTCATTTCAGATTGAATCAAATGTACACTGTCGCAACATGCATTGGGAAACTTCACTCCTTGGAAGTAATAATTAATTCCAGAAGTCCTATGACAAAGACCCAGCCGTCCTAGTTAAAGTAGCATATGCATACTAATAATGGAGTACGGAATGACGTAGAAAGACATCAAACTCAATGAGAGATAGATGGAACAAAATGGAACGAGAAAAGGACGTAGGTCCCTTCACAAGAGGTGGTGATAGTAGGTTGTCAGACAGCCGGCTCATTCATTTTCCAGATAGCAGAAAGCAGAAAGGAGTGAGACACCCAAAATGAACCGCTGGAAACAACGTAAGCCAATGGAAGCCAGAAGTGATCATTTATCCCAAGGCAGTGAACCATCACTAATGATCTCTCTCCTCACCAAAGCATGTAGATTGTTGAAATGAGTAAGCAATCTTAATGAGCTGATTCGAGAGATGAGCGCAGTGAATTCGTCAATTGAGATAACTACACAACTGACACTCTACAGAATTGGGTTATCATAGTAATGTTTGCTTGCTCGTAAGCCAAAACTCTATCCAAGAAATTTCACTGTTGCAAGCAACATTACAGCAGCAGGGGAGTGTGATTTTGAATGAAGAATCTCGTTACACAGGCCAGGAATCTGATGGATACACCTGGTGTAGTGTACAACCAAAGCTGAAGTTGTATTGTACCAACAATGACATTTGATAATGGGTGGATGTGGTATGGGTCTGCTTTATGTGTTTGGGACTTGGCCTACTAGTTATCATCGCTGAAACTATGGATACAACTGTCTAATATGGCATGGATTCTGAACAATTCTGTCTTGCTTGTACTGTGGCAACTCTTGGACAAGGGCCATATAAGTATCAGCATACTTTTAAAACGGTCTGTTTCAAACGAAAGTCAGTAACGCGGCAAACCTGACATTTCAGCCCAGATTCAGATTTGAACCTAACTGAATACCTTTGGGATGTTTTGGAACAACAACTGAGAAACAAAAGAATATCTGAGTTCTAGCGGGTGGAAAAAACCGGAGTTCGAATCCCATCAATGATGCAAGGAATTTTCATGGGCCTTTTTCACAACGGTCTCAGGTGCGGGTAGCATAGTTTTTCTCCCGGAACTCGGGTTTTCGTCCAGCCAACAGCAAACACAACACACGCAATTTATAAACACAATATATACGGCGCAATATGGCATATGTTTACGATGCGCATAAAAATCTACAACCAACAACCAACCTAATTGAAGAACTAGGTTTATTGAATGAAGAGCAAGATTCCGGTCTGTACATACTAACACCACTAATTCCCTACTCCAGCAGTTTCCAAACTGTGCGCCGCAGCGAACTCACAGGGAAGACGCGGGATATTTTAAATTTTTGAAGGAAACACAGTGAAAATCGACATCTGTCAGACACCCCGCGAACTACTAGCTCGAGGTAATTCACATTCAACATTATCACAGTTTCAACATTACTTATTAAGTTGTTTGGACTTAACTACTTAATAAATGGAACTGTTAGGTATTTCTTTTGGCTTAGGGAGCAAAAATTACTGAAACACTAAGGGCGCCGTGAACCGAGAAAGTTTGGGAACTTCTGCCCTAGCCAATAAGTGATTTTAAATCTAATGGACGATCATACTCGACATAAAAAATTTTTATTCCAAGATGTTTTTTAGGTTTAATGTCCAAATACATAGTGTGGATAGTTTATATTCCCGACTTGGTAAGACCAAATAGTTTTACAGTAACAATTTTTCCCCCTAATGGTTTTGCAGTAATCAGCAATTTCAGATTGCCAAAATTCTACTTCGTTGCAGTAGCACTGTAGACAACATCGTGGCTCAAACACTCATACAGACAGACAAACTATGGGGTAAGGCTTGTTCGATTCACATCATAGGTGGAACTTAAGAAATACTTCTTTTCGGAACGGAAGAAACTTATATATATATTTTTACTGTGTGTTTTTTAAACCTTTATGGCGTGGGCTAGTTAGTCGGTGGAAGGCTGTAAGGTTCTGAGTTCTGGAAACTCGGGTTTTTAACACAGTTTGTAAAAATACAAACATACATCATAAAATCTGGTCTTGAGGGTATCACAGACATTCTCTCAGGTATGCCAAGCTGTGCTTGTTACCTGGGAGTCTAAAACGCTGATGGAACTGATATTTGGGTGACACTCAAGACAAGTGGACCTAATTTCGGGGAAGTCCGGTCGGACTGTGACAGCCAAATCATCTGCTTGCACCTTCACGATGGTAGGACTATTAGTAACCCTGGGTATAACCTCTCCCCCATGTGCAAGTCCCGAAATACGGCACCTGGCAGACTGTGGGTAACCACCCAGGTGCGAACCAACGTAGGCAGGGCTCGAGGTGTGGCGCCCGCGGAGGATTGCGGCCCCTCTGTGTTACCAGACAATTCTAGTTGGTACTTGACTGTTATCAACCGGTGCAATACCACCACTTTGCTTATTGGAGGCTTGAAGTGGTGGAACCCATGTTTAGTCTCCAGAGCAAAGCAAACCTCCAGTAAACCTGCCTCCATCTCTTCCATCATGCAGTATAATTGATGTCTTTCGAGGTTATGATGGACATCATGGCAGGATCCAATATCTTCCTTACATTTCGAGGCTATAGCTCTAAAACGGTGTTTGCATGCTGGCCGCTAGTTAGTACACCGAACCGAAACTACTGGTAACTCTCTAGGATACTTTCGAATCAGCTAGTGTATAATCTCACTGCCTCTGCACTAGCACTGAATAGATTAAGTTAATTAGCACATTAAATCCAGCAGATGTTGATGTTTTAGTCTTCTGAGAACTTCACTGATGTTCAGCAGATTCATCGCCAGGTAATTTGGATGCACTTCTGCCAGATAGTGACTGAAGGGAGTCCGAGTAGTGTGTATGTGGGAGGGGCACTGTTGAGGCCACATTATGTGAAGAAGATGGGTATATTCTTACAATGTGTACGCCATATCCAAAAATTTCATTACTTCATACAGCATGTCCCCCCCCCCTACCGTTTCTTATTACTTAAAACACCATGAATTGCCAAAATAATAGAGTAAAGAGCAAACTTATCTGAGAAAAGATCTAAACACCCCAACACACTTCCTTATTCATTTCACAAATATACGTGGTCTCAGTTCTAACCTCAACGATGTCCACTTCCACTTACAGTCTGCCAACCTCCATGTACTTTTTATACAGAATCTCAGTTATCGGTTGATTCAACCACTGCTCATCTCAGTTGTCCTAATTATTCGCTGTGTGAGTACTTTCGCTTCAAAGGTAGGAGATACTTGTGCATATGACTGTTCTGATATTCCCTGTCAGAGACTTAGTAATTTGGAAACTCCACTTTTCGATCTTCTCTGGCTTAAAATCTCTCTGCCACATTCTGTAAAATTCATCTATTGCCTCTATCGTTTTCCCAATTCCACTAATCACTTTTAACTCTTTGAAACTTGACTTTCTCCAGTCAAACTTTCCCAACAGTTAGGTAATATTCCTTGGTGATTTTAATGTTCACAACTCCAGCTGGCTTCCGTTTTCTAGTCACACCGACCCAGCTGGTCGAGATGCTGAGGCTTTTGCAATTACTAATGACCTTGCACCGATTGTTCATTTACCTACAAGAATACCGGACAATCCTAACCATGCGGCCAACACGCTTGATGTTTCTTACCAACAACCCTTCTAAGTACACGGTCGAGGTGAATCTGGTCCTCTAGGCACCTCAGATCACAACTTGGTGATCGTCTCTTCTCCAATGGGGCCTTTCTCTCATGGCAATTCCCAACCTCCTGTTGTGTTTCATTACAAGAATGCAAAATGGGATATGCTGTGAGATTTCTTTTCTTGTTTTCCTTGGTCGGATTACTGTTTCAAAACCTCTGATATCAACGTTTGCTCAAATCGTTGATCACGCTACCTATTTATTGTAGCTGATCAGGTACGCCCTTCACGAAGCTACTAAAAAAAAGGATATAACGCCCCCTTCCCTTGCAATTTCTCGGATAGCACAGGTGTGTTTGCAATTTCCCGGATAGCAAAAGTGTGTTCTAGCAGGGTAATGTTGCCGGTATTTTTCAAGAGTGGTTCGCTGAACACGAAAGTGACTTCTAAGTGCTACTTTGGCCACCATTTTTGCTGTTTGGGGAACAAGTGGTAGTATTTAATTAAAAATTTCAGTCTTGGTAGCGTGTTTTGAAGATCTGGCAGCTATTCAAAAAAGATACACATTCCCTCACTTGCAATTTCTCTTACATGTCTCATTAATACAGTTTCAAGCGCAAAAGCAACCACATGTGGCTGTATTCCAACCCAGATAAAGAGAGGAGAAAAGTAGAGAGGCTGGAAATTCCACACGTAAAAATTATCTGAAGGCTTTCTTACATTCTTTTATCTCAACAGAAATAACAGGTATCTATAATTGCGGGTCGAAGTGGTGCAAATATAATAATCTTTATTTATCCTGCCATAAATAAATAGAGATAATAAAATATTTTTAGTCCTAATAATGTGATTTTTCTTCTAAATACAGACACAGTAAGTTAAACTGAATTTCAGTAACAAGAATTTAAAACACATTTAAACAAGGTTGAAAAGAACGCAATTTTAAAATGTGAACTGGTTTGAGGATTATTGCTGCGAGGATTCTTTAATCGCATATAGGGTATAATATTTTCATGTAGTTTGTAGTGTCTCAGCATTTTCACAGCCACACCATAGAGTAGTATATCAGTTTAAGACGCAATGTACCCATAAATCGATCCACCACACCTGTTCAAAGTGTTAGAGATGGTAGTCAGAGGTAAGGTGGCAGACGACATAGCAAAAATATCTCATTCAATTTACTTTGTCGAATGTTCTCGCTCAGGACCAAATAATTTGGCCTAAGTGTTAAAATTTTTTTTTTAACTATAAATTATTATTATTATTATTATCTGTTTATTTCTCTTACGAGACACCCATAGACAGCACGTGGCTAGAGGGTGTGGTTGCCTTTGTGCCTGAAATGTTCCTACCGCCCCAACGAGGAGTCATATTCACGTTCGAGAATCGAACTCTGCTGTCTGAAATACAAATCTTGATAATTACATTGCTTCGGATGCAATTTCGCTCTTTCTAGGAAGGAAGATTCTTGAATTATAGAAGTTACTTGAATTATTCACAAAAACTCATCTGATTCTATGATTAGGGGTTTCTAACTGCTGGCTATGGAAAGGTTGAATGATTAACTGGATAAATCATGTAGAGTTAATTATAAATGCTTCATTAATCGCGAATATAAGAAAAATTTCGCATTTTTTGTAACTGTATATAAACATATTATAAGCTTGTAAAATAAACAACGAAAACAAAAAATTTTCCAGTAAATTAAAGGAGACCCAAGGACTTGAGTATAAAACAAAATAAAAATTAGAATATGGATATATGAAATAAGTAAGGACTACGCGAATTTGCCTTTGTAGGCTGTGACGTATAAGTAAACTTCAAAAAGTGTGTGCTATACTGTTTCCCAGTGATACAGAATTATTGCAATTGGCCAGCGAGATATTAATTACTGAAATAAGTTGCCTCCATGGGTAGTTGAGATAAGCAGCCTGACGAAATTCAATGGTCAGCTGTATAGAAGGAAACAAAAGGTTATTTTATTTATTTCATATTTACTTGTTTATTTTTGGTCGGCGCAACAAAAGCTGCCTTGCATTGTATGGCCAAAACAATGATATCCACATAAAATCGTATGGCCAACACAATGATATCCACATAAAGTAGGTCTCATATCTTGTACTTTTATTCATAATATTAGCTGTTCTTCATCTCCATGTCTTCACAAGAGTCAGGATTGTTTACAATTTTGGCCTCGGTTACTTGGGGCTATAAAGCAACGCTTCCCCAGTGGAGCCTTCTCCACTGGGGAAGCGTTGCCTATTCGAGGAGTTTTTCAGTGGTGTGAGTTGAAGGAGTTACTGTCCTATTATCTTGAAAATTGCATACATCATTTGGTCGGTCTGTCTCTTTGGCCTAAGTGTTAATTTTTTTTTTTAACTATAAAAGTTCCTACCGCCCCAATGAAAAGTCAGATTCAAGTTCGAGAATAGAAATCATGCCTTTTTCACAGTGTGAGGAGCAGCGGACCCATCTACAACGCTACCGCAAGGACTACACAAGTTAGCAGTTAAATGTAGTTTTTTTTTTTTCTATAAAGCACATTTACAATCTGTTCGAAATAACGAACATTAATTAAATCTGATGTATGACTAATGTCAGTAAGTTTGTCATCATTGAAGAAGACGTCCGGTAACAACGCTTCTATTGTATTTCCTTAAAAACTGATAAACTGCACTGAACAGATGAAGTTAATTAGCACAAAACACATTAAGGGCTTAAGCCCTTAATGTGTTTTGTGCTAATTAACTTAAGCCCTTAATGTGTTTCAGTCTAAATTCACTTTATACACCATCAGGCATCTCTCATATTGTGCAGTTATACTTCACAACTTTTTTGTCATCATTGCACCACTTGGGTACCTACCCACTCACCAAAGAAGGGCCAGATAGCCCTGAAACGGCACCAGGGGGAGCCTGATGATGTCCGGAGTTTCCAAGAATAGGTAACAACAGCCTTCTCCACCGGGGAAGCGTTGCCTATTTGAGGAGTTTGAGTTTTTGAGTGGTGTGAGTTGAAGGAGTTACTGTCCCTTTCATTCTTCTACACCGTTTCTTTTCCTCTTCCATTCCTACTATTACTTTCCCTCTACCTTTTTGCTTTTCTAAGTCTAATAGGGACAACTGGATAGTCGAGTTATTATCCCACACAAATACAAAATAGCCCTGAAACGGCACCAGGGGGAGAGCCTGATGATGTCCGGAGTTTCCAAGAATAGGCAACAACAGCATTCTCCACTGGGGAAGCGTTGCCTATTCGAGGAGTTTATGAGTTTTTGAGTAGTGTGAGTTGAAGGAGTTACTGTCCCTTTCATTCTTCTACACCGTTTCTTTTCCTCTTCCACTCCTACTATTACTTTCCCTCTACCTTTCTGCTTTTCTAAGTCTAATAGGGACAAGTGGATAGTCGAGTTATTGTCCCACACATATACAAAATAGCCCTGAAACGGCACCAGGGGGAGCCTGATGATGTCCAGAATTTCCAAGAATAGGTAACAACAGCCTTCTCCACTGGGGAAGCATTGCCTATTCGAGGAGTTTTTCAGTGGTGTGAGTTGAAGGAGTTACTGTCCCTTTCATTCTTCTACACCATTTCTTTTCCTCTTCCACTCCTACTATTACTTTCCCTCTACCTTTTTGCTTTTCTAAGTCTAATGGGGACAACTGGATAGTCGAGTTATTATCCCACACAAATACAAAATAGCCCTGAAACGGCACCAGGGGGAGCCTGATGATGTCTGGAGTTTCCAAGAATAGGTAACAACAGCCTTCTCCACTGGGGAAGCGTTGCCTATTCGAGGAGTTTTTGAGTGGTGTGAGTTGAAGGAGTTACTGTCCCTTTCACTCTTCTACACCGTTTCTTTTCCTCTTCCACTCCTACTATTTTCCCTCTACTTTTTTGCTTTTCTAAGTCTAATAGGGACAAGTGGATAGTCGAGTTATTATCCCACACATATACAAAATACCCCCGAAACGGTGCCGTCTGGGTGGTGGTTGTATCAGCTGAGAACATGTAACAATAGTCTTCTTTGGTGAAGCGTTACTTATTCGAAGTAGTGCAATATCATGGCAACTCGTTGTGAAGGTATTCACAATATGAGATTTAACTAAAACGATGCTGTTTTTGCTAATTCAGAGTTTGCTGCGTACTAGTATGATGCGTTTGCACTAACTTGTACGCTAATGCATTAAGGACTTATGCCTCAAGCTGCGAAAGAGTTAGACTATGTATATCTTAGTGCACTTGCATCATTAATACACAGTCAATTATAGATTAGCAAATATTTGCAATAGCGGCATCGTTTAAGTTACATCTCATATTGTGAATATCTTCACGACGAGTTGTAATGATATTGCACTACTTTGAATAAGTAACGCTTCACCCGAAGGAGAAGACTGTTGTTACTTATTCTCAGTGGATACCGCCACCCATACGGAACCGTTTCAGGGCTATTTTGTATATGTGTGGGATAATAACTCGACTATCCACTTGTCCCTATTAGACTTAGAAAAGCAAAAAAATAGAGGGAAAGTAATAGTAGGAGTGCAAGAGGAAAAGAAACGGTGTAGAAGAATAAAAGGGACAGTAACTCCTTCTACTCGCACCACTCATAAACTCCTCGAATAGGCAACGCTTCCCCAGTGGAGAAGGACTGTTGTTACCTATTCTTGGAAACTCCGGACATCATCAGGCTCCCCCTGGTGCCGTTTCAGGGCCCTTCTTCGTTGGGTGGGTAGGTATCCAAGTGATGTTGTTGTTATTTGGTTTTTAGGAGCATTAGCAACTAAGGCCATATTGCTCCGGTAATCATTCCCTGACCTTTTCGCATTTGGTGGTGACGGGCTCGAACCCCGGTCTAATCAAGAAGCGTGTGCTACGCACTGCTGCTCCTTCACACCTGGCTACAGAGGTGCCCCCAAGTGATGTAATGATGATAAAACAGTTGTGAAGTCTATCTCCACAATATGAGAGATGCCTGATGGTGTATGATATAAGTTAGGACTCTAATGCATTAAGGGCTTATGCCTCAAGCTGTGAAACAGTTAGAATTTGTATATCTTAGTGCACTTGCATCATTAATACACAGCCAATTATAGATTAGCAAATATTTGCAATAGCGGCATCGTTTAAGTTACATCTCATATTGTGAATACCTTCACGACGAGTTGCCATGACAGTGCACTACTTCGAATAAGTAAGGCTTCAGCCGAAGGAGAAGACTCGTCGTCACAATATGACATGTAAACGATGCCGCTATTGCAAATATTTGCTAATCTATAATTGGCTGTGTATTAATGATGCAAGTGCACTAAGATATACATAGACTAACTTTAGTTAATTAGCACATTAAATCCAGCAGATGTTGACGTTTTAGTCTTCTGGAAACTTTACTGCAGTCCAGCAGATTCATCGCCAGGTAATTTCGATGCACTTCTTCTAGTCGTTGTTGGTATTTCATATTAAAATTGCATATTTCTTCTTTTATCGTTGGAATGTTTAGTCTCTATGAATCATTTTAATGGTGATATACCAAGGCAAGTTGGTAACGGTTCTTAGCATCTCTGATTGAAAACGTTGTAGTATCTCTATGTTTGAGGTGATGGCGGCACCCCAAAGTTGGATGCCATAGATCCACACGAGTTTCAGTATGACTTTGTATATAAGTAGCTTGTTTGCCACTGATAACTTGGAATCTGTTCCAATTAACCAAAACAACTTTTTCTAGCCTTTAGTCCAAGCTGTTTCCTCTTTGTCCAAATGTGTTTTCCTCTATTTAAACGTCTATCTAGATGGATGCCAAGGTCTTCTTGCGTTATGTCGTGCCATTTAATTTCACTGGTGGACATGTTTATTGTCTCATTGAGACAGGAAAATGAGTAGTTCTGTCTCATTGGTTTTCACGTGCTTTTTTTTTTTTTTTTTTGTCAAGCTCGTGTTTGGTTAGGCTGTTCTTGTAACCTTTGTGTTGCAATTATTGGATCTTCATCGGCTACAAGTTCTCATCAGCAAATGTTGCTACCGGGGTGTTATCGTTAATAGGGAGGTCAACAGGGTACAACGTATACAATACTGGTCCCAAGACCAGTATTATGGCACCCCAGATTTCAATGGGTATAATTTGGTTTGTTCTCCTTTGAATTTCCGTGAGGTATGGGCATTTGCAAATAACAACTGTTTTCATGTAAATCGAATGATTTGTAGTTTTAACTGTTTCTTATTATTTCTTGAAATATTTTCATAACCACTCCTTAACTTGAAAGAAAGACGTTAATCTTTATGACTAGGGGCGGTCCCAGGATAAGGAGAAATAGCTCCTCCTCCACTTATAATCAAAATAATGTGTATTTTTTACTGCTACACGGTGGTTATTAAAGTTTAATGATTTCCCAGAACACTGTTTCAGTTTCTCCCCCCCCCCTAGAAAATCTTGAAAAAGCTTCTGGTTATGATAATATTAAAACAGTCGTGAATATTTGCAGAGTATACTAAAAAATAAAAAAAGAGAGAGAAAGAAAGAAAGAAAGAAAGAAAGAAAAAGGATAAAAATACAAATCGTTTTTGCAGAAAATTCTCTGCACTCCACATTCACAGAAAATAGACATTGCAGTCAGAAAAACACAGGACTGAAGCGGGTTTACATTCAGTGGCAGCTAAAGCCACTTTAGTTGACAGTTGACGAATTACCTCGCGAATACTGCATCATACAACTCAGACTGCCATACATAGAAGAAATAGCGAACATTCCTGTTTGTACTTTAGTCTGAAAGGCATGCAAAATATAACAGACGGAAAGAAGACAATCAGGTAAGTGCCTGCTAAAAACATAAATGCATTAGATACCACAATTTTATTGCAGGCTTGATATATATTTGCTTCACTTGAGCACAGGAATATAAGGATCTGACGATTTGATATTTTTTATTACATTACTACATTGGTGTGCAAAATTTAAGGACCAGTCAGGTTTTCACCTGTAGCTTCTCATAGGAGTGGCCTGCATATGGGAAAAGCATACCAAAGGAACCTGGTGAGGTACAGAAATGAAGGAAACAACACCGACACAACAACGGAAACAAAACGGTACAGAGGGACTTTATTCAAAAATAGCAAAATAGCACTGGCTGCCATGATACAGATGCATTACTGCCAAAGATGGAACAAAGGGAAGAGATGGTCCTCAGTAGGAGATATGGCCACCCCTAATATCGGTAACATCGTCCATTCCTCTGTCAGCGCCATCTTCAACTGGTAAACATTTTCTGGTGGGTGTGAACAATTTTAAATATGCAATTTTTACAAGTACTTTTTTAATAAAAGCTAAAAAGCAATTGCAATTTTAGTAACTATTATTTCTAAATAACCATAAAATGACAATAAAATACCTATTACGTTTTCGTTTCTAATGCGCATCTCTTATGCGCGTATATATGATGAACAGCCGTTTTTCCAAAGGACACTTTTAGATTTTTTAAAGTATGCTTATCTTTTGATTTTATTTAGAAAAATATTAAAATGTAAGCAGTCTATTTCGAAGTAGCTTACGGCATTCTTGAGATTAGTCATGATAAGAAATATTTCATTGCTCTGCAGAGTAATCCCATTGGGGATGTGCGAAGACCAGCTGATCATTTCACTAACACTTTGGCAGTGACCTTTAACCTCTTTTCGCTTGGTTTGTACAAGACCGTAATCGCAAACAAACGAACACCTACCCACCCACCTCTTCACACACGTGTACTGAAGTACAACAGCGCTCACAGAAGTTTGCCAGAACGCCCTCATCATAACAAAACTTGGCCCTTTTCCACCATTTCGTGGGAGGCTCACTTGGATTCCCTCCATATTAGCGACATTCTTGGCTACGGAAACTCGATTCCACCAAGTCCTGTAACGACCTAGACATTAATGACAACAGAGTTTTGCCCACTTCCGGAATCCTGACGAACCTCCTGTCAGGTAACAGTGAGTATCAATTCTCTCTTGACGCAGTACGAATAAGTGCTTGCTTAAAAAAACGAAATTATTTCTGCAGCGTTTATTCTTTTTTCTTAAGCCCCATCTGTTATATTTACGTATTAACTTATGTTTATAAAATCTGGAAATTTTTGATAAAACTCAATTTAGTGTTAATTGCTGAAATATAGTTTGTTGAAGTTCCTTGACCCGCAAATTTCACTTAACATTCTAACATAATGAATGGTTGGACCGTAAGTAGCTGGTAGCTATTACAGTACCCAAACAGATGATTCAGCTCATGCTGGTGAAATTCGTTGCTTCCAAGAACCTAGTCAACAAGCATCTCGAGCCAGTTACTTCGCGTCAATTACGTTTCAGCAGCCAAGATTGGGAATAGTATTCCACAACGTCAGCCATTTATCACAAGTAGCCAACGACTCACAGATGGCGTCTTTCCACTCTTCTGATGACCATTTATTCTTTCAACTGTAGTTGGTAAATGAGAAACGTAGAGTAATTTTAAATTTCTTGAAGAAATTGCAGAACAGTAATTGAAATTAAAAAGAGGCTTCAGTTATCTTCCGGTTCTCGACTTTAACTTTTAGCAAAATCTACTTTTAAAAAAAATTCTTACATTGGATTTAAACAGTATTATTACGCTTTTCTAAGCTTAAAATCTAGTGGTATGGGAAGAAGAAAAGAAGCCATCTTTTCAAAAATAAGATGCAATATACTAGTATTTATTTTTCTTGTAGGTCTTTTCACTTGTGCAATCCACAACTGTTTATTTTGTTTAACAAATATTTTGTGCTACCGTCTTGAGATCTAACAAGCTTAGATACACTAGGTAAATTAAAATCACCAACTACATTAATCGTTTTTAGGAAGCAGTGCTAGCGTAACTTTGTCACGAGCTGAGTTCAATTCTTGAATTAATCTCTTAGTTACATGAGGAATAAGATACATCAAGATCAACAAAATTTCGATCTTTTTATATTTTAATTTGAGGCAAAAACCTTCAATGTTACCAAAAGAGCCGTAATCAATTATTATCAAACATTTTTTCCATGCTATTATTCCACCACTTCCTCCATTTTTTTCTGTCTTTCTTTCATATATAACGAAATGAAGTAGCCAACTCAGAATCGTATAATGACTGTTTTAACCAAGTTTCAGTGAATAATAAAATTTCAAGCTTTTCCAATTGTAAGAAATATTGTAACTCAGATAGATAAATAAAAAAGTAAACTTTGGCAATTAAATAAATAGTACTTGATATTTCTAGGTATTACTGAAGATGAGTCTGGTATTACAGATGATGACTTACTGCAACGAATCATTATTCGTTAAAGTATTCCACCTACTAAAATTCTCGTCAAAAATGTTAATAAGAGTGCCAGCTGGCCATTCATTTAAATTAGAAATAATGGTTTTATATGCCTGATTACACTGAATACAGAATGAGCCGTGGTTAGGGTATTTCGTTCTAATTTCCCTAATTTTAATGATTATTCAAAATACCTTTAACATATATTTAAGACGATGTTGTCCCTTGAAACATTTGCTTGTAAGCTAGATGCACAATATTTCATTTTGTGGGCCGTTGATTGCAGTTTATATTTATTGTGAAGTTCTGCCAATTTTATATTAGATGAAAGAGAACTGCTTTTTTGAACAAGAAAGATTGGACTGCAGTACCTGAGAAAATGATTTGTGTTATGATCCACATCAATCACTTCACTAATGTGATTATTGCTCTCCAACACAACAGTTTTGTTATCCTGAATTGATGGGGAAATATCAGTATTATTTAATAATGGAAAAAAAATCAGTATAACCAATAATATTCAGTAATAATCTTTAATTACCGGTGTTTTGAGGATTAGTATCACGAACAATTAGGATATATTGTGCAATATATAATGCCTGTCAATTGCGTGCATTCTGTGGTCGATTTGCATGTATTCTGAATGAAAAACTCGAGTTTTAGGGAGAACAAATCATGCCACCCTCATCTGAGGCCAACTAGCTCAGCCACGTTGTGTTAGTTGGATTCAGAAAAATCCCCAATGAAAATTCCTCGTGTCATTGACGGGATTCGAACTTGGGTTTTTACAATCCTCCCATGCCGGGTGGAAAAGGCCCGAGTTCGAATCTCGTCAAGGAGGCGAGGAATTTATATGGATTTCTTTTACACGTCAGTTACACAGTTTCTCTTCTGAAAACTGGATTCTTCGTTCAGCAAACAGTAACAAGACCGAAGGATACAGCAATTACAAATGCAATATACTGTACTGTAATGGCGCCTCGGTCTTAGTTGCTTTGACACTTAACCCACACCTCTCCTAACGATTCTGATTTAACACTAGGAACCAATCAGGTGCCTGTTGACAAACTGAATCATCTTGTGGAACTATATAATTGCAATTTACAAGGATTTACTTTTAAATATTGTAATATAAATTACCAATAGTGCCTGTTCAGTTATTATAAAACTGAGGCATATCAGTCTTTACTCAATGCAGAATATTTGAGAACAGACTCAAATATTGCTTTCCTACCAACAGTGCTAATACCAGATAAACTGTTATAATATTCAGGAAAATCAGTCTATGCTCCCATATCCAGTATTGCCTTATTAACTGTACGTGCGCATGTGCGTGTTCGATACAAAGAGTCAGGAAATGAAGCGTGAACTGAGCGTTCTGATGGACGTTTATGAGTGCTTGAAGAATAGGGTGCATACCCTCGAAGGAATTAAAATGGGCGAACCATAGAACTCTCAGCTGTCCAACTCAACGCCAGAAAATCAGAATGTCTTATAAAGGAGGATTTTAGCTTTCCAGATATTAACTAGAACTTTTGGGTTGATCAGTTTCAGACTAACACGACTTGTAGATTTATTGGATAACTGTTTTTCAACAGTAACATGTCACAAAAGGAAGCAAATACTCTTAATCTGATTATCAGCAGGGATTCTTCATGTATTAAGAATCTGCAATTAAAAGACCCAAAGGGTAGCAGTGATCACAGTGTACTAATGTGGGATTTAATTAAAGACATAACTACTGTCGTGAGTAAAGGGAAGAGCTTTTGCTTTCGTAAGGATGACTACACTGGTCTCAGTTTTTAAATGATATACAATATCGCTGTTCCAAGTAGTGCTGCAAATAGCAGCACTGCTTGGAATAACACATATTTTACGATGATACTTTTGATTATCTTAGATCCCTTGGGAAGGGTCCAATAGTTAAAGGACCAAATCGTCAATAACATCCGGTAGACTGAGTGTAAATAAGATAATACAATATTTATTTCCAATAATTACAATAATAATTTATGCGAGTGGAATGAGGTGTGCAAATCTTTCGTAGAACAACTTTTCCCTGATGGCTACTTTTGGAATTAACTTTGTTTTTCGTCTAATTTTCTTCCACATCTTCCGAAGAATATACCTGCTAACACTGGTTGCACTTTTTCCATTAGTTCGCTCTCCAAACAGCTCTAAATAGGGACATTTTAACTGTGGCCGTACGGTACATATTAAATAACCTACAATCTCCTACACTACAAAATTATTAGCTATGTCACGTAGATTGTCGAAAAGCATTATTCAGTGTTTACTACTCGTATTAAAGGAGAGCTGCATTTCAATTACGAAGTAATGAAGCAACTATACACCTACCGTTTTATGTGCTAGGAGATTATAATTAAACTACGTCATTTTGAATACATGTAGACGGAAAGCAGATAATCGCACAAAGCTGAAATTTAGAATGAACAATAGATAAGCAACGATGAGAACGAAGTGGAAAAATTTGTTTCGCAGCGCGCTACACGGTAAAATGGCACTGTATCGAAGGTCTGTACAAATTATAATTTGATGACATGTCCGCGGAAGAGCTATATGAAGAGGTGATAACAGAATGGATACAAAATCCATAATGAGACCTGTACTGAAGGATTGCTTTATTAGTTGAGCTCTATTACCTAGCAATTCCTTGGTTGCTTTTCACGAATAACATGAAGAGGAAAATCGAGACAGGTCTTCACCACAATATGGATTAAGGAATATAATACAAAAGTCTGAGGAGAATAGAAGGTTAGTCTATCTATAGTACATCGCAGAGGAATGTGACAGTTTCTGAGGGAGTTGTTAATGAGATTGTTGTTGCGATGACGGTGAAGACAGAGAGAGTAATACGCATTCTTCGCTAGTGAGAGGGCGGTTGCTTGACGTAGCTGGGTGGTCAAGAATGAGACTGCAGCAGCACACACACACTTTGGGCGGATCGTGGTTCAAGCCCACGTGACTGTTATATACGACTAATGATTGTATTCATGATTTATTGTAAACTCCTCTGACTTGGTGGTCGCGCGGGAGTATAAACAAGAACTGAACCTTTAATGGTCAGCTGTCCTCAAGGTTCTGCATCAAAGCAACTGAAATCACGATGCGTGAGAAACGTTTATAACTTCCTCTTCGGTACCTATCTAGGATGGTGGTGGACCGTATAGGTAAATGGCTTTGAAACATTCTGTGGACTGCCGAAGTGCACTTTCAGCTGCACGGTCAACAACTAAAGCTGTCAGATATATGGAACATGCAATCCTCACGTCGTCGATCAAAATTTCGTGCATTCACTGCTACGCTCAATTTAGGGCCCTTCTTTGGGGATCAATCACATGGCCTCGTTGAGCGTATCGTGACTGGCGCATGATACGCTCAACGCTTTACCCTGCATGTTAGTCCCAACCACCAAGATAGAGGCTGCTTGCATAGCTGTTCATTCCTACAAATGTAAGAGTAAATAACCCTTGGACAATTCCGTGGTGCCCACACTGGAAGTCCTGCGGAAATGGGCCTTCCAACATGACAATGCCCCATCACAAACAGGAAGAAATATAAAACCTAGTCTGAGGAAAATGAAGTATATCTTGCCTGGCTGGCCAGTGCTGGACTACACAACGGGCGCAGTACGCATGTGCCTAGGGTCCCAAACCTTAGAAGTTCTAGCTGATTTATATAAGCAGTATTAGTGAAAACAAAACTAATAAATAAATAAAATACCGGTTTTTCTTATATAGGAATTGAAATACATTAAGTTAATACAATAATCTCTGCATGTAATTTCTACATCTGATTTAAGTGTTGTTGGTCATTTGGTTTATACACTATCGGCCTCTTACCTGATCCCTGCTGAGTGTTGCATAAGTTTGTTTTACACGTAAGTTATATAATAATATGATGTAACTTTTATATCATGCGATCACACAGCCCGTGTGGCGGTGCAGCCAAGGGCGATGTTGCTCCAAAGTCTTGATATCTATAGACCATAGAAGAACTTAATCAGCAACTGTGACTAGCCGGGAGCCCTGTGAATGCGCCCTCTTCAACAGCTGAACTGGCGACTACAGTGAAGGATGAATGAACACAAATCCCTGCTGCCTGCTTCAAGACCGATCGATCCTGTCATCTAGGCCAAAGGTGACTCTTAGCTGTATTAATTTGTTCATTATTTCTAAACATACCGAATATTTTCGGTAGGATAGTATATTTACTCCATAATTTTACCTGGAACCAGCACAGCAGCTATGATCGTTGTTCTTTCACACCATGCGGAAAAGGATGGCTGGGGATCCCATCTCGAGGCAAGGATTTTTTTTTCTTTTCTTACCCCATAATGTGGTCTAGTAAGCAGTATCTGGTGATGGGCATTTCCCCCTAAAACATGATTTTATCATTGCTCAAATCAGGACATGGCTAGAGATTTATTGGCAGATGTACTAGTGTTAAATAAAACTTACTTTTACATGTAGTGTCCACTGAGTTTGTTTTTTAACGTACATGCGATCTGACGCCATTTTTACAGCTAATCTTCGTACACTATCTATAGAAATATACCGAAACTCTGCAAACAGAATGAAAACAATCAGAACTTACATCAAAACTTTTATCATTTTCCTGTAATAAAAATAAATAAATAAATAAATGATCTTTATAAATGATAAGCACATAGTGGCAGTCGCAAGGCTCTCTTTTTCAATTATATATATATAATTGAAAGTTATATATATATATATATATATATAACTGAACAAATCTGTACTTCATGTTTACTGTATTGTAATTTTCACCTGAAGTCAATGTATTCACCTAACACACCACGCCATCTATTGAGGGAGTTGAAAACAATCTGAAATTAAAGCAATCTCAAACTAGAATAACATTTTGCTACGTTTAAAAACAATCCTAAATATATCATTATTACTTTTATTTTTACTTTGAATTGACAAGTTGGACAGAAATGTTCGAAGTGTAATTCATTAAAATCTCGAATTATGGGTTATTTAAAGAATATTTATGGGTTATTAAGGAAGAACAAAAAGATAAGAAAGTAAAAAAGATAAGGAGAGACCGTACGCAACATAACTGCAAAAACACAGAACGCTTTCAAAGATACGTCTAGATAAAAAATCTCTGTAAGTGAAAGTCACCATAAGCAACAAAGTAAAATTTGTAAATCTTCGCAAAATAGTTAAATGTTAACTGTTGTCAAGATAGTCCAAGAGATGGCACTACATTCCGGCGTCCTTGTAATATAAACAAACTTATTTTTATTCTGTGATCGTCAATATTTTTCATGATAATCGGTGTCATTAAAAATTGCAACTATAATAAGTAGTGTTACAGGCAGAATAACAATCCGTTTTCCCTCAGTACAAGCAATACTGGTTAGTTATCAACTTGTTAAAATCATATATATAATTATTCCCCCACCCGCTTTTCAGGATATTCGAGGGTAGTACAGGGAACAACCTCACTGCTCTCTTTGGAAAAGGTATGGGTTCCATTCCCATCATATACACACTGATGCCCATAGCTTTAGCTGCCTCGGTGCAAATTCTGAAATGCATACGTTATAAAAAAGAATTGCCATTGCGAATGGGAAACTTTCGAAACCTGGACCAATAAATGTAACTGTTCACGGCCTTATCAAATTTAAGAGAAAAACTAGAAATACATGACGAGATATCTTTTCCGGTTCTTGTCAGATTGGAAAACGTACGCAGGACTTGTTTCAATAAGCACACGATCCAATATTCAGACACCTGATGCCAGCTATCAACACCTAAATTCAATTTCGCAGGTTCGATAACTGGTAAAGAAGATAACCAGAACTGATTTCTACATCACAGAAATCAATTCTTGATTTCTCTGGTATAGATCTTGCAGCGGAGCTCCTCGCCAAGTGGATCAAAACCATTGCGCATATTCTACTACTAAAATTGTCGCCATCACAGCTCGTTCTAGGGTATGATGTACACTTTACCTTAACCAGCTTTTCCATATTCAACAATCGTTGCATAAGTAGAGGAAATATATGGATACCGTCGACGACAACTTGCTTTTCCTGCACAAGGAAAAGGCAATTTGTCGCAAAAAGGCTGCAGCTATAAAAGCTGGAAACAACACTTCCAAAATTTACCATCCATATGTACAGTGGGGGCATCACCTTAAAAAAAAAAAAAAAAGAGTAACATTTGGAGTGAAACATATAAGATTTTTCATTACAGTCATTTTGTTTGTCGCAAAGCAAAGGTATTGCGTCAGATAACGTTTCTCATTGGATCAGACAGTAATTGCAAGGTATTGCATCAGCTGTTTCTATAAATACGTTGTTGGAAGGGTATACACACTCATTAGTATCCTGTTTTGGGGAGGTGTAAGCATGGTTCCATATGTTCAGTTGACACCAAGAAAAAAAAAAAGTGTAGCTATATCCCAGGAAGGGCTTTCTACGCGTGCTATCGCTGATAAAATAGGCTGCCACCAGTCAATAGTATTCTGTGTGCTGAAATTAAAGCGCGAAACCGGTGATGTGAAGAGAAGACGTGGATCAGGCCGTAAGAGAGTGACTACGCCTTCCCAAGAGTGATATTTTAAACGGCTATGCCTTCGTAATCGCCATGCTAGTACTCCTGATCTAAACCTGGACTTTGAGGGGGCCTCTGGTGTAGAAACAAGTGCACGAACTATCCAAAGACGGCTTTCGGAATGTGGTCTGCATGCCTATCGGCCCAGGAAGAGGCCTTTATTGACTCAACAAATGAGGAAAAAGCGATTTGCTTGGGCTAAAACGCATGTTTCATGGACAAAAGAGCAATGGGACACCGTCATCTTTTCTGACGAATCGAAATTCAACCTAAAAAAAAAAAATATATATATATATATATATACAGGGTGATTCACTACCAGTGCGACAAACTTGGAGGAGGTGTAGGGGGCACAAAGAAGAATCAGAATCACATAGCACTGCAGGGTCCGAAATGCCTTCGTCATGCGGTAGAGGACGTTACGCGTCCAATCATTGGAGCCTGCGGATTATCCACTCCGGAGGACTTTTGTTACTTGGTTTCTTCAACAGAAACGGTTCGTAAATGCTGACTTCCAGCGGGATCGCTGTTCATGCGACCTCCCGTTCAACGTATGAACTCATTTGGTTTGTCGACAGTATCCTCCATACAATGGATTGAGCGATAGGCCAACCCAATCGTTGGCCTATCGCTCGAGTACTCGTACTCGGATTACCTTCTGCTAGGCGTAAGACATTCTCCTCATTGTCTGGCCTCCTCGTCGTTCGCTCTCGATTCATGGTACTTCTCGTGAAATAAACCAGTCTCACGTAACATTCTGTGCACACGTGCGAAAATCGTATGATGAAGAGCACGGCTGTGCGAGAAACGTTCCTGGTACAACCGCAGAGCGGCGCGCCCGTTACAGTACGCAGCTCCATACGCGAGGTGCATGTCTGCCAGTTCAACGTTTGAATACTCGTCCATCCTACTGCCTCGGGAACCGGTTCGCAAATGCTGACTTCCAGCGGGATCGCTGTTCACGCGACCTCCCGTTCAACGTCCTCTACCGCATGACGAAGGCATTTCGGACCCTGCAATGCTATGTGATTCCGATTCGTCTTTGTGCCCCCTACACCTCCTGCAAGTTTATCCCACTGGTAGTGAATCACCCTATATATATATATATATATATATATATTTAGGCCACCCGAATAATGAAATTGATCTGCCGTGCTATGTATCTTATGTCTGTTAATTGCATGTGTTCTACGGTCGATTTGTCTGTTTTGCTGGACGAAAAACCCGTTTCTGGAGGGAACCTTGCCACACAGCAAAATTGGTAAGTTTTATGCTATTTAGATTTAATGATGAGTTTGTCTTCTTGCCTCACAAGGCTTAAAACATAGTTGCACCAATGTTTTACCTCGTTTTTCTCCCTTAAGATGCAGTCATACCTCAGAAATTCTGGCATTACAGTGTCGGATTGGCCCGGCAACAGTCTAGATTTGAACCCTATAGAAAATTTCTGGTACATAATGTCGTCTAAAATTTCTCAGACGAAGCCAACAAGTAAGATTCAGCTGCAGGAGAGCATTGTAAGAGTATGGTACCACGAAATTGGGTAACCATATATTCAGAAGTTGATTAACTCTATGCCAGATCGTTGCAAGCTGAAATTGCAGTTCGAGGAGGAAGAACAAAATAATGAGGACTTATTTTGCTGATTTACAGTACATAATACTATTACGTTAACTTGACATTTCAGTTTGTACACGTAAATGCAATAAAATGTATGTTTGGTTGTCACGACTGCCATTTGCATGATTTCTCATATTTCCATTAATTACGCATTTCTCTTTGGGAAGATATTTATGGAAATTAGGCATAGTAGGTGGAATCTTTTTATTGGATTTCATTCACAGAGATATATATCCCATCTAACAAATGCATTTCGAATATTTCTGCAACCCACAATGCCGCGCAAAACACATTATTTGCAAAATTCACAAGTGATGCAGTTTTTTTTTGTCCACCACACTATATGAGCTAGCACAAAATCTAGACCAGTGGTTTTCAACCGGGGTGCCGCGGCACCTCAGGGCGCCGCAACAACATTCCATGGGTGTCACGTAATTTGGGTTTAAGTTACTTAAATTTATTATTTTTTAATTTATATGTTTATTTCATTATAAAAAGGTGTACAGTGTCTTTTTAATTTTGTGGTGATCTATAATTGGTTTACTTAGTACCTCTATATAAAGAATAAAATTATATACTGTATATATATATATATATAATTTGTATTATGAAATGTAATTTTTATATTATATTACTGTAATAAATATCATATAACATATATTTTTTAATATTTTATATATATATATATATATTGAGAAAATTGAGTATGGGTGTCGCAAAATAAAATAAATTACTTAGGGGTAAAAAAAGGTTGAAAACTACTGATGTAGACCACACTGCTAGATTTTCTGGCTTTACTGGCTCTTACAATCTACCAAACCAGCAAAAACCTAATCGATAGACTTATCTCCCCTCAACACATACTGTTCAAATCAACAGAGAATAGCACCTGATCACCTCATTCACTCACGAAAACAGAGGCTGTGGAGCTCCGTAAATAGTGTGTTTGTAAACACTTCAAACCGTTTTGATGCGTTAATCTCTTGGAGATGTTTTGAAAGGATGCGTGTGAGATTTTCGTATTGTCATTCCGAGTAACCTCTAGGTATTTGTTTTATTTCATTTTATTTTATATAAACAAAATTATTTGTTTTATTGTGTTTTTCAATGCAGTTCGACGAAATTCAAACGAATGGCGTTTGAATTTTGTAAATCGAGATAGCGTACCGGTAACGAAAATATGCGTCACGCGCTCTAATCACATTTCCGTCCCGTCAAATGGTGGAAGAGTGAGAAGCGTCTCTGGTTGGGTCCGCGGCTGACGTAATCACTTCCGTGACCAACCAGATTTACTCGGTTAAAATTTTTGTAGGTGTCAGCAAGGATGTTTCATATATAAAAAAAAAAAAAAAACACCCTTGGAGACAAACTACCCAATATCAGAGTTGGGGAGGAAGTAAGATGGCGTATTTTTCTGGGTCTTGACCGAAAGACATTTAATAAGAAACAATCAACATAAAGCATATAATATATTTATATAACACTGGAAGACATTTCCTTCCTTTATTCAAGAATTCTGCGCTCCACGATTATGCAGGAATGTTGCAGTACTAAGCAAGCCTTCGCGGTTAGTATGGTTGGTACGACCGCTGTCCTTTCACAACATGTGTGGAAAAGGCTTAAGTTCAACTCCCGTTTCACAGAAGGAACTTTAATCAACTATTTTCACAATATGGCCGAATTAGTCGGTGTTGGACAATGGTAGCATGATCTTATCTCCGGGAAGCTTGGGTTTTTAAACAAGAAAACTGACCAGAGAACACACGCTATTACAGTCACAGTATACTGACGCCTCTTAGCGTTAGTTGCATTGGCACTTAAAACACACACAAACATTAACACCAGCATTAAACAATTCCACACTGTTACCCCACCTACTGTCTATCAGGTATTGGATACTTAGAGTCCAATCAGTTTTCAGAATAAAAATTAAAATCCTTCTCAGACAAAACCTAAACGTGTAATTGCGTTGTGGAAGTAGTCACCACACGTTCTTGCCTCTTGTTGTGGCTTGTGCCCGTCCGCGGGGGCTATTTTTACAGCAACCAATCTTTCTTACGCAGCACTTCTATAGCTATTTATTAACAAGCGGCCTACTCTGCACATTCAGTCCAGCAAAACAAACATACTAATACAGGGTTTCCAAACTTTGCGACCCCGTGCCCTCCTAAATAAAATTAATGATTTCATTTGGGTTAAAGTTGTACGAGAAATAAATACACCACAGACAATGATTAAACTTTAGTCTATACTGGAAATAACCAAACAAAAAAGTGATCCATCCTTTAAGTTGCTCGTGACCCGCATTCTGAGAACCCCTATACTTAGTGCTTTCAGACTACAACTGTAAAAATTTCTTCCGCATAAACTAGATTCATGAAAAATAAATGACTGGATAAAACTGGCGATTTTCAGAACTCATCTGAACAGCGAATCTCATATTCGGCATTTTAATATGTTCCCGTTTCGTCAGCTGCATTTAATGACCCCAATTAACTGTTTTACATTAGTGTAATCGTTGGGTAATTCGGCGTCATGTTTATCTAATGGGTATTCTCGAATTTTGACTACAGTATTCTGTTCCTTAATGTGCCATCCTAAGTGGTAAAAGTATTTCAGAGATGTTCAACGATAAAGTGTCATTAACAGTTCGCATTAGGACACTAATTATTTATCTATGGCTTTCTGTCTCTTTTTTGTATCGTAATAAACATTCTAGTGAAACCTGAAATTTGCTCAAAACTTTCATTTCTTTAAATGCATCTATAGCAATTTCTTTCTTCGTGGTATGCGATACTATGATTTGTTGTAATTGTTTTCACAAATGAATTTCTTCACCCATCTCTGCTTTCATGAATTTTTCGCCACGTGAAACTATTTCAAAGGAATGTTATTCAACAAGAAATGAATTAAGTACTTCTTTAGTTCCGCAGTAAAATTTATCTTGTCTTGGTTCTTTAAAGTGTCTGCTTGTCTTTCGTGCTGTTTTTTTATTTATTTATTTAACTCTTTATTTTACAGCCAATGGACAGCTTTCGGTGAGCAGTAGTATAAAATTACAAGGTAACACATATTTAAATATAAGCCAATTAAAAACTAACATATACAATGAGTGACCACTTTACTAGAATCTCCTACCCTTTTCACCAAACGTGTTCTTATCATATGATATAAACAGGCGGACACATACCTAAGTATGAGGGGCCAGTACTTTCCGTATTTAACTGCGTTGCTGTTCGGTGAGTTTCCGAGAGAAAAAACAAAGCAATCCTGGCCTAGACGGACTAGCTTAGCCACATTGTGGGGAAAAAAAAAAAAAAAAAAAACCCACAAGAATTCCTCACATCATTTATGTGATTCGAACTCTTGCCTTTTCCATTCAATCGCTCTGCTATCTGCGAGGTCCAAAGATTTAAGGGACTTTGAACGCAACACTGTAGTCGGCGCCAGACATGCTGATATGAGTATCTCGAAAGCTGCAGCCCTGTAGAGGTTTTCCGGTACGACTGTTTCAAGCGTATCGAGATTAGTCCAATAACCAAAATATCTAGCCAACAGCGATCTTGTAGCTTGCTGATGCCAGAGGCTAACAGAGGTTGACAAGGCTTTGCAGGAAAAGGGCTACAGTCAATCAAGTAACAACCTAGTGCAACAGTGATGACTATAACAAACCGTCAAATTAGGGTCACCCAAGACCGAACTTATAAGCCCATGTTTATTACGTTCATAAATTGCTTGTTTTCGCTGGAATTTGCCTGTTTTGCTGGATGAAAAACCGAACTTTCCGGAGAAAAATCTTGTTGTACACGCCTAAGACTGACTAACTCAGCCACGGAACGTGAAAAGCCTCTTAAGTTCCTCGCGTCATTGGCGGATTCGAACACAGGATTTTTCCACAGTCTGTGGGGAGGATGGTGATTATAACCACTGTGCTACTGCGCAGACAGTGGTAACCAAAGCGGCATTTGAGAACGGACAACTCGTCGTATTTTGCTATGGATGGGGCAGCACAGCCCAGCTGCTTTGTCGAATACTGGTGCACACTGATAGAATAATTAGATTATGACGAAAACAGCATGAGTCCACTGAACCATCCAGCCGGATGCCAATAATGCGAGCTGCTAGTGGCGGTGTAACGGAGTATGGAGTGTTTTTCCTGGGGAACACTGCCACCCCTTGATACCAGTCGAACAACATTTGCATGCCACAGGTTATGTGGAAATTATGTACAAAAAAAGTGCATCACCCTCATGGCTGCAGAGCATCCCTCTGAAACTGTGTTTTTACAACAGGATAATGCAACAAGCCACAGAGACAGAACTGTACAGAACTGGTTCCAAGAAAATAAGAATGAATTCAGTATACTGCGGCGGCCTCCCAACAAACTAGATCTCAATCCAACTGAGCACTTATGGGATTTAACGAGTTTTACGGAGTAGAGACTCGCAATAATCCAATTTTCAACAAATGTGGGAAGCGATTCAGTCAACACAGACAGACGTTGAGCTTATGTCTTTCATTCTATTTTGTCTAGTTCACACTGTTTGTCAGGTGTCGCTATTGAAGATTCCTGAACGGGAATTTGGTGCATGAGGTCATGTGTAAATTTCAGAACCAGACATTGTACGAGTCAGACTTCGTTTCAATGTTTTCACTCATAGTTACAGACTCGCATATGTTTCTGCATCTGGGTCAGTCCTGTATTTTTTGTTTTCGCAGTAGGCCTTCGGGTCTATTCATGGGTAACATCCCATTTAGTGCTTCCATGCTTTGCGGTGCATTATGCAGAAAAGGTTCATTATCACTGCATGTGTCAATAACTGCGGTTACCAGTTGTGAGATCAGAAGAATATTATGAATGACTATAATCTGAGTCCAGGCGTGTCTAGTTGCATATAACAAGGATTTAGAAATAGTAAAGGTTTTCCGGCGACTATTTAACCACCGAAGTCCTCCGTTCAGAAATTTCTTAATGTTGGAGGCTAGTTCCAGGGACCAGATTCGTGATTTACATAAGGGTGGGTACAAGACGTGCTGCTTCAGAAGCATTGGGGTTCGTGTTTCCACCGTCTGTTTCCTTATGGCCCACACTGTGTCAAATATTTTCCTACTAGCGAAAGCAAAGTGCTGTTGAAAATTGAGTGCTACCTTCCACACAAAGTAGAGATCAAGGATTTTTATCCAGCTTCATTTGAATGTTGCGTTTCTTCTTCTTGGAGTAACAAACAGTCATATGCGCAAAATTTTCTAGATTTAATCTTAATTTAATGTGAGTTGTTTTTGCTGTTGGGCATCAGCAACTTAAGCCATATTGCGGCGTAAATAATATGTTTGTAAATTGCGTATGTTCTGTGGTCGATCTGCTATCTGTTGGACGAAAAAACAAACTCGAGTTATCGGAGGAAAAAACCATGCTACCTTCGCCTGAGACCGATTAACTCAGCTATTGTGAAAAAAGGCTTTTAAAAATTCCTCGCGTCATTGATGGGATTCGAAATCAGGTCTTTTCCATTTGGTGTGGGGAAGACGGTAATTCAACTTCAGAAAGATATTGTTGAAATTATTTCAGTTTTTTGTTGGCATTTTTTTAACATCTACGATAGCGTTATATTGGTTGGGGGATATGAAGAATTTTACATCATCAGAAATAAAAGTAAAGATTGTATGTTTTTTTCCGGAGGGGGAGAAAACTATCTAGCCATCTATCGCCTGAGACCCTCGTGGGTAACACAGTTGATAGGATCGCCGTTCTCCCACCACCGAACGGAAAAGACCTGAGTTCGAGTCCCGTCAATGACCGGAAGAATTTTTATGGGCCCTTTTTACATCGTGGCTGAGTTAGTCAGCCTCAGGCAGCATGGTTTTTTCTCCCGGTTTTTTTAGTCCAGCAAAACAGACAATCGACCTCAGATCACATGCAATTTACAGAGAGTATACACGGAGCACTATGGCCTAGTCTCTGATTCTCCTAAACCTCTACTATAATACGACGATGACATCGCCTGGACCAACTCAGCCAGGTTGTGAAAAAAAAAAAAAAAAAAAAAAAAACCATAAAAATTCCTACCTCATTTGATGAGATTTAAAACTTAGACTCCTTCCTCGCGGGGTGGGAAGGCATTCACTCCGTTTGCATGTGCCAGTTCAGCTGTACTTCTACAGCATTACATGTTAAGAGTAACCAAATCACTTGAACTTATAAAAATGAAAATAATATTTTCATAAATAATTTAAATATGAGGCAATTTGCAGCTTTCTCTTAATATTGAGATCAAAAATAACTCAGTGGTATTTTGAAAATAAACTTTTAGTTCCTGAGAAAAGTGCTCCTAAAATTATTTCTACAAAATTGGCAAAACACCTAAAGTTAGGAGAAAATATAGAAGTGAAGCTGAAGCCCAGAATGGCATTTTTATTTATTATTTCCTTGGAAACAGCACAAATAATCATAATAACTGACATAAAAGAACATTTAACTGACCAAAGTAATATTAAAATAAGACATTCGTTTGAGAGAGAGAGAGAGAAAGAGAGAGAGTTTCTCCGTGTTGTGTAATAAAGTGACGCCATGAACGGAGCTGTTGTCCTTTACCAACAAAAGACAACTATCGTACTATACATTAATGGATCACAACAAATTAAATAAACAAGAAAAACTCCAAGTGATAATGAATATGCCTAAACTTATCGAATATATTAAGAAAATAATTATACCGTTTTCTTAATTCGATGAGTTGAAACATGTTCATTATCAAGAGTAGTGAGATAAATTTCGCAATTATTAGTTTCAATTGCTGCTGGTTTGAAAGACGGTGAAGATCGTAACCATTCGTTTGGGTTATTCTCTCAAACTTTTTTAGCATATCCTTTACATTCTTCCTTCCATCACTGCATTTTTAGCCGTTTTCTTTTCTATTTTTACATTTCTCGATGTCCTTTTATTCTATCTTCCAACCATATCTTTCTATCAATTTTTTTGTGTTTTTTTTTTGCATCAATAATCTCTCTCTATCACTAATTTGTATTTATATATTTGATTTATATATAAGAATGTTGTTTGTGGCGGATGGCTAAAGTTTAGTTTATAAATAAACCATCTTTTTTTAACTTGATACAGAATATTTCAGTCAGCACATTCACAACAGAAGGCGCCAGTGACATAAGAGAGAGAGAGAGAGAAAAGAAAAATAAATTCCCATCGAACTTTAGTGCGGAAATAAGCGTAATGAATGAACGCACCGTTGGCAGGCAGGTGGCTTGTCTCGTGAGAGTTTTATGGAGCGCGTGTGAGGTTTATAGGAAGTGCGTAGACGAATTTCAAGAGCTGTACGATGAACACCCCTTCAGGTGGGACACGTGACTCGCGAGGAACTTCCAAAGATCTATTGTCACCAACGGCCACCAACCAGCTCTACCTACTGTCGCCGAAATGCCCTGACCTTCACAAGGGGTTCACAGGGGACGCTATTTTTAAACAGAAATCTGTTTGCTCAGCCGTCCAACCAAAATAAATGCGCAGAGGAAGACAGTGTCCTGCTTATATTTGTTTCTTACTTGATGCTCTGTAACATCTGGTGATGCAGCGTTAACACTGTCCGCATCGCCGCGGACACCGTCAACGCTATTTTCTTTGGGGGGGAGGGATTGATACTTGTTAACGATGCGGGAAAAGCCGATGGAGAGACCGCCTTTCTGGAGAGTGCCGAAAGAAGCGAGAGACTATTTTGCCCAGCAAGCGGCTAAGAGAAAGAAGAACGATGAGGTAAGAAATTTTGGTTTAATCACGTCCAAAATGTAAGGCAGCTGCTAGACGGCTTGCTGAACTAAGCGACACGTTCACGTCCCACATACACGCACACTTGGCAAACGAGGACCACTTGATAAGAAGGGTGTGTGGGTGGTACATCCCAGTTATCAGTAATCAAGAAGACTGAAGAAATTCTATTAATGAAACAGATACTGTATTAGGGCAAATTAAATATGCTGTTGGCTCAAGCTAAATGATAGTTGCATCTCATTCTATTTTATATTAAGTATTTTATTTCATTTTGCAGTCTGAATTACTTTATTATTATATTTTGCAATTGTCAGATGTCATTAGCTTGTCCATCCTGACATGTCATTAAAATATGTGACGGTTCTCCAAAATTTAAACACTACTGCCCAGAGAGAAAATGAAGTACAAAGAAAATTTCATGCTTGTGTTAAGCGCCAAAGCAACTAAGGCTATGAGGCGTCAGTATGGTCTGAACTCCATACCGTTGATAGGCGCAATATGGCCCTAGTAGCCCCTGCGCCGGAAATAACAATACCAATACGTCAGTATATTGTGACTACTATAAACTGTTTATATTCTGTAATCGACCTGTCTGTTTTTCTGGACGGAAAGCCCAAATTTTCGGGAGAAGGAAAAAAAAAAAAAACCAGATGCGGTTCTCGTCTCAAACCGATAACTCAACTACGTTGCGAAAAACGTCCATAAAAGCTCCTGGCATCATGGGATTTGAATTTTGAATTCAGGCTTTTCCACCGATCCGGGAGAGAGCAGTGATTACATCTACAGCGCTAATGGCTAGGGTAACTTTCTTGCAATGTTTCATGTTCTAAAAAGAACATGATACCGGGTTGAAGGAATCATCAAATCTGCAGGAAAATTTGGGTTTAACTTCCAAGATCAATAAAATAATAGTAAAAAAAATATTAGTCAAATTTACTCTGAAATATTATAAACAGCTATTTTGCGAAAATATTTACGTAACTTCTTAAGTAGCTGGTAAAGATATACTTGCAACCAAGGTATTGACAGAAATACAGCTGCTTAACTTCGTGCAATATGTTCTCAAAATAAGTCAGTTATTGGTTATATCGTGGATCAGCATACACATTTAACTATTATGCCACTAGATGGATCTCACTCACGAACACAGTTCTTTCAAAAACAAGATAAGGACACACTCTTGACTACTGTTTTTTTTTTTTTTTTTTTTTGTAGTTGTTGGCGCATCGGCTTCTGTGGCCATAATGCACCTCCCAAGGTTTTTGCTGTACTTTGATCCAAGCCCGAGGTGGGATTCGAACCCGCGACCTTTGGGTTGCCAGGCAGGCACTACTGTTTGTGGATTTCTACTTTTCTCAGTGCATTTTTACGGTGCCACTTGGAAAGATCCCAAGGGATCGAACCCAGACCTCTCTGTAAATAGTTGTCTAAATTTCAAAACCGTGGAACATTATTTACAGGCGCCTCATGGTCTTAGCTACCTCGGAGCATACTCATGATAATTCAACCCTAAAAGTTATGTACTCTTCAAACTGTAAACGGAAGTTCAGACACAGCACAATGCTTTTCTGACTTAGTGATTAATTGTAATCTCTCTCCCTCATATGACTATGGATTCATGAAGTCAACAAATCACGAATTGTTTAACTAAGAGACCGATTGGAGTACAAGAAAAACAAGAGCATCATAGGGGAATAAAAGTTTAAAAGTTTTAAGTTAAACGGATGATAAACATTTTTAAATTAAACGTTTGAATTACATAAAACAATCTGAAAATATGGGGAAAAAACACTACCACTGGGCCCAAGGCAAATCAATATTAGTTTATAAAATTCGCTTCGTTCTTTCAGTTTGTCTAATCTTCAACAGAGGGCAGCAGTGAACAGATGTCGTTTGTTCCCAGAAGTTAAGCATAGTCCCTTGCCAACATCATTTTTACGTGACTGACAGCTTGACCTTGTAGGATGCCAACAGCTGACAATGTAAGGCCAGATGCCAAAACCTTAACCTTGTTTTAAATTGAGGCAGGAAAAGAAAAGGACGAAATGCAAGACTAATCAAGCAAAATATAAGAAATTCAAATAAGCCAGGCAGTAAACATATATACACATGGGAGGTTGAATATCAGGGAGGCTGATGGGCGGAGAGATAATGTTGCTTTGTAAGGTTTCCAGGAGTCAATAATATGTACTTGCGATTTCCAACTTTTCAGGGTGACTTTGTGAAATATTCACAAATTCAAAAATACATTTTTGATTTAATTTACTGAAAACATTTCTGAATAATTTATAAAAGGTTAATTTTATAACAAATATTTAATTACTTCGCGGTTAACAGGCACAAGCATACTCGCCCTTACCTCTTTAGTATATATCGTAAAATAACTGAAAAATATTCATAGAATCTCTAAAAATTATTTCACATTACTTCAGCCAATTCTTTCCACCGGAAAAAAATTTCCAATAAGTGGTATCTCATGAGACACATAAGCGCATCAATATTTTAGTCAGATGGGAGAAAGGAATGAAGCAACTGTTTTTAAAATGATTTGCCTTAAAATATGGTTTTCAAGTGATGCAGAAGTAGGTTAGAATTAAAAAGAGGATAGGTAAAGGGGTAGGTTCTTCTACTCCTTTACCTCTCCTCTGCCGTCCCACCCACACACACACACATTATGCAAATACATAATGTGAATGGGACCGATGGGCTTAAGAAAATTACCTAATATATATAAATTTTAAGAAACGTGAACGTTCAATTTATTTAGGACTTGATAAAAAACTTTATTTTGTATTTGTAGTAAACGGTAATCAATTTATCACGATATGTATTAAACCTAAAAAAGTATAGATTTTTTACTTATATTGCTCATTACAATTCCATTATTTCTTGAGAAAAAGATACTACTATTACAGAGCACTGTGACTAGATATTGGTGACACCACAATTCATATATATATATATATATATATATATATATATATATATATAAATATTAAGGATAATAGAAAATTATTAGAAAAAGTAAATCAATCCAATAATAATACCATCAGGGACCTAAGAAAACGCAAAAAAAAAAAAAAAAAAAAAAAATATTATCGCTTTTTACCGACAATCTAGATGACTTCAACTGGGGCCAACCACCCAGAATGAAGGCAAAAAACGACAAGGGTTCTCTGTTTCTGTGATGATCAATATATGCTAAGTAATTTAAATCTAAACCAAATATAAACCAGTATAGGTCAAATATAAATATTCCATAATAATATTATGGAAATTTCCACAATAATAAAATACCGTAAACGTATATAATAAAAGAGATGCATTTAATTTTAACGTAGTCAGCCTTACAAACTGGAGATCTAATATATCAAAATCAGTGCATGCTAATATAATTTTATCGCAATGTCTAAGGATTGCTTATATCTGCAATAGTAATAAAAATTGTTCAACGGGCTTAACAGCGTTGTACAGCAAGTTGATTAATAATAATTTCCCTATCGCTTACCTGAAATATCACTTCAGGAAAGCAATAAGCATAATTAATTTCAAAAATTTGTTTTCTGAACCTATCGTTTCAATATAATTGTCATATTTAGTGCCATGTATATATGTACATAGGATACACTTTGCATTCTTGGTGTCTTACGGCGTAAAAACTTGTACCCACCGGCTTGCAAATTACAGTGTATCATTTTTTTTTTAATACATATAGTTAAATTCATTTAAATTTACTTAAATTCACGCTGAGATAACATGCAAATTCAGCTCAGGGTCCTATTATTGGAACGGGTTTGCGACCCCGGGCATACCCGAGCCACAACTTATATCTTGTAATGTCTTTAAACTGTCCTACACTCTTTATTTTTATTTCTCCGAAATTATTAGGGCAATCCGAGGACGTAGGAGAAACTATTTCTTATCTATACCACTATTTTTCGCCTTTGTGGAGTTCAGGTTCTATTATTCCTACTCCTTTAGTTTTTCTTCTTACTATCTGCATGTTTCTCTTTGCGTTAATTTAATTATTTATTTATTTTTACCGTATCCATCACATAGGGGGCATCACATATTATTTTGACGACTATTACATTATGTCCTAGATACGGTCAAATGTAGTATGTATTATATATTTAATCTTATTTTAATCATTAAATTACGTTCTCTGTCGGGTCAACGATGATTAATATATGCTTACATTTATATTTTACTTATATTTCTTACCTTTGATTCTAATATTTCTAAATTTTTCTTAACTTTTATCATCATTCGATTTATATTTGACCTATACTGGTTTATATTTGGTTTAGATTTAAATTACTTAGCATATATTGATCATCACAGAAACAGAGAACCTCTTGTCGTTTTTTGCCTTCATTCTGGGTGGTTGGCCCCAGTTGTAGTCATCTAGATTGTCGGTAAAAAGCGATAATATTATTTATTATTATTTTTTTTTGCGTTTTCTTAAGTCCCTGATGGTATTATTATTGGATTTATTTACTTTTTTCTAATAATTTTCTATTATCCTTAATATTCTATAGACATTATGGGTGTATTGCATGATTGCTTGCAACTGCATTGACCCATAAATATTAGTTATTGTCTTTTTAACTTTCTTTCCTTTTTTATCACTAATATAATTATAAATATATATATATATATATATATAATTTTTTTTTGTATTATCTTAAACGAAAATTTTCTGTTGCCCACTACCACACACATAGTTTGTATTGTGATTCCATCTAGTGGCAGCAATCTGTACTAAGAAAAATTATTTTACAGAATAGCCATTTCTAAAATAATTATCTCGTAAATTAAGTTTTAATTATTATTATTATTATTATTCATATGGTGCAAGGAAGCCTGAGGCTTATGCTGCACCATGCAAAAAAAAAAAAAAAAAAAAAAAAATTCTGGGTTACCCTGAGAGAGAGAGAGAGAGAGAGAGAGAGAGAGAGAGAGAGAGAGAGAGAGAGAGAGGTAGAAAGGAATCGCCAAGAAAGATAAAAATGATATCCGGCTCAGTACTTTGGGTGTGCTAAGCCCATACTCACCAGACGTGGGCCCCTTCAATGATTATTCCGCCAGTTTAATGCACAAGTGCAGTTTTCCATTATTCTTCATTGGTTTCTTTAAACAAAATCAAAGTAAAAAATCATTACGTATGTTCTGTGTAGGGTTGCCAATTATCATATTCGGAAAGACAACCGTTCTTTTTGACACATCCAAGTGGTTCACGTTATTTGCTTTCTGTCAGAGCTAAGAGATTTTCGAAAAGTTTTGGTTGACTAAATGGAACACATTCCGATTTCAGATAGGGAATTCCTATATTCGTATTTTGATATGTCCTGACGTGTCTCAAATACGGATGCATTTTGGTGAAAGAAATTTGTAGGGAAATTTTCCCCGTTTTTCTGTTTTACAAAGAAAATTACAAAAGACAATAAGATATTGATAATTATATCTGAATTCACTTGATATGAACTGGGTCCGCCATAAATTTTTATGGGTGGTTGGAGGAAAAAAATGAGATGTCTTTCAGTGAATATTATGAAATATCTTGTGTCCATTGGACATCACTAAACGAATATATTGTATGACGAGTAATAATGACTTATTCGCTCTCCCTATTTGCCATCATGCTTATATTCGCTGTTCGGACGCTTACTACAAAACCCAAATTAGACATTATGGCACTAGCTACTTTCCTCGCTTAATTTTATTTATTTATTTTCATGCTTTTGTTTTTATCTTAATTTATTATTTTTTATTTGGCTTATTTGCTCCTGCTTATTATATATTTTTGTTTTGTGTTGGCCCATTGCTATAATGATCAGCGCATTGTAACTCTAAATCTTCTAAGTCATAGGATAATCCTCTGATTGTAGCACTGCGGAACTACGAAATATACAAATATTTAGCGTATCAAGACCTCAGACGTTAGGTCGAATTCGTTTCAAAAGTGTACGCCGAAAGATGAGCACACACATAATGAGGAGTTTCGGAGGGAAACGTCAACTGGGTGTCATGTAGGGAAAATTTCTGAGTATGCTCAAAAATTAAACATTCCCAAGTCGACAATTAGCAATGTGCCGAAGAAATGTAAGTGACGGTGACGGCATTCGGAGCATCTGGAGACAGCTCATTACCTTATCTTGCCATCAGACGCTAGTGTTCGAGTTTGGAGCTACAAGCGGCAAACGTTTTTATGACACGCAAAGAGATTTAAGCCATGAATTTTCAGTGAAGGTCTGTAGCCCACATGATTTTAACAACAATAACGAAAAAAAGGAAAAAAAAAAAACGTCGATTGGTATGGTGCAAGACAAAAACTGGATTGTGAATCAATGGAAATCCATCCTGTAGTTCGCGAACCCCCAGGGGTTCGCACTAAAAATTCTGCAATGGAGTTTGCTTAGATTTACAAAAGTCTACTATTGTAAACTACAAAATATAACTAATAATAAACAATAAAGTAAAATAAAATTAAATAAAAAGTAAAGAATTGACAAAGAAAGAAACCACATCTCCCACAATTCCTTATAATTAGTTACTATCTTACAGTATATCATGTTAAATAAATATGCTTTCCAATATTAATTTTTTTTTTACATTCTCAAGGATCATTGTTATGTATAGGTATTTTTTTTAAACCTATAGTACTTAGTACTGTGCATGGGCTGAAGAGTTGAAAGAAGAATCTTGTTGACATTAGAAGTGAACTTCTGTATATTGCAATTTTCAGGAAATACTTATGAAGGAAGGTTGTTCCAGAAAACAGAAGTTGACAACATGAATAAATGAGGAAGAAGAAAAGTTGGTTCTGTGAGTTTGAACTTGGACAGTAAAAGGATCTTAACTGATTGCGTCACGTGTTCGGACTGCTTTGAAAGAGAGAACGGGGATTATAGAAGCCAATTCAGAAGAACAGTTCCCATGGAAGTATCTGTAGAAAAGGCATGCAGCAGAAACAGTACGTCTATGAGACAGCGAGTGGAGAGACCCTGTTAGAGATGAGTCATTAATTAACCTAACTGCCCTCCTGAATGAAATCTAGAAGCCTGAGAGTGGTTTTGGGGGCACCGCTCCATATGTAGGAACAATATTCCATGGTAGGAATATTGTTCTTCCAAACAGTTGTTGAGAAGAGTCAACAACTGTCTGGAAGAAAAGTAACGCCGAGAGCTAAAGAGAAAACCCAGTTTATCAGATGCAGAGGAAGCAATATTTGTAATGTGCTTTATGCCAAGAGAGATTAATAAATAAATAAATAAATTTTCTGTTTATACTCCGGCACGACAACCAAGTCAGTAGAGTTTACAATAAATCGTCAATACAAATATTTATTAATATATAAATTAAGGGCTTGAGTTTCACCAAACTTTTCCATTAAATTTGTCCATAGATGGGTAATATAAGCTCAAATATCACCAGTGGAACGACACTAACGGAATCCATACTGGTGATCGTTGATCAAATGAATAATTTCCAGATAGTTTAAAAGTTGGCGTTTAATTGATTTCTCCATTACTTTGAAAGAGTAGAAGTAATCGCAATGGGGCGATAACTGGACGGAATGGATTTTGGATTTGTCACCCTTTTTAGGAACTGACTGGATATTAGCAAATTTCCAAGCAGAAGGAAAACACCTTTGGAATAAGAAAGTGAAAAAAAGACGGCACCAAACAGGAGTAAGTTCAGGGATACAGGTTTTGAGAACAAGTGGAGAAATACCATGAGGACCTGGAGCTTTCTTAGCATCGGATTCATCAAAATCGTTCTGACATCCTTTTTACAGAAGACCACAGGACTCATTGAATGGAGAGTGTACTGGGAATGGTTTGAAGTGATTTACCAAGATCATCAATACATGAGTTGGAAGAAAGATAGGTTGCTAGTAGGTCAGTTTTATCTTTGGCTGATTTGGCAACAGAACCATCTGGTTTTGTCAGAGGTGGGAACAGAGAGGGGTAATTATTGCGACCAATAGCTTTGGAAAGAGACCAGAATGCTCAGTTACCATTTGCACAAGAAGCAAATTTTGTACTCTTAGCCTGTTCGAAATATAGTTTGGACTGAATAATAACTGCTTTACAAAGTATAAATAATACTTAATAATAATTTTTATTATTATGCAATGGCGCTTATAAAAACGTAGTACGTATTCGAAATATTTTATAATAAAAATTCAGAAATAGTATACGATTTCAGAGAATATAGTCTTAGTGTTTCGCATTAAAAATATTATGTTGAAAGGGGTTCGCGATGAAAAATATTACGTTGAAAGGGGTTCGCGAGTCAAAAAGGTTGGAAAACGCTGCTCTGGAGCAACAAATCATGCTCAGACACGCTCGTGGCATGGGGTAGAGAGGTTTGAGCGAGTCAGCCTAGGACTCGAATATCGTGTAAAGCAGCCCAGATCTGGTGGAGAAAGAAAATTTGAAGGAACGAATACGGGCCCAGTAAGCCACTTTGGCCCAAAGACCATGCTGACTTTCTATGCACTTGACTCACGCCACACGCTCCTCCAGTCTGAAGAATGTGTTTAGATATGGGATGCCTAGAAACTGTTTACTGTCCTTGTAGGTATCACAGTGTGAGAAATTTTTATGGACCCTTTTCAAAACGTGGCTGAGTTAGTGGGTCTCAGGCAAAGGATAGGTAGCATGGCTTTTTCTCCCGGAAACTCGAATTTTTTCCTCCAGCAAACATCAAATGGACCACAAAACCACGAAATTTACAGACATATACAGCACAATATGGCCTAAGTTGTTGATACCCCTAAAACCTTGCAACAAAATGTTTACTACCCGATTGTATTTGTTTCAACTGTGAAGCTGGAGGTATGTTGCAAGGTCCAATGGTCAAACTGAATGAATGCTGCGGACGCAAAAAGATTTGTGTCCGGTAAAAAACGCCGACAGTTTATAACAGTTTACGAACAGATAACATTGTTACGTATATGTATCTGTTACTAAAAATTTAATCTAAATTTCTGTCTGAAGTTTTTGACAGCTTTCATGAGTTATCACGAGGTAATAAATCAGTTTTTATGACGAAAACGTGGATGTATTACCAACTCATTCTTCTTATTATATGGTAATCAAAATAGTATGTTTTCTACCCTAATTTTAGTGGAATTAATAAATTTTTGCTGGTATTTTTTTTTTCACTTCATAATTTGTTATTTTATTTCATCGCGTCCCCCCCCCCATTTTTTTATTTATACGAATGGGCATTTAAAATCCATACAAAATCAAATCTCCCCATGAATAAAATTTAATCTTTATCACGACGTAGCCTAGTGGTCAAACAAGGGAGTGCAGTCGTACACGCGTTTGAGTTGACCATTGTAAACTCCTGTGACCAATGTAGTCGCGTAGCAATATAAATGGAACATTGATTCTCTATCACAATGCCTTCCTGCAGATGTCTGGGGTTCTGCAAGGAACTCCAGGGGAATATTATCACGAGCATGATGCAAAGTAATTTTTACGTCATTTTCTCGTTTTTCTTTCTTTCTTTCTTTTGGGGCCTGCCTCCCCTTCCCCTTTAGTTCAAAGCTCAGTTGAAATGCAACCACATGCGGCATAGGATAACATATCACTGGATTTATCCATAATCTGAGGCAAACTAAATGACGTGGATGATCAGTTGGAATTTCCTGCAGGATTCTGACCAGTCTGTGTATTAATCATGTTGGCATTTTGAAAGTCCAGCGCTTCATAATATGTAGGCGTTTTGAAACGTTGGCATTTCGAAAGTTTTGACATTATGACCCATTCAAATGGCCTTTCGAGGTGTTGGCATTCTAACATGTCAATATTTTAATTCTTTTCTGCAATTTTACTGTCGACATTATGACTTTCGGTAAATTGATCATTCCGTTTTAATCCGTTTTCACAGATTCGAATAATTTTGGCGGCCTTAATTACCCGATATGATTTCGCCTGATTACTCGTGAATGTTTTCAGGGGCACGTTTACATAAACAAATCTACACCCTGCAGGAGTTCAGGCAGTGCTCGGAATGGCCGGAGCGCACCTAGGCGCCGTTCTAGTTCGTCATAGGCATAGATAATGTCATGTAAAAACTTGTTTACATTAAATTGAATTTTATAATAAAGTTGAGTTTTATTTCATGTTTCGAAAATCTGACGTTTGAAAATTAAGGCAGTGAATAATTTTGTGTAAAGACATTTAATCAGAGAACCATAAAATGCTACATAAATTATCGCACATTGCGCACTACTTCTCGACTTTACCACCCATCTCGTTCAGATACGATAGAGGATGACTAAATTCCAACAAGTGCAGTCATACTCAGTCGTAAAATTCAGTGGCATTCCCAGTCAACCCGGTTTTAACGCACCACTAAATCCGTCAACACTAAATTGGTTCTCTGCAGATGTATTTTCGATGGCGAACAGATGAAGTTCAAAAGAGAAAAAGTTGGTAGTGTACGATGGATGGGCAATCATCAGTCTGTAATGCTGTAACCAGTAAAGACTACAGATGGCAGTGTGAGGTGTTGCACCGTCCTATAATTGGCACCTAACAATGTGTGTGTTATATGAATTAAATGTCAAAGCAACTAAGGCGATGAGGTGAAATTCTCATATAACCAAACAAAACAAGCATATCGTCCATATGCTATGGACGATTTGCCTGTTTTGCTATATGAGAAACCCGAGCTTCCGGAGAGATAAAACCATGCAACCATCACCTAAGACTCAGCCACTTAGTTGTTAGTCTCCAAGTGAGAATTGTCTAGTTGTGGTCACATGTGCTCTAACCATGTAAAGGATATGTTTATAAAGAGAAATATATCGTCAAAATAATGACAGTAATATATTTAAGAAATAATTAAACAATTTGCAATAATTAGAAGTCAAAAGTTGTAGTCAATAATACTGTTCTCGAACATCTGTTCAATGTGTGTTAATTACAATTACATAACTATGAAATTAATACATAACAATGAAACGTTTTAAATCCAACAGTTTTGTTTATATGTATAATGGCAAACAAAAAGCGACATAATTTTTCAATATTCGAAGTTGCTCTTGAAATACTTAAAAAAAAAAAAAAAAAAAAAAAAACCTATGACCACTCACCCAGTCATCATCCCTCGCTTTCAGACCTTCTCAAATGAAATTTTTTAACAAAAAAAAAAAACAAAAAAAAAAAAAAAACACACACACACACACACACACACGCCAAATATTAAGTTTGCCGATTTTGAATTGAAAGCTGAAGTGTTTTAAGCGCATCAGCAACTTGGGATCATATGCACGTAAACGGCGTGTGTTCTGCGGTCGATTTGTTGCTGAACGAAGAACCCTGCTACCCTCCTCACCTGAATTAACTTGGCCACGAAGTGAAAAATGCCCATAAAAATTCCTCGCGTCATTGAAGGGATTCGAATTCAGGTCATTTGCACCCGGTGTGTGTGGAAGATGGTGACTCTACCAACTCCTTTACCCACGAGAGCTTGAAACTGAATATAAATAATATTTTTACACATATTTTGTGCTTCCTTCCAATTTTTTTTTTAAACCGCCCATTTCAAAAATTTTAATTTATTAAAGAGTTTAGCCCATTTTACTAGGCATTCATAAGTCGTTTTATGCATATCAAATATTTCATCTTTAAATAATTTCATTTCTTTACTCTAAATATTGTGATCAGTTAAAATTTTGTAATCACTCTTTTCTTTTGTTCATTTGCTTTACAAATAAGGGAACACATTTTTCTTTTATGGATATCAGTATTTTGATCATCTGATGCGCGTAACTCATGACCATATGCAATTCGCGAAAAATTCAATTTTTAATATTTGTCTAATGAATATGCCAAGCATACCACTACAACATGAGGGGAACAAAGGGCTGCTGTTACCAAGAAAGGTTCAAGTTCTGCAAATTGCAGCATCTGGAGACTAGGAACCAGTGAGGTGACCTGATTGAGGTGTATAAGGTCTTGAATGGTTTGAACAAGTTCAATGCTGATGGGATTCTTCCTCTTTCTCAGATTGTGCACCTGAGGGGGCATAAATTCAAACTGAGGAAAGACAGTTGTAGAATAGACGTGCGGAAATTTGCCTTTAGCCAGCGGGTGGTTGATTGTTGGAACAAACTTCAATCTGTCGTTGTGGAAGTTGATAGCTTAAATAAATTCAAGGACGAACTGGACAAACTTTTGTAGCGAAGGGATGGGTGAAATGGGAAGGTTTTTTTTTTTTTTTTTTGGCTGATGCTGTATACGCTTGCTTTCTTACATCATATGCCTATGCTAATGAAAGTACACTTTATTTAATGGTGTTTGGAAACAAAATTACAATAATTTCTGCGGCTTTTCTATCGAAAGAAAAAATGCAAAGGCCACCAACTCTATAAAATTTTAACACTCGTTCGATCGCTTAGTATAATCCTCTACACCAGAGAGTTTTTGTTTTTGAATGTGCCAGTAGCCTTTGATTTCTTACATGTTCTAAAGAACAAAATTCCTTCACCTGTTCGGTGCGTACTCAGTGGTCTGCAAAGTAATGACAATATTTTAACCCGATCTACCCTCGAATGGTAGATCGGGTTTGTAGAATCGCCGTCCTCCCCATACCCGGTGGAAAAGATCTCAGTTCGAGTCCCGTCAATGAAGTGAGGAATTTTTATGGGCATTTTTCACAACGTGGCTGAGTTAGTCGGTCTCAAACGAGGGTAGCATGGTTTTTTATCTCTGAAACTCGGGTTATTCGTCCAATAAACAGAAAATCGACCACAGAACGCACGCAATTTCCAGAAACCAAGTAGTATGGGCTGATGCTCCTAAAATTCTATTACAACAACAACCCGACCAATTACATATCGCAATACAATCTCTCGACTCCCACTCTACTACACTGTGCACGAATGTCTTTTATGACCCCCATACATCTAGTTTGAACTTGAAAATAAATTCATGCAAACAGAGATGATAAAAACTGTTGAGTCAACCATAGAATCTAAAATTTCAGAACCCCCCCCCCCCCAAATAGGGATGTCTGGTCACCCTAACCTAGAGTCGTGGATATGGGCAATTTGAATAAAGACGGTCACACTCCTCTACTTATTCTTGAACATGCCTTTTGGATCATACACAGCTTGACTGCTGAAGAATTTTTGTGGGCTTATTGTCTCTTCGGCATGCAAAAATCGGATAATTGCGGAATAATTAGAAAATGGCTATCCATCTTCAAACAGAGACAACAAAGTAAACTAACGTCAACAAAAGGGTTAAGTGTCCTTTAACAAGAAGTGTAGTTTTGTAACGTTCCTGTGACTGTTCACTGCTGGGGAGGCATAATTTTTGCATCTGTTACCTTACTTTTCAAACACACTTCGTACCTATTTTTTTATTTTTTCTTATAGATATCAAATGTGTTTGTTTGTTTCCTTTTATTATATATATTAGACCTGTAGGTAAATTTAAATAATTCGTATTGTACATGGAATTTTACTGTTTTGAATATCTGTAAACTGAACTTGCCAATTATTTGCTTTTGCCTCCTTCAAAGCAATACCAATTGGAAGATCAACAAGAGTCTATTAGTTTTTCACATAATTTATCAACTCTGTTATTGGTTAAATGTAGTGTCTTGTTATCAATAAAAATAAATATAAATATTCTATTATAAGAAAGATCCTTCGAATACTAATCTTAAGTTTGGTTCTTATATTTCTGGAGGTTTCATTTCATTAGTGACTTTAGATTTACTGGACTTGGTTATCTCTTCTGTACAGCCAAAAGCCATTATGTGGTGCCATCTATTGAAAATTCATCATACTACATACGTCGAAATATAAACATCTGAGTTACAAAACAGTTTTGCCACTTAGGAAAGTGGCCTATATTTGTTACACTCCTTTATACGCTATTCTAAAAACACTAGAAGCGTACAAGACAGAAAGGCTGTCGGGCTTCAGCGCTCCCCACAAAACGAAGAAACAAAAACAGTACTGTACTTTTATTTAGGTCAAAACAGCAACTCTGATCTTCATTCCCCCCTTTCCGTTTCGAGTGAAATTAAAATCATTAGTGTGTGCACATTCAGAAATAATAGAACCTTCGACTATTCATCGTGTAGCGATTAGTAGTGTGATACTTAATGATGGTTAATTAAAGTGACCAGATTTTTTGTAACCCAAACCAGAACACCTCGTTATAACATGACAGAGTTATAAGGGGTAAACAAAGTTATGGGCATTTTTCGTAAATTTGTTAAATTTGTAACCAAAAAAAAATATATATATAATAAATAATAAGAGAAGTTTACCTCAATATTTTACAATATTTTATTATTTTACAAATATTGATATCAACGTAGAACGTAATTGAGCATTACAGCTCTGGTTCATACTATAAATAAATAATAAAAAAATAATAAATAAAAAACAAAAATAAATAAAAAACAAAAAATAATAATAGTTTAAAAAGAAACCTTGCAATTTCGTTTATTGATATGTAAACTGCACTTTACCTGAAAGAGAACATAAGCATCTGTTTAGATACAGTCGCAATTGCAAGAGCTCAAAAACTCTAGATACAAATTTGTATAAATAATCCAATGAAAGAGAACAGAAATATAATCATACTCACAGAAAAAAGACAACTGGAATAAATCCTATCAAGACGCGTGCCCCAATAAACGGGGAAGGAATTTAAACGAACTTCAAATGATCAATACAATATTACATGCTCTGTCTAAAGATGTGTTTAAACAAAAATTAAAGTAATTTAAAATAATAATTTTATCTGAGACAGTTGCAAATGAAATTAGCCATGAAACAAAGTTCATCCGAAACTAAATTAGAGACAGGGTAAGGAAAATACAGAATGACAATGATAAATGTAATTATACGAAACACAATCTAATCCCAAGCACACAAACCAGACAACCTCTAGAAATTAAAAAAATCAAAAGTATTCATAGCGAACAGATATACACTAAGTGGCTAGTTTATTAGGTATACCGATCTAATAACGAGTACCGCCTCCTATAGACTTCACAACAGCCTCAAGTCGTTGGGGCATGGACTCCATGAGATATCGAAAGCATTCCACAGTACTATAGCATTAGAATTAGTTAAGGTATATGATGCAAGAAAGCAAGCTTATACAGCATCAGCGAAAAAAAAAAAAAAAAAACTCATTTCACCCACCCACTCGCTCCAAATATTTGTCTAGTTGGAGAAATATATCCAACTAGAATATATTGAATCTATTTAAGCTATCAACTTCTAAAACAACAGTTGGAAGTTTGTTCCAGCAATCAACCACCCGCTCGCTAAAGGCAAACTTCCCCACATCTATCCTATAACTGTCTTTCCTCAATTTGAATTTATGCCCTCCCAGGCGATTATTCTGAGAAGAGGAAGAATCCCATTAGCATTGAGCATGCTCAAACCACTCAAGGCCTTATACACCTCAATCAGATCATGTCGCAGGTGCCTAGTCTCCAGACACTGTAATTTGCAAAACTTAAGCCTTTCTTCGTAAGTGCAACCCTTTCTTCCATTCATTAATCTTGTTGCCATTCTCTGTAATAGCAGAGAATGGCAACAAGATTAATGAATTCCAGCAGCTCTACATCCTTCTTAAAACGAGAGCTCCAGACCTGTAAAAAGAACTCAAGGTATGGCCTGACCATTGCCTTATACAAGGGAATAACCACCTCCTTATCCCTGCTAGAAATATTCCTGTATATCACTGACAAGACACTATGAGCTACTCTTGCAGAGCATCTGCGCTGCTCAGAAAACTTCATATCTGACTGCACAATTACCCCCAGGTCCTTTTCGTTCTCTACCACCGTCAGTGTAGTACCACACAGCTGATACGTTCGTCTAGGGTTACCGCTTCCCATATGCAGTACTTTACATTTGTCAATGTTAAACTTCAGCCCATCTGCTCAACTTTTCTAGATCCTGTTGCAGCAGCGTACTGTCATTAGTGTCATTAACAACCCTGCCAACCTTCGTATCGTCTGAAAACTTAGACATTAAGCCTGTCATACCATCATCAATATCATTAATAAATAAAGAAAACAACAATTAGTCCACGAAGAATTCTCTGTCTTCTCCCACTCAACCATCCCTTTATCCATAGCAGCAATTTGCTTCCAATGCCACACTGCTCCAATTTGTGCGCAGCAGTCTTCCATTTCAACAGTAGCAAAAGCCTTTCTAAGATACAAATATATGATATCAAAATTATTCTTTGCATCCAGTTTCTTTGTGACCACAACATAGTATCCAATCAAATTGGTCAGGCAAGACTTCTCTTTATAAAACCCATGCTGTGTCCGAGCTATAACTGAAGTCTTGTCTAGATGATCCTGCAGTGCTTCTTTAACAAGTGCCTCCATTAATTTCCCTGAACAGAAGTTAAACCAACAGGTATGGAATTACTTGTGTCGCCCTTTGATCCTCCTTTGTGAATTGGGGTCACATTTGCACATCTCCAGTCCATGGGTACCTCCCCTGAGTCCAAGGCAGTTCTCGTAATTATGGAAAAAGGTTTGCTTACTTCCTTTGCTGCCTCCTGTAATATAACTGGATAGATCCCATCCACTCCCAGGTGTCTTTCTTATGTTTATCTTCAACAATTTCTCTTCCACTTTACTCTCAGTTATTACAAAATCATCTAGCTCACTGCCAGAGTTTAATACACCTCTGGCACTACCCTCCCTGAATGTGTGAACTCCTCATGTGTGAATGTAGATGCAAAATACTCATTTAGTTTGTTAGCTACCTGAGCAGGATCATCAACAATTGAGCCATCGATATCAAGTGGACCAATCTGATTTATTCCCTTCCTTCTAGAGTTCACATAAGTAAAGAACTCTTTGCTGTTTTTTTTTGCACCCTTTACCAAAAATTTCTCGTAATCTACCTTTGCCTGCCTAACCTCCTTTGTGACTAGGTTACAGACCAGCTTATATCTATCATAGGCTTCCGTGTCACCTGTTAATTTATATGTATCCCATGCATTTTTCTTCTCTGCCACATGTCTCATTAGTTCATCTGACATCCATTTAGGCCTACACCTTGAACAACATTTCTTAGTTGGTATGAAAAGACTAGTAGCTTCCAAGATTAATTCTTTGAATGCGTCCCATTTTGAATTTGCTGTTGGTAACATCATCAGTTTGTCCCACCGTATAGAATTTAAAAACTGTCTCAGACCACCGTAGTCACCTTTACGAAAGCAAAATACCCTCCTGTTAACTCTGATGGTAGTTACCTCTTTGAGTAAATTCCACGTCAGCACACTGTGATAACTTCCACCCAGTGGTTCCTTTCTCTGCAGATTCTTAATGCATGAAGAATCACTACTGATAATCAGGTCAACAGTGTTACTCTTTCTAGTTGCCTCCCGAACATGCTGCTGTAGAAAACAATCATCCAATAAATCCACAAAAGCCTTGCTAGTCTGTGAGTGGCCAACGCACAAATTCCAGTCAATATCTGAGAAATTAAAATTCCCCCATTATAAGACAATCTTATTTACTGGTCCACTCTATTATTCTGTACAGTTAAACAACTGTACAGAATAATAGAGTGGTCATTAGGTCAATAACAGAGAAGTCATTAGAACTATAACACACCCCTGCTCTCAATTTTTCTTTCCCAGTGCTTATGTCACACCAAACTGACTCGACACTGCTCTGTCTGCCATGTCAACTGGCTGTACTTCCTTGGATTTCATGTTTCTTAACTAATAGCGTGAAACCACGTTTCTGATATCCCAACAATATCTGCCTTTGATGTTTTGACCAACACCTAAAATTCATCAAATATAGGCTCTAAGAGATCCGATAGCAAACCGCAGGTGCTTTGAATTGGTCGGAAGTGGTTCCCGGCCGCTAACAACTCGTTTGAACACATTTAACAGGCGTTCAGTCGGAGTTATATCCGATTGAACAGGATGAAGTATGGTAAAGTTATTCTCATGCTTTTAGAACCATCTCTGAACGATCTCTATCTTGTGACGCGGAACACTGTTCTGCTGTAATAATCGTTACCTGATGGATAAAGTATGATCAAGGACATTCTCTAACTATGGAATTCACACGTTGATCCACCGGAATTATGAGATATAACGTGCATGCTATGGAAACATAGTCCACACTATTGGCTTGCAGTGTTGACACTTGACACGATCACTATCTATTCATACTGCTGTGGCTATATACCGATTGTGCCGTTAGAATGGAACAACTGCAACCAGTATTCGTCGGGTCTGGCTGCATTTTTCCATATTTCCATCCAGTGCCAGAGTTTCTCTGTCCACTGTACCAGTAGCTGCTTGTTTTTGGCTGACAAGTATGGAACCGAGAATCCCGTATAATGCTGCATCCCATACATGACAGGATCCAATGCAATTCGCTGTTATCTGACTACTGTAATTGTGTCCAGCCTGTTAGACTGCAAGATTCTTTTTTACCTTCCATCAGTCTCTCACATCAGCAAGCTATCTCCGATCACGGCTGATAAGGACGCCTGACACTATCTCTGATGGATGTTTTGAGCAGCACTGAGAGTCCTATTCTAGTTTAAGAAAAGAAATAGCCACAGTCTTACAAGAGAAGCAAAGCAAGGTTACAGCCTTCATATACCGAACGATCTGTAGAAAGTGCACCCCATAAAGTTACTGATAGCAATGAACTCCATGAGATTATATTCCAGATTAAACATTTTTTTCTGATTAGATGGTTTTTTTTTTTAGATTTAGTATCCAACATATGTTGGAAGACAGTGTACGTTGGTAATAATATTTTTAAACTTTACTACTTGTTAACTATAATAATAAATTATCATTGTTATATTAACGGATCCCAAGAGTAAATTATATCCATAAAATTGTATTACACCTAGAAGTGTTAATCAAAAATATAAATGAATGAACTTGTTCCGAAACAAGCAATATATAAATAGAAGGTAAAAATCTGTCAATCAATGACGAAATTAATGATGAAAAATATGGAAAAGGGACCAGCTCATGCTGTACTTCTCTCTGGAATCCCTGCCCTTTAAATAGAAAAAAAAAAGCAAATAAAAACCTAATGTATGAAACCTTACGGAACATTTTGCAGCATTTTAACGACTTTAAAAACTATGTGCCAATGGAGCTTAATCACATTTATCAACAATCCGTTAAGACCTCATTTGACAACGAAAACCCAACGTGATCGATAGACCCAATTTTATCTTATGAGGTAATTTATAGACTTTTTTTTCACCCGAAGAGAGGACTTTTATAACATCTGAACCCAACAAGGGGTGCTAAACTTTTAATACTTGCCGCAAATAGCTGTAAAGTACCGAAAGTTACCGCCCATCTCTTCTGGAACTAACGCTTCCCACTATTAAAAAATGACTGAAGGTACTTCAAAGCTGAGACAGTGATTCACGGCTACCACACATGAGCTTCATTAATCTTTGAAAAGGTGACATCTAAGAAAACAACCTCTAGAGACGTAGACCCATCACTGTCTGTATGCTGCTAAACCATCTTTCGCTCACAGCACCTGCTGGCTGGCAAGGATGTGGAATGTGCCATACACAGAAAACTTTGCCTTCAACTGCAGTTGCAAATATGCATTATAATACCCGAGATGAGCAGGACTGTCTCCTAAAAATAATAAAATTCCACAACGGCATTTGGTTTTTATCTTAGACGTTCCTAAAAATCTAATAAAACCAACCAGTTTGTTATCACTTTGTCGCTCAAATCCAAAGGGTTAAATTGCAGCGTCTAGTATGCTCGTTATTTTGGCAGGAGATATCTGATACCATAAATGTAGAGATGGACTGAAAGATAAAGTAAAATTTTCATTGCTACGAGTTATGTTAATAAACATTTCAAAATAATTTTTCAATTTAAATTCTAAATACACAAACTAATTCTCTTCCCGGCATAACAATACAATAGTGCTGTGAAGCTATCTTTACAGGGATTTGAGAAGTACAGTAATTTGATGGTAGCTACAGTATTTATATAGCGGCCTCCGTAACCGAGTGGTCAGGAGCTGGAGTGGAGTAGCACACGCTCTTCGAGTAGATCGGGGTTCAAGCCCCTGACTGCTAAATACGGTCGATCTGACAACCCGCACTGGACCAGCGTGGCAGATTATGGTCCATTTCCCTCAGCATGAATTGTTGAGGAGGCTTCCATCCTGCAGTGGGTTGATAATGGCTGCAGTTAACTTTTAAAAGTATTTCAATTGTGTGTGCTTACGTAAAACGACGCCTCTAATTGGAAAAGGCTCTGGTAGAGCAGAAACATAAGAAAATATGTTTAAGCATAGAAAATCAGAAGACTATATAGTTGTTTGACAGAATTCGAGAGGATAAGAGGTTTTTCATTTTCACAGAACTGCAGCTTGGTTGTTTTGGCAGCCTGCCAGGCAGACCTCTTAAAAGCATGTCAATTCAAAGTATAATAGGTCAATTAATTTGAACATTCTTTTGATCCTAAATATCATATTCGAAAAAAGTATACGCTGCTAAATAATACGAGTAAATAAACAATCAACTCCTGAACGTCTTAGCAAACGGTTTACAAAAAAAAAAAAAAAAAAAGTTCACCCACATAACATACATATATTTAAATATAATACAGTCAATACTTTTCACAACACAAATCTTTAAACCGATTAAGCAGAGAGGCACTCTTATAATTACTAATTTCCAGCGAAACAAACACATACAAAACTGAAAGACTCAACTTGCCTGACGTAGCCGAGTGGTCAGGAGCGCGAGGGCAGCTGCATACCCTCTCCGGGTGGACCGGGGTTCTAGCCCGTGGCTGCCGAATACGATTAGCATTTGTATTGATTGATGTATTCTAAACTCCACTGACTTGGTGGTCATGCTGGAGTATAAAGAAGAAATTTTTTTTTGCAGAAAAGCTAATCCGAATTTGTGTTCGAGGATTAAACAGTCAACGAGAGAAATACAAAATATTTTGATAGCGCCTTCATTTCTTCCCTTACTTTTAACTCAAAGGAAGCATAAGCTTCTCGAGTTGACAAATCATTTTTAAAACGCAGGTAAATAATTCCCGCAAAGAGCCAGTAATTATCTTTTAAAATTTTGGTACACTGCATTCAAATAAATAATAAACACAAGCTTGAAATTTAGTATTACAAACATAACAGTATAAGAAAAAAAATTAACGAAACACACCATTACACAACATTAGTTGTGTGCTGGTCTTTAACTATGGTATGCTTGCGTACTTGGCGTACAGAAAGAACTACACTGTATAATGGAAGAACTGCTTCAGTCTATGTATTTCATTTTTGATCAGACTTCTTTTTTGACAGCTACTAAATTCTCAGAAATGTATGAATATTATCAAGCAACCTTTTAAAAGTGTTTTGAGAACATGACTGAACACCGTGTTCTGTAAACTACCAGTATATTTCGGTTACTATATTTTCTGCTGAGTATAAAATACATTAGTCTCTTCTTATACATCAGAAGTGTATATTTAACCTTTCTTAACAAAATTAACGCATTCAAATCAGAGAACAGAGGGATCATATGCGAACATATAGGGTGGTCCGAAAGTCTTATAACGCCCTCGTCACGTGGATATAATGTCATGGAACAGATATAAGGTAATTGAAAACGGAGGTAGAAAGCAGATTGCAGTTTATTTTGCTTTATACTAGTCACAAGAGGTATATTAAGGATACAGACGATCAGGAAAACCCCCATCATTTTCGTGAGTAAATGATCTTGCGCCATGTCCTGTGGGATTTTTATGGAGCATAGCCATGTTGACTTTCATAAAGACAACCCTCACAGCTTCCTTCAGCTGTTCTGTTGTCTAGTATATTTAGTGACAGACTGTCACAGCAAACATTATCAGGGGATCAGATCCGGAACGTTCACAGAATGTAATTCGGAATACTGAACTGGTCGTATATTTTATTAGTAAATTACTTTCGGTACATAGTGTCGGGACCACCATCCTAGCCAGTGCAATTTTAAAATTATTATCTATCATTGCAAGTTTTTTTTCCTTCTTTAAGTTTTCAAACTCCCACATTCAATATTTTTGAATTGGAACATGCTGTTTGTATTCAAAAAATTAGCCATAGAATTCTGAATGGTAAAAAACTAATAAAAATAAAGCAGAATAAGCAAACACGTGCCTAGCAAAATGTTTATTCATACCAGATACGTGTCTGGTATGAATACTTATACAAAATAATACTTATGTTTTACTATTTTTCACCGCTCAACAAAGTCAATGAGGCTACCTGCTCTCTGATGATGGAACCAAATAGTTTCGAAACCGGTTACAGTGATACCTGAAGTTTTTAATAGATAACGGATTCGCCTAATGGTTGATGTTATCCGATTAAAAACGATATTAGTTATTTTAGGTTGACTATTTATATATATATATGAAAAAGAATGTTAATTCGGCATTAATTCAGACTTAATTCTACTTAATGATTTTTTTATAGGTTCTTAACATTCTTTCTCTCTTTTTTTCTCTTGAACTAGGCTTGGCATTTTGTGATTAATAACTTCTCCATCTATATTTATTTTTATTTTATTTTACTTTCATTTGTAACACACACACACATATATATATATATATACTCGTTTCTAAAGAGCCTATATTCAAGCGCTGTTACCATCGCAGGAGGGACAACAGTGTCCCCAAACGGTTGACTGAAAAACATAATGCAGAGAAGAGTTATTTTATGAAACTATTTTAGTTATTATTTATTTATTATTATTATTTTTAATTTCAGTAAACTACTCAGAATAAGACACACACGGTTTGGTTTTTTTATCTTTTTTTTGCCTTATTTACCTCACATTTTGGGACCAGAGGTCTTTGCATATACTTTTGAAAATACATTCTCTCAATTTATGATTAAAAAAAAAATGTAGTGCTTCATTCTCCCTTCCATCAGTGCAGAGGGCCTTCTTGGACGCTCCGGAATCGGGTATTCTAATTTCCAATTCATCCCACAGGAATTCTACTAGGATTGAGATGGGAGCTTTCTGGTAGTCGCGATGTTCCTATCAGTGAGATCACAAAACAAGGAGTCATGTTTTTATGTGGCGTGTTCCAGGAAACTGTCACAATATATGACACTGTCGTTTGCAATCGTCATAACTGAAGAAAGCACATTCTGGTCGGAAGAGCTCCCCAGGCATTCTCCACACCAAAGCAGATACATATGGCTGGAAGAGCATATACAATATATATATATATATTCCGTAATACTGCTTTCCATTAATCCACAATTTAGCTTTGATGCATCCCGCAACATACTGAATTGCTGAACCTTGCAATTGGCACTATGCATTAGATCTGATTATCAGGAGCTTATGTGCAGTAGCTCTACCACAGAAATTCATGACATGCAGCAATGTGCGAGTTGTGGAAGCACTAATATGATTACCTGTGGTTCCTTGCGTTTACAAAGCAAGAATCTCTAAGGGTAAAAACTGCCGTATTACAACCACCCGAGAATTACCTCATCTATCCCTGTGTATTATGTCTGTAAATATTCGGGTGTTCTATGGTCAGTTTGCTCGTTTTTCTGGACGACAAAAAAACCAGTTGGGGAAGGGGTACCATGCTATTTTCGCCTGAGACTGGCTAACTCAACTAAGGAGTGCAAAAAGCCCATAAAAGTTCCTCGCGTCATTGAGAGAATTCGAACTCTTTTCCAACGTGGAGAGAATGGTGTTATAACCACTGTGCTGCCCGCGAAAACGATCTCTAAGATTAGGTGGCATGAAGATGTTATCAGTTTTCACAGGCTCTTATCAGTAAGGATTTTGGGGATACGTGGTTGTTTCTTCACCGCAGAGTCAGCCTTAGCCTTCCATGTAGATGCGAAATTAATTTCAAAACGGAAATTTTTTTTCCCCTAAGAGCATTTCAGTATCATGCATACTTCATAAAGTGCACGACAACTGAACACAAAATGTTACGTCCTCTGATGTGCATATATTTGACACCTAAAAACAAACTAAAATCTTCCAGCAGAATAGCAATGAAGAGGTAACTATGATTTGATTTTTTTAGGCGTTTCCGACAGTCGTCAGCATGTCAGTCTTTACTCTCTTCCCACATATCTTTGCTCCTTTGCGCTTAAAATATTTCTCCAGTCCCTCTTCAGAAGACACTCAGGTCAAAGACCTTTCCGGAGAATGTGCCGAAAATATTCCTCTCAGAGACAGCGATAAGATATTTGTACAACATTGTACCATCAACCGCAACTTTCTACAATTCTGCTAATTCTAGAAAATAAATGAAGGAAAGAATATTTTAACCGCAGAAGTGTCTAGGCTGTCATTTTTATATAGCCCAATTATCACTATTTTTCAAAACTGCTTTAGCAGTCCAGTAGCTTCAAAATAAAAATATTAAAACTTTCATTTCGCAAACACATTAAATATATTGTGAAGATCACTGCAGAGTGCAGCGCGAGATTAGTATTATGTTATCGACAAAATATTTTCAGCATTATAATCACATATTTTACAAGTTTATGGATAATTTAAAAAGAACTACTAAAGTAATATTGTTCATTTATCTTTCTGGACTTTTGATGAGAGAGATCTTATAAAAAGTATCTGGGACAGTTTTTCATTTTCAGTATTCTCTCTCTATATATATAAATATTGGAAAATTTTAAGAAATTAAATGTTTTAATATAAAATAAAGGGGAATATTAAAAATATTAGCTTCATCTAGCAATAAATCCAGAGATAAAATTAATATTTACCAAATAAATTAAGAATGCACGATGATTTTACGTTTTCATAAGTAGACCGTCTTTCCGTGTATAAGAGAACTTTTGTTTCTATTGATATTTAACGGGGCAAGATTAATTTATTCAATTTATATTATTTATGTTAAAGATCGTATACAGAGAAATTATATTATAAAAGTGTATACATTATAGCAAATTATAATATATAATCGTCTTGATCATATATACTTCCATGTGGGTCTTTTTTGAATCCATGAAATTTCTTTGAATTTCTTAAATCTAATGTCTCCAAAAAGTCGTCTTAAAATACAATAATCTCCTCTGGTTCTTTAGGCAGTATGATTTTTCAGAATATATTTTTTATTTGTGGTCTTTCAATAGCAAACTGTTACTACTTCTGCCATACCACAACAGATTAAAGAAGAAATACTGACAGTACCATAACGACAATAACTAAATCGCCACAAGTGTCTTATCACTGATTATACTCTATACCCGAAAATAAAACTTTCGCTTCACACATTCGACTGTAGAGTTCATTAAATCGAAAAGAAAGTTAAACATATTCCAAAAGAATATGTTGCCTAGCAGAAGAATTTTCTTTACACGACTCGAGGGAAAAAGTTTTAATCGAGAAGTTATTATAATTTAGATAACTTCACCAGAATATAAGAAGGGCCATGTGCCGCTCCCGGAAGTGTTTGTTATTTGCGCGTGCTACCTACCACCCTCGGTAAAGTTCGCGAGCATATCCTCTGCCTCGAAACACCCAAACGAGAAGGCTATTTTTACCACATCGCAGAAAACGGTAAGAGGAGGGGAAGAGAAGTTGGCAGCAGTCTGGACCAGCTCGAATGGCCGTGCCCTTGCAAGGAACGCTGTCATAATACAGCACTCTTGGACCGAAACGACGACCACCTCCGCTTTTCTTCGAAGTCGACAGGAGCCCGAGAGGCTTAAACGAATCAGTAATTCCTTCGGCCTCATCGGTGAGGCGAAGGCCTTTCTGTGATGTGTTTCTGACTCCCGCATTGGGTGGTGGATCTTATTCTTACGTACTTCTTTGTGTACATCTAACACTGTCATGAGTCAAGGAATTCTCAACGTCAGCCTTCGCAGAGAGGGACTAGGGACCGCTTGGGGATTCCGTCTTCAAGGAGGAAAAGATGTGGGTTGTCCCCTAACTGTTCAAAGGGTAAGAGAGTATATTTATGTATTATATGGGCTTTATTCTCTAACTACTTGACATCGGAGGAATCACTGACTTAAAAACAAAGCCTGAAATACAAACGTCGGCTAAAACTGAAACTGAAATAGCGATCATTTGATTTCTTCCATATTTTCTATCTTTCACTGTCAGAAAACAAATTTCAAATCTTATGTTTCTGCAAATTGTACCAGTTAATCGAATTATTTCTTTAATTTTTATAAAATGTTATTTTTTTTTATCATAAAAATTCTACTGTATGTACTATACTACATATCACTCAATATGTCTGGTTGTTTACAATTTTTAGAAAATATGTCAATCATGATAGGCTATGCTGAGTTAGTCAGTTGCAGATGAAAATAGCATGGTTCCTCTATAAAATAAACTAAAAAGTTCCATGACCAAAAAGTAAATAAATCTAAACAGTACAGGAAAAAAAACTTTGACTTAACAGCATGATTTTGCCCTTTTCCTTATAATATAATTTTTAATATTCTTTTTTAATTTGTTCGGTTTCATATTTTTCGTATTTTTCATATTTCTATCCTTCAACGTTTTATGAAATGCATCGAGATGGGCGATTTTACATATTTTGAAATTCCATCTGAAAGTGTTTCAGACAACCAAGTAACTATTCTGCAGTTTAATTTCTGATTGGTACTTCAATTTTATAAAATTTAGTTTGAAGTTTTGATTCATATATCTAAGTTAAAACGGTCATTAAAAAGCGTTTATTTTATTTCGATAATTAAACATTGATAATTTTAAAACTGCTCACATCTAGCAACAGTTTATTTGTATACGGTAGAACACGCTGTGCTCAATCGAAAGCAAGTTTCTTGAACTCGAAATATTTATAATATTATTCGGGTGTTTATTGACGCAACGGCTATTTAGGCCATATAGTAGAAATTTATGATGTGATATGCATTTCGCCAAGGGAGGCAAGTCAACATGGGTTCCAATCATTTTACTTTCAAAGTAAACGTTTACATTTAATAGAAATTTTCAAATTTCAAACTTCTGTCAAAAATAAAAATCTGTCAGTTCTGCATGTCTCAACGATGTTGATAGATAAAAAACTGCTTAAATTCCGGGTCTGTCGTATAGGGACAATTTACAGCGCCGCACAGGAGGTTCATTGTGATGACTGGCCACATATTTTGTTCCATTGTGTAGAACTGAACAGGAAAATAATATCGAATCCATTTGCCTAGACTGATTTCATATTGTTATTAGACAAAACTTTTTCGCACAGTGTGGTTCGTAAAAAAACCGGTTTTCATATTGAGTTGTTAAAACCGAGCCTCTAAAACCGGATTCGAATATTTTCTTTGTTAGCCCTCGAATATAGATTTTTGTTAAGCACATTTTCTTTTGTTTGTTCGTTTGTCTGGATCGTTCAACTGCTTTATGTTTTAAACATGTTTTTTTTTTTTTATTTTATTTTATGTTTAGGTATGAATCTCATGGGCAAGTGGTCCAAATCTAGGAGGGGTACCTTTTATCTTCCCACCTGTATCATGGCACGATGCAGGTGTACTCATTTACGACTGAGTGAGTCGGAGCGATAGCGTAAAAGAAAATGCTCAACATTTCTCCGTTCCATCTATCTTGTTGGCCAGGCAAGTTATGGAACGCCTTATTGATGGTTACCCACTAGAAACAGATTCGCTGAATATTGCATCAAATTTCAATCGCAGAAAGTTTTTTGCTTCTTTATTCCTATTAAATTTGCGATCAAATATTCTCCAAAAAGCAGCTTCACCAAATTTTGCTTTTATGTAATTTTGAAAAACCAACAGATTTAACTGGGGGGGAAAATTGCAAGTAAATAAATAAATAATTTCTTTCTTGAAAATTTTGAAACTTGCCTCGTTTAGACTCTTCGTTCAGTGCTTGCGGGAGTGAAGCATAGTATTGTGCCTTTGTTATTTTCAATATTTTTATTTAAAATTGTCGGTGATATTAATTCCTACTAATTAATATTTATTACTCTTAATATATCTAAGATGAAATCAAATGTATGGAATTATTTTGCTCGAAAAGCAAAGGTAAAGCACAATGTTCGAAATGTCAGAAGATAATGAAGTCGTCTGGAGGATCTACATCATCTTTGATGTTGCATTTAAAGAAAATGCATCAGATTGATATTAAACAAGATAACAGTGAACCTCCCGTAAAAATGGTAATAACATTAGAAAACTTTATCGTTAAAAAATCTATGGAAGAAGAGATTTCAAAATTAGCTGCTTTAGATGGATTTTCTTTTAATTCAATTGTCAAGTGTGAGTTTATATAATCAAGCCTTCACCTTCAGAGAAATAAATACGATAAATTACCACCAGCCTCAGTGAATGGAATTAAAAATATGGTTCTGAATTATTATAAAACTAAGAAAAAAGAACTCATTCAGCATTTCAAAAATTCATTGGTTTTGGGTGCAGGGTATTCATTGACTCTAGACGAATTGAATTGACTCTAGTCTATACAAAATAAAAGGTATATGAATATAAATGTGCATTCAAAAGACAATCATTGGTCGTTAGGTCTTATTGAGATTAATGGTTCACTTGAAAGAATTTGGTTTGAACTTGGATGAGGATATTGTTGCCTGCACCACCGATGGAGCAGCAATGATGATTAAGTTTGGCAAGCAAATTACGCGTAATCAACAATGTATCGCCCATTGTATACATCTGTCAGTTATAGATGTACTTTATGAAAAAGCAATCAATTATGGTGCCACAGTCTCTGAGTCTCCCAAATACAATGAAGAAAATGAAAATAATGAAGAAAGTAGTGATGATGATGATGAAGAAAGACAGCAAGGCATGCTTTATCAAACCGACTTTACCGATGAGCTCATTTATTTCTTCAATCTAATGGTCAATATTGCACAAACTATTAACAAAGTCAGAAAAATTTGAAAGCTTTTTCGAAAATCGCCTACTAAAATCTTCAATAGAATTTCTGCTTGCTAAGCTTGATACAGCAGAAAACCCATTTGCTTTAAAGTTTCACCAAAGCCTTTTGCAGCGTTACAATGCAAGACGAAATTGCCAAGCTGTGGCTTTGCTGAGCTATATACACAACCCCAAAAAGTTTAGGAAAGAGATTCAGGTTCAAGAACTTTTGATTTTCCAAGTAAACAAGTTTTGAAAAAGCATGCTGAAGAGATTTATCAGAGATTATTTGCAAAACATTCCGAAGGGGTCTTAGCGTTGAATGAAGAAACTGAAAATAAACGAACTGTTCTTTAAGAAGAAAACAAAGACTCGTCTAGTTCCGATGTTGGAGATACACTCATGCGAGAGTATGATAGTGTAATAAAAAGATTAACTGAAGACCCTTCAAAATATCCGAGTAAATTGGAAATTAGCAAAGACTTTAAAATTTTTGAGGCAACTAGCAGTAGAAGTGAAAAGCTGGAGAAAGTTTATAGAGCACTGCTGACCATTAAACCAACAAGTGTCCAATCTGAGAGAGTGTTTTCGATTACTGGTCTCTTTAACACAAAAATAAGGTCAAGAGTCTATCAGGAAAAATTCTTAATATACTGTGTTTTTTAAAGGATCATTTTCAGAAAAAAGCTGAGCAGTAAATAGTAAAGTAATTTCCCCAAGCTGTTTTTTTTTCACATTATTTTTTTATTTATTTATTATTATTATAAGGCTTATTATTTTTTTGTTTACTATATGAGACGATAGTTTTTATTCAAAGGATATGAATACAATTTGTAATTTTGTTTAATCTCAAGCTGGTTACTTTTTTGGAACATTTTAATTTTTTTATTTTTTTTACTATAAGAGGTGATAGATTTTGTTTAAAAGATTTGATTACGATTTGTACAATCTATCCAAGATAAAATAAATACCTGTGTTATAAGCTTTTAGTTATTTTCCCTAAGTCTGAGAAAATCGGTTTTAAAACCGGTTTTAAGAGTAAACTTCGGTGAAACTCGGTTTTGAAATTTGTCGGTTTTATGCAAGCCCTAATTATAATGATCATAGACATCTTGATATTATTAATTGAATGAGTCATCTTTCATTGTATTGTGAAAAATTAAATGAGATGTGTCTATAGAAACCTTTTCGATCTATATCATGATAGACTAATCTATAAAAATAAACAGGTCCAGATAATAAACAGGTGACATTTTGCGAAATACTTCACCTTTAAAACGTGAATTTTGAATGTAAAAATGTACAGTTCAAGATTCTTCCATTTTCTTATCATTTTAATATACTGTATAAATTTATCTGACCACTTCTTTATCTTAAACTCTGAGAATTTTTCGAAAATTACTACACATCACAAATCCATTATATGAATTAATCTTTCAAATATCAAATATTTGAAAGCATCCAAATAAATATCCAAATAATATAATATCAAATATTTGAAAGCATCAAAAATAAATTTATCTTTTCCATTAAAGCTAGAAAATTGATTTATAATTTTCTCTGATTAACTTTCAAAATCTTGGGTAAACTTCTAAATAGCATTCTGAATTCCATTTTTTCTTTAATCCCAATAATTAAAATCAGCTAGACCTTTCACCCCAAAATATGAGTTCTGTTAATTGGAGTAACATCATCGTGGCTCCTCCTTAGAGGTTGAATGACTTCCAGATATATTTTTTGCGGGTCCAACTACTGGTAAAAACACAATTGTAATTAATTTAAGCGGGTAGAACACACATACGCGTATAAGTGCGCGCGCACATATAAATACATAGCGTAAACGGTACTCCCAAGGGACGGGAGATAACATCAAGTCATTAACTTCATGCGGAGTATTTAGATCCCTTCATCTGGCTGCTTTATTTCCCTAAGGTGTTGTTACCCACATCAGGATCGTTTGCTCTAGCCATATATTAACACTAACTGCCCCGTGTTGGTAAGGGAGATGTGGCTGAATGGCTCTAAGGGTTGTAGTTAGTTTCTAGTTTCCAGTTAATGCATGTGACAGGAATGCAAAAGATGAAGATGTTTTCCCAGCATTACGGAGTACTTCATTATCATCAACAGTAAACAGGTGGCAGGATTTTTCCTTTTAATAGCGACAAAATGATGTAGGAAGAAATATAGCGAGTGCCAATGTCCAGGAAACGGTTGATAATTCACATGAAACTTCGATGACAGATAGTTTATTAATGTCTTACAGGCCTCCAAGCTACTGAAATAGCTTCATAACTCTAAGAGGAAAGGAAAGGGAGAAGAATATTTGGAATTAAAATGGATAACAAGAATTCCTCTATTATCAGTTACACTGAGTTTGTGATTTTTGCGCCTTTGACAAAAACATGAACTGAACATTGAACAACTATTCAAATGTAAGGCGTAGTTTTCTGGTTTCTTAATATTCAGTGCAGATTTTTAATTACGTTGTAATATTCTGAGACAACAATTACTGATGGGATTCTGTTCGAATTGCGCTTGGTTGCTTTTCATCAAGTGAAGAGATGTCCTGCACCATATATCTTACAAATATTCGGTTTTTTATCTTAGTAAAAAACCGAAATTGAAAATTTCGCCAATGCAACTAAGGCCATGAGGAGTCAGTATATGCCGTGCCTATTGACTGCATGTATTCTGAATAACCAGAGAGAGAGAGAGAGAGAGAGAGAGAGAGAGAGAGAGAGAGAGAGAGAGAGAGAGAGAGAGAGGGTTAACCAATGTCAAGGGAATCACAAGAAGTGAATAGTGAAGGGAAGTCGTAAAGAAAAAATTATGTAAGTAGAGATGAGAGCAAAATAGAAACCATTCGTCCTTGTGCTAGCTATATACACACATCAGTAATGAAAAGCCTATTTTTCTACGACGGCAGCTAAACATGAACTGGTTTTTTCTTCATAAAGCGTATAAAGTTAGCTGTCTGGCATCCTTGAGTATAGAAAGAAATTATCGATTTGGCAATCGTTAGCAGCATGGAGGAGCCGACAAGGTAGAAACAGGTTACGAGGCCAGACTTGCCAAGATCAACAATGGAAACCACGTCAGTTGGTGAGTTCTGTTATCTTTATCTCTTGGCGTCATCCAATAATGCTGTTCGCGACACTAGACTCCCGAGGGCACTTGTACAGTACGTACGTGTCCCTGCACATTAGCAAGTGAATGATAGCAACTAAGTGTCTCGATTAGTCAGACACTATTTCTGTATTCGTTCCTTCTTTCCAATCCCTTGTGCATAAACTTCCAATGAATTTGACTGAATAAAAAATCGATGCCTGGTTAACTGTTTACATTAAGAGAAAGATATTCAATCACAAAGCAGAGTTTATTACTTTGGACATATCTTTCAAACATAAACAAATAATTCAGAGATGTTATAGCACTATAGATGAAATCACAGTACGTCATCTTATGACATCCAAGAATTAGATCACAAACTCCAATGCACTTATTACGTTATTGTTTCTCAAAGCTATCACCATTCGCAGTAGGAAGTGAAGTGTCATATTAGGGCCATCCGAAAACTAATTCATCTGATTAACGGGATTCGAACCCAGGCCTTTTCCACCGGGTGTGGAGAAGATGGTGATTATAATCACAGTGCTAACCGCGCTGACTTGTCACGAACAAACCGCTGTGGATCAGTTTGTGCAAGTGTGTAACCTTACAATACTGTTTTGTATACGGTTGCCGCCGGATGTAGTTTTGTAAGAACTACGAATGGTTAACAAAATGAAAGAAATTAGTTAGTTAGTTTCGCGTGAGAGAATTGCATTTTTAACTTGGATGGAGTTTTTCATCCAACCAAACTGACCTTAGAATAAATTCAATTCATTGCATAATACATTTAAGTCTCACAGATTTAAGTGCCTTGAGAATCAGTGTACTGTGTCTATGTTTCTAGTTTTCATTTCACAGAATGTACATTTTATGGGCCTTTTCCACAACGTAGCAGAGTTAGTAGGTCTCAGGCGATTGTAGCATGGTTTTCTCTTCCGGAAACTTTGGTTTTTTGACTGGCAAATAGCAAATTTATCACAGAACACACGCGATTCATAAAACATATCAGTATTATATACGGCGTAATACGACTTAAGTTGCTGATGCCCCTAAAACCCTACAACAACAAACCATGGAAAGTTGCTGATGCACCACTAAATTGAGTTTACTGGTGCATCAGCAACTACCGAGACTATAAGGCACGCAAGGTACAGCGAACTCAATTAAAGTGGTCTAATATTTTAAAATTAAAATTCACCAATAACACAGGACTCCTATTCAAGCGTTGCCTTCTTTCAGTTTGCCACGCTGATTTCAAAACTGACCTCTTTTTTTCTTTTTTTTTGTTTGTTTGTTTTATTTCATAAGGATTTCGAACTCTCACATTTAATACTTTTTGGACCCAGTAGAATCCAACTTTTTGAACCCAGCCTATCTCTGATTGGCCATTGCTTCTTTGTAAGTTTGTATGAGAACCCGAAATCAACCGGCGTTGTATTCGTGTCCTCATATTCCATTGACATATGAAAAATTACATTTTAACGTAACCTGATTGCTGACCCAACAACACACAGAGAAAAATAAAATAAATTTTCTATTTATACTGCGGGATGGCCACATGGTCAAAGGAGTTTATAAGACGGCGTACAAGAAACAGTATCGTATTTAGCAGTCACTCTAGCCTTCAAATCTCCAAAACGTAATCTTCACATTTAACTTTATTAAGAAGTCAGAGGTTTTCGTACGTCTCCTTGAAGTGAATCGAATGAGGAATTGGAACAAACAGATAAATGCTTGCTAGCTCAATACTGGATGGAGATGATTTTCGGAAGTTCATAAAAGGACATTCATGCACGCTGGTAAATTATTTATTTTTATTTGATTTTCATATATATTTTATAATCAGTTATAAGATAGCTTCTTGTTTTTGCTTTACCAAGTAAATTACAAAAGACAAAAAACTTTTTTTAGTCATACGCAAGAATATAATTATCAGGTAAATATATAAGTAGAATCCAGGATCTCTATGTATACCCTTTATAAAAGTACAGTATAACGGTTTCACCACTTTTCATGCATTTGGAGCTGCTTGGGGGCGAATTACGTCGGAGACCGGGGGAACTCTAAAAGGATTCTTTGATCGTAGCTGTAGTTAGCTAATTTCAAACAGAGAAAGCAGGGGTTTCTCCGTGAATTGTTCCGGAATTTTCGCGTTTTCAGTCAGCACAACTTGTAATTTTTTATTACTTGAATACAAAGACATTTCGCTCAACTTGCTAGCCACGTGCATTAACTGTACATGGACTGGAATGGTGACTTTCACTTCCTCGTCCTCCTTCTCTTCTTCTTCTTCGTCAAAAACTTGTCCTCTCTGCTGATGGTTCTTATATGTAGTTGTAGTTCAACCACCTCCTGAGTTGCACCAACAACAATTAATCAATGCTGGTGAAACCACTCTTTCCATATCATTTCATATGCGAGATGCCATATGGGAAGTTTACTTTTAATATCGTGAAAGAGTTTTAGAATAGTTTTACAACTGCGCTACAATTAATTAAAAATCCACAATAAAATATTAAATATTATTTTACGATGGATCTTTGAGATGGAGTTTTCGAGAACAAACTGTATGGGACAATTATCAGCAGTGTATTTTATTTTAGATGATTTTCTTTTAAATCGTTTTTAACCGATCTGTTTAAAAAAACATAAAGTAAAGACTTGTTGGGTTGTAAGAGTATCGGCAACTACGGCCATGTTCCCGTGTGCGTTGTCTGTAAATTGCGTGTGTTCTGAGGTCAATTTTCTGTTTTGCTGGACGAAAAACCCGAATTTATGGGAGAAAAAACCATGCTACCCCATGCCTGAGAACGAATAACTCAGCTATACTGCGAAGAAAACCGAGAAAAATTCCTCCCGTCATCGACGGCATTCGAACTCAGGTCTTTTCCATCCGGTGTGGGGAGGATGGCGATCCTACCAACCGTGCTACCACCAGGGCGTAAAGGCAGCATAGAATACAGAAACAGACGTACCAATATCTGTAATACTTCATTTTTCTGTAAACTCCAGCCGCTATCATTTTTCAACTTTATTCGATTCAAAAGTCTGAGATTTTTTTGTAATATATGTCATGGATTATCAACCTTGAAATTTCAAATAGATATGAAAATTTTAGACTAAACCTTCGGGTATTAAGCAGTGCTGCCGCATGACCTAGTTAGGCATGAGCCGTGATGTAGTGCGGTTAGCGGAAGTGACGTAGTGGTTGGATGAGTGCTACTTGACACATCCATAAAATATTGCAAGTTCCTTCTCATCCCCTCCAACTAAATCTTGTAGGATGTTCAAAACTCAGTAGTTGCTAATGAGCACGCGACAGCTTCTGAGGTTAGTTTAAATCACACGGATATAAAACATGCAGACTGGCACTTAGTTCTGTGTAAGCATCTCCTATTTTTGAAGAACCAGTTTTTGCCGAGTGTTCCTAAATTAGCAATGTGAAAAAGAAAAGCTGCTGTCTCGCTGTGAATTGTACAATGAGTCATCGGGAAAACGTAAAGAACTATTTGATCTACAGTCATATGACCTTTCACCTCTAGCAGTTAAAATAGAAAAACTCATGACATAATGTTCAGAGCAACCAAGTTTATTTGATGTTGACAAACTACAGGATATATAGTTGCAATGTCCAAATGCTGTCAAAGATTTTTAAAGCAATGAACTGCAAAATCAGTTTTAAGGCCATTGACAAAATAACAACACGTTTATCTTAATATTTTTCCCATATGCCTATGGAGACTGTTATAAAGCGTCATCATTGTTACTTGGGGGTGATGTTCATTCAATATGGCATTAATATTCATTTAAGAGGTTACATATTATTTATCATTTCGTCGCTCTCAGTCTTATCATTTCATCGCTCTCATTATATCTCTCAGTCGCTACATATCACTTAATCGCCATTAACGCCTAACTGAATATCATATGGCAAATTCTTATAAACCACGCAAAAAAGGGAGATGAAAAAAAAAAAAAAAAACAAGAACACAAATAAGAAAATCTATTTTTGCGCATTTGAAAATTAGGCCGAAGGGTTGAGAAATGGCAGTTGAAGTTTAACATTAACAAATGCAAGGTACTGCATATATCAATGTTACGCTTCAAGGGAAGCAGTAACCCCAGAGTAACGTACCAACTGTGTGGTACTACACTCAGGGTTTTGGTTTTTATGGCGCATGAGCGGCTTGCTACAGGGCAGTGGAAAAAGAAAAATACCTGGGGATAATTGTGTAGTGAGATATGAAGTTCCCTGAGCAGTGTAGACGGGCTGCTTGGACAGTTAATGGGATTTTGTCATTGATATACAGAAACTTTGCCAGCAGGAATAAGGAGGTGATTATCCATTTGTACAAGGCCGGACATTGAGTACTGTATATAGGTTTGGAGACCTCATTTTAGGAAGGATGTAAATTTGTTGAAATGCTTGCAGAGAATAGCAACGAGATTGGTGAAGGGAACAATAGGGTGCGCTTACCAAAGAAAGGCTTCAGTTCTGCAAACTGCAGCGTCTGGAGACTAGGCACCAAAGAGGAGATCTGATCGAGGTGTTTAAGGCCTTGAATGGATTGAGTAAATTAAATTTAATGGCATTCTTCTTCTTTCTTAGACTATACACATGAATGGGTATAAATTCAAGTTGAGGAATAATGATTGCAAGATATATGTGCAGCAGTTTGCCTTCAGCCAGGGTTGTTGATTGTTCCAAGAAACTTCCATTTGTGGTTGTTGTTATTGAAGTGGGTAGTTTGAATAAATTCAAGGAAGAACTAGCCAAATTATTGGAGGAGATGGACAGCTCTTTTTTTTTTTGTTGGGCTGATGCTCTATAAGTTATTTTCTTGGATAATTTGCTAATACTAATCTTAATACTTACTCGACGTCTATAATCGAATTTTATCCCCTCTGTATGATTCTTAATTGATCTTAGCGCATTCTTTGTTTTAAAATTTTGCCGGTCGTGGCTTGCTTAAGGTAAGACGAAATACAAAGCCAATATTAATTTCTTCTATCCAACGAATATACATTTCAACTATGACATCTGTTGCCGGCCTTATTTTGTAACCTGCTTCATGTTACAGAGACATTGCATTTCGAGATATGCTCGTGGGTGTGACTGCAACGAATTCGATCAGGTTCTCATCAGTCTGTTGATAGATTTCAGAGTTTTCCGTGTCCCTTTTTAAGGTCATTAGTCATGTGCGATAAAAGGGTACTATCAGTGTTACTGACTTTAATTAAGCCTTACCAACAAAGAACAATTTTAAACTTCATCAAATAACTTTCGTCCGTAAGTGCAAGCCTCCTTGAAGGCATGTGTGAGGTTAAAATACAAGCAATACAATTTTTTTTTATCTGAAAAACGGAAAGGTTGGATGGGTCCAGTAAGGATCGAAGGATAGGACAATGCTTTCTACAGTCCGAATGTACTTCACCCATTTAAAAATTCCTGGCTACAATACTGTAAGGTGATATAAATATCACTAGTAGACACTCATAGTCATGGAAAAATCCGAGATAAGCTTGCCATTCAACGAGACAAAAATTCTGCCACTAGAATAGCCACGTATAAATTTGAGTGTCTATTTCTGTGTAGGAATTTGGAAGGAAAGTCTTGTGGTAACATTTTATATATTTTCCACACGAATCACTTCTGATCCGAATGGAATCCATGCTTACTCAAGGAGTAGTATTATTAATGAACGGAAATCCTCTTAGATTAAAATAGCATCGGCAGTTCGTTTAGAACCGTTCCCCTTCATTCCCAAAGGGAAATCGACGAGGCTATATGCTAGTATCTTTTTTATATTATTATTTTTCATCAAGGCAACTAACTAAGTCTATAAAGCTACAATCTAATTAGTTGGTCTCGGGCGAAGGCTGCATGGTTTCTCCCGGAAACTCAGTTTTTTGTCCAGGAAGACAGCAACCCGACCAAAGAATAAAAGTAATTACAGTCGCAATATACAGATGCCTCGTATTATTAGTTGCTTTGGAGCTTGAACCGAGACCTGACCAATATGCTGTCACTTTCTTGGGTTGTTTCTCGAGTCTAGTTTTGAACCATTGGTTGTCGTTTCTGGAACAATGAATGCCATGCGTTACATTGACATTTTTTACAATTCCACTCTTCCTACTCTTTGGCAGCAGCAGTATGTGCAGGGAACGCTTTCTGTTTCAGCAGTTACAATGCACCATGTCATACTGCACAGCCTGTAGTGGTTTGGTTTGAAGACACGGGCGTGCAAATGCTTCACTAGCGCCAACCTTAATTTCATATATATATATATATATATATATATATATATATATATAAGTAATGCTGTATATTGGGTATTATTTAAAAGTTTTGTATAGATTATAAATTATATAAATATGGACTTCTGGTTGATTTTTGAATCCAGTGGGGTATGCAGATGAACAACGTATAAAGGAAGGAGATGGCTATGATTTGTTGTTTGTGTTACGCAAATTGTTTTGCTCATTTTTATATGCCTCTTGATTACTTTATCACTACTGTTTTTAATTATTGAGTGTGTAGTGATTATTTGCTCTATTTCTGAAATAAAAGTAATTTTCCATAACACTGCAACATATGTTTATAACCAACAAATACAAACAATGTTCTTGTCGACGCCCACCAGACAGGAAATGCGACTTCAAAATTTTGAAGTAGTAAAATGCTGATGAAGGCTGAGTTTTCTTACTTGTTGCCGTAGTGTCGGGGCTACAGCCGCTCAAAACCCTCTGGATTTGAGGGGTATTGAAACAAACACTACGTTCTTCCTTGGCCCGCTGAAGTGCCTTGTAGAATTTCTTTCTCAGGTATTCTATTTATTATTCACAAGCAACCTTCATTTTATTCATTTACTCTCTCTAAGTTTTCATTTCTATATGTTTTAGTGAATTTAGTCAATCAAGGAGATATATTGTCTTGCTAGCGTTCCGGAGTTTTCACTTCTGAAAAATTTACATCTGCAAAGAGACATACCGTTTCACTGATTTTTTTTTATTTATTTATTATTTTTTCGTTTTCCTTCCTTAGAATTTCTGAAGTCCCATTTCCGGCTTTCTTAGTGTCGAAAAGAATATTGTTAGAATTTCATTCCCGAAATCTAAAAAGGGACCATAATAGTTTATAAGCAATGAACCGTAAAAAAGTACTATTTTTTACGATTCATTAGACTTATTTATGTAAACAAAAATTTGTTCTGCATAAAAAAATTCAAATATTTTTTTTCTGATTGTCGTGTAAAGCTATGAATTTTATAAATTTTGTTATTAACTAATTTCCTTTACAGTCCATGAGGCAATTCTTTTGTGAAGAAATCTTTCGATAAACATTTAAAAATATACTGGACTGCCACCACTTATACTGTTTGGCAAAATTCACGATATTGACAACGTAATTCCAAAACTACAATTAGTGTTCTTATAGCGCTGAGGAAGTTCTGAACAGATACAGAGCACAGTTTCAGAAGAATGTACTAAATAATAAGTTATAGGTTTACATAAAAATAATAGGTTATATGAATGTAGGATATGAAGATGCTTATCACATCTACCACTGTTTTCAATCGAAAATCATGCAGAAAAATTGACCCGATTGATGCCATTAATGACTTTCCTTATAAAAGTGAAGTTGTAACCATAGCTGTAACCTTCTCAACCGTATGTACACGAAAAGCTGCCATTAAAGAAACTAGTTCCATTTCTTTTTATCAAACTTTAATCAGAACCATAAACATTTAAACTATAATGGCGTTACTACTCTACTTGATTATGTTCTATAAGTGGAATGTCCCGAACGAATTAAATATTTATGATCCTTACTGGTATTCTTTCAAGTGGAAACCCACTAAGTGTTTTTGTAACTGTACCTACAAATTCGAGGTCAAATCCTGATATGTTACTTACGGTAATAAATAACGGTAAGGTACATATCCCATACTTCCCAATGGGGACTTCTACGAATGTCAGTCACTATCTGAACTTTAAAAAAAAGTGACCGACGGGAAAAAAAATCATGAAAAATCTCTTATGTTTAATAATTAATAAAACATAATCTGAAGTGATCATTAGACGAGTTTCACTTGCGCAGAGTGGAAAGGAGCAACTGAATGATATTGAATCTAACTGCGTACTCAGAAAAAAAAATCGGCACAAAGGATTTTCCGCCATGAACTGGCGAGAAATAAAACACTGGCTGGAGGGAGATACAGTTAATAATTCCATACATGGAGAGATGCCTTTATCCGGTTGATATGTATGGAGCAGTTATATGGTCATCGGAGTACTGACTACTGAAATGACTGAAACAAAGTGACGCACAAGTGAACAAAAGGTGTCGAGATCGATATTCCACATTAACCTCAACCTTAAACCCTGAAAACATAGACTACAAGAAATAAAGGTAAGTACCCTTGCAGAAAACTTTATTTAAAACGGTCAAAGTGACGCACCAAATCTAAGTGGAATGTGGTAATTAACAAAAACTCAGGTGTCCAGAGAAGAAAACAGAAGAATATAAGAACTGGAACTGAATTTAAAGGAACTCTAGATATCCAGATGAACATCAGGAGAATATGACCTCAGGAAAGGGGTTATGAAGTTTCAACAGGGAACTACATGGTGGTCCGGTGTTCGTCAAGTCTTATCTTTGAGGTGTCAGAAAAAAAATAGTGGACGCTAAATTCAAGGACTTTCAAAGGTTTACAAAAATAACTAAAGCTAATAATTAATTTAATGCAAAAGATGAATAATCTGTTTTAATTATGATGTCATAAAAGTTTGTGTTAATTATGATGTCATAAAGTTTGTGTTAACATAAAATGAAGGGCATAGACTGTAAGTCTGTCTTTTGTAACAAGCATTGAAAGAAAAATTGTAAACATATTAATTTATAGCAAATTATTGTCAAGTACAGAAATTGTATAAACAAGAAACTGTAAACATTTACAGATCTACCCTCCTAGTCTGACGGTGTTACGGTTATTTTTAATAAACGGATAAAATAATACATCGTGCACTATTTTACATTAATATATATATATATGTATATATATATATATATATATATATATAACTGATATTAAATATTAAATCAAAACTAATGCCAGTAGCATGGCAAAAACTGTTGAGCGAAAATAATAAATTAAACATAACGATTAATAAACAGGAAGGGAGAAGAATAAGTAACAAGACTAAAAAGTGTAGCAGAAAATCTCCATATAATTTAGAAAATCCAATTAAAAATAATAAATCAATTTTAAAATTTAGAGCCAATTACATAAGAATTTAACGGCGCCCCCCTCGTAAGGTGCCAGTTTCAAATTACGTGAAATATCACAAATAGACTAAACCAACTACAATAAAATAAAACCAAAATAACAAAAATAGACTGACCATTATGCTCCATATCAACGGAGGACCACACTTTATAATGGTCAGGGTATCACTGCATTTCAATCGTTAGACAAATCGCCGCAAACGCGAACCGATCGAAGGATCAGTCTGCCATCCGATCCCCCGATCGAACCGCCAATGCAGAAGATTTGGATAACGATGGTCCTTATGCAACGAAAAATAAAAATAGCATTAGCATTAGCATTAGTAGAGGCATTTGATGCAAGAAAGCAAGCTTATGCAGCATCAGCCAAAAAAAAAAAAAAACCCCCCACTTCCACTTCACCTCTCTGTTCGTTCAAAATACCTGTCCAGCTGAGCCTTAAACTTATTTAGGCTATCAACCTCCACCACAAGGGATGGAAGTCTGTTCCACCAACCAACCAAACGCTGGCTAAAGGCAAATTTCCGTACGTCTATCCTACATCTGTCTTTCCTCAATTTGAATTTATGCCCTCTCAGGTGATTTTTCTGAGCTAGAGGAAGAATCCCATCAGCATTGAGCATGCTTAAACCATTCAAGGCTTTATACACCTCTATCAGATCACCTCGCTGGTGCCTAGTCTTCAGACACTGTAATTTGCAAAACTTAAGCCTTTCTTCGTAAGAGCACCCCTTTGTTCCATTTACTAATCTTGTTGCCCTTCTCTGTACTCGTTCCAGCAGCTCTACATCCTTCTTGAAATGAGGCCTCCAGACCTGTATACAGTACTCTAGGTGTGGCCTGACCATTGCCTTATACAATGGAATAATCACCTCCTTATCCTTGCTGGAAAAATTCCTGTATATCATTGACAATACTCCATGAGCTACTCTTGCAGCCCGTCTGCATTGCTCAGAGAACTTCATATCTGCCTGCACAACCACCCCCAAGTCCCTTTCATTCTCTACCACTGTCAGTGTAGTACCACAGAGTTGATACGTTGCTCTGGGGTTGCTGTTTCCCATGTGTAGTACTTTACATTTGTCAATGTTAAACTTCATTTGCCACCTCTCAGCCCATCTGCTCAACCTTTCCAGATCCTGTTGCAGCAGCATAGTGTCAGTAGTGTCCTTGACAACCCTGCCAACCTTTGTATCATCTGCAAACTTGGACATTAAGCTTGATATACCATCATTAATATCATTTATAAATACAGAAAACAATAATGGACCCAACACTGAGCCCTGAGGGACTCCACTAATAACATTAGTCCACGATGAGCAGTGTCCATTGATTACCACTCTCTGTCTTCTCCCCTTCAACCACCCCTTTATCCATAGCAGCAATTTGCCTCCAATGTCACACTGCTCCAATTTGTGTAGCAGTCTTCCATGTGCAACAGTATCAAAAGCCTTTCTAAGATCCAAGTATATAATATCAAAGTTATTCCCTGCATCCAGTTCTTTTGTGACTGCATCATAGTATCCAATCAAGTTGGTCAGGCAAGACTTCCCCTTAACAAAACCATGCTGTGTCTGAACTATAACTGAAGTCTTGTCTAAATGATCCTGAAGTGCTTCTTTAACCAGTGCCTCCATTAATTTTCCTGGAACAGAAGTTAAGCTCACAGGTCTATAATTACTTGTGTCAGCCTTTGATCCTCCTTTGTGAATTGGGGTCACATTTGCACATTTCCAGTCTATGGGTACCTCCCCTGAGTCCAAGGAAGCTCTCATAATTATGGCTAAGGGTTTGCTTACTTCCTTTGCTGCCTCCTTTAATATAACTGGATAGATTCCATCCACCCCGGGTGCCTTTCTTGTGTTTATCTTCAACAGTTTCTCCTCCGCTTTACTCCCAGTTATTTCAAGATTCTGTAGCTTACTGCTAGAGTTGAATACACCTCTGGCATTCCCCTTGCTGAATAACTCCTCATGTGTGAATGTCGATGCAAAATATTCATTTAGTTTGTTAGCTACCTGAGCAGGATCATCAACAGTTGACCCATCAATATCAAGTGGACCAATCTGATTCATCCCCTTCCTTCTAGAGTTTACATAAGTAAAGAACTCTTTGCTGTTTTTCTTTGCATCCCTTGCCAAGGATTTCTCGTAATCTGCCTTCGCCTGCCTAACCTCCTTTGTAACTTGGTTGCATATCAACTTGTATCTATCATAGGCTTCTGTGTCATGTGTTAATTTGTAAGTATCCCATGCATTTTTCTTCTCTGCCATATGCCTCATTAGTTCATCTGACATCCATTTTGGCCTAAACCTTGAACAATATTTCTTAGTTGGTATGTAAAGCCTAGTAGCTTCCAAGATAGGTTCTTTGAATGCTTCCCATTTTGAATTTGCTGTTGGTAACATCATCAGTTGGTCCCACTGTATAGAATTTAAATACTGTCTCAGTCCATCGTAGTCGCCTTTACGGAAGCAATAACCCTTCCCTTTAGCCCTAATGGTAGTTACCTCTTTGAGTAAATCCCACTTCAGCACACTGTGATCACTGCCACCTAGTGGTTCATTTATCTGCAGATTCTGAACAGACTGCAATATAGAACAGACAGACTAGCACTCCAGAGCAGAGCCACACCACTCACGCAATGTAAGCTTAACCAGCTTATATAGACAAATAAATAAACAAAATAATATAGATGGCGGTATAGGCGCAGCATTAGCACATCAAAACTTGATCATTATTGGCCTTGTGGTCCTCCGTTGATATGGGGCATAATGGTCAGTTCATTTTTGTTATTTTGGTTTTATTTTATTGTAGTTAGTTTAGTCTCAATTTGTGATATTTCACGTAATTTGGAACTGGCACTTTACGAGGGGGGCGCCGTTAAATTCTTATGTAATTGGCTCTAAATTTTAAAACTGATTTATTATTTTTAATTGGATTTTCTAAATTATATGGAGATTTTCTGCTACAATTTTTAGTCTTGTTACTTATTCTTCTCCCTTCCTGTTTATTAATCGTTATGTTTAATTTATTATTTTGGCTCAACAGTTTTGCCATGCTACTGGCATTAGTTTTGATTTAATATTTAATATCAGTTATACATTGGGCATCATGTGGAGGAATGTGCATTTTGCTGCCTCTAATGATAGCTTTATATTTATTTGCTTAATTTTCGTATTATATATATATTTTTTACTATTTTTCTTAACTGCTTCATTATTCTAATATATATATATAGAAAAAATCCTCTTCCTTGCATCCTTTAGCCATTATAATAATAATAATAGCCAGACAAAAACATCATTTTGGAACGCGAAATACAGCGCCCTGTATATCGCTTGTATGCTATTGATTTAGAGTTAGCTATCATTGCGAACTGAAATTATAACATCAGCTTGTGCTCTTACGTGAATCTTGTAATTTTCCGTTTCTGTTATTACTCCAATTATAATTTTCGTTTTCACCCAGTATCCGCTCTTCAATTTCTTTGAATGCAAATCGAAATGCCCATTCCTTTTTCTGCAGGATGGGCACTTGGAAGAAGCTAAAGAACTATCCTGTCGTGTGTACAGGGCAGTGTTTGAGTATTTAATACTCGATAAAGCGGGTATTGAATATTTTAATACCCCGTTGATCAAGCCATCGATCGACTATTAATATTCAGTCGATCGCTTGGTATAAACTTAACTAGCGAGTTTTTTTAATGTGTCACTAACTTTTTATACTAAAACTGTGTCACTACCTGGTTAGTCTAAAAAACATACTTCTTAAAATTATATAAAGTTCGACAAACCAGTACTGAAAATAACATCGCATCTTTGAGCAAAATCAATGGAAATTGCAGGCAGATTGTCCCACCACACAAAGCAGACTGTTTGTCTACTCGGAATGCCGCCCTTTAACCCAGAGGAGGGTACTTTAGAGAATAGCACAGCGAATGCACTTGAAAATGTAGATCATTAAGACCGCTTAAAGATAGGAGAGAAGGAAGGAAGGAAAATAGATGCTTAGCTGTCATCCTTATTTTCTTAGAATAAGCTCTTAGCGAACGTACGATCATAAGTAGTTTTTACAGCACTAGAAATTCGAATGCCTTTTGTAAAATCGTATTGGGTAGATCAAGTTTGAGGTTGAAAATAAATTCCTGCAAATGGAGATAATAAATAATAAAAACTGCTGAGTTACAAGGCTGAGTAAATCACGTTTAAATTTTCGGAAAACAAACATTTATGGGCCCGAAAAAATAAACTTTCGTGTCATCAGGGCAAAACACTTAAAATCGGGACTGTTGTTCACCCTAGTTTAACACGAAGTCATTTTACAATGTGATCCCCATGTTGTGCGAAGTTAAAGAGTAATTAGAAATCTTTTAACTCAATATATTTCTTTCGTAATATATTGTTCTCAACATATTTGTAGTGTAAATTAAAACCAAATTATTTATTAGGGTTACCCGTAATTATTGATTACATCTATCCATGTGTTTAGTGTCTGTAAATTGCGTGTGTTCTCTGGTCGATCTGCCTGTTTTGCTGGACGAAGAACCCCAGTTTCTCGGGGATTAAACCTTGCCATCTACGCCTGAGACGGATTAACTCAGCCACGGAGTGAAAAAAGCCCACTAAAGTTCCTCATGTCATAGATGGGATTCGAACCTGGGCCTTTTCCACCCGGTGTGATGATGAGGACGGTGATAATACCACTGTGCTACCGCGCAGACAATCAAAACAAAAAAAAATGAAAACATTTTGAAAATAGAAGTGAGGGTAGGTAAAGCTAAGAATGGAACGTAACCCCCGCGGTTGAATCAAGACTCGCCAAACGCGGGGGGCTAAGTTTCTGAAAAGTACAGCGTTTGGCAAAAACCGTGGAAGATAAGACTAAGATCTCATAGGAGATACTGGGAAAAATAAGTGTGGATAAAATACATGGAGAAAACAAACTCCCAGCAAACTTCATTTGCCATTTATACAACCTTAAAAACGATGATAAAGTTGATAATACAAAAAGAAAAGAAAAAAAAAAAAAGTTAAGATACAAAATTTGACCATTCTCTTATTTCGCACCGTCATTTTATTCGAAACGAGGTAATTAATCTTCAAAGGGTTAGAAAAATTCCTTTTGAGTTCAATGGCAGTCACAATTAGGCGTGCCACGAACATAGTCTTTTAACTCAAAGCATGACTTGAGTGAAAAAAATTTGGAAACCTCAGGACAGCAGAGCATAAACAAATCCCCTCTCCCTGCACTACCTACTAGACTCGCCCTCGTGACTTACATGCGGTGAGAATAATAATCGTGTTCTGTTGTTTAAGGAAAGTGAACAGAACTGCGTAAAAAAAAAAAAAAAAAAAATCAATCCTGGATTGTAAAAGTGTGGTATACAAATATAAATTCGCGTTAACTCAAATTCACCGCTGAGGAAGGATTACTATGTACTGGGATTTCACTATAAAGGCAAATGTGGTAATGTCTCCAAGACTAAAACTAAGACTACTTACTACACAAAGATTTTCTGAATATGCCACGAAACTAATATTGAAAATTAATATTGCAATTAGGGTTACACTTGCAAGATGCGATTCTGTTACCTAATAACCAAAATCAAAATAAAAACATAAAAATAAGAAAAAGACAAAGCAACACTTAACCTCAGCAGTGCAAACGCACGACTCCCTGCGCAAGGAAACGCAACCTTACACCCAACGAAATATGAGGGCCGTTTCATAATAACAAATAAAATTAAATTAAAAAGGCAGGGAACGTACAAGCATCGTCTTCAAGACGACATCAGCGCCTGTGAACTTCGAAAAGAATCATATTCCAGCCGCTGACTACTATCCAACTAAATATCAGCAGATGACCGTGTATGATCCAAACGAAGAAAGAAAACTAGTTAATGTACGCAGTGCGTTACATTTCAGGCGCGTTAGTGAATAGTAACAATTCATGATTTATAACAAAAGAAAAAAAAATCTAGCAAAAATCAATGCCTTTTATGGGCAAATCGAGTACATTTCGTTTCTGCACATCCACAACATTACCCATTCATTCCTCCAACCAGCACACGTGTCGAAAGCGGACCGCAGGGATGATTGCTAACTGCAGTTGTTCAATGTGAATGGCTGCGGATCTCTACTTCGACGTGTTCGATCCACCGATCCCAAAGGTGTTCCCCTGGATTGAGATCTGGTGACTGGAGAAGCCACAACAGAAGTCACTTTCATCTTCATGGAACCAGCTCTGTACATTTCTGTTCCTTTGACAGGGCGAATTATCCTGTCAGAAGAACCCAGTCACAGACCGATACACTGCAACCATGAAGGGATGCACCTGGTCGGTAGCAATTTCCAGGTAACCTATAATATTCAAATGTTGCTCCGCTACTATCAAAGGGCCAACGAAGAACACTCCTCACACCATTACACCGTCACCACTGTATATTTAATACCTGGCAGGATGGTTCTGTGCTGTTTTCGAGAGACCACTAAACGTTTTTTCAACGTTCAACTGTTCAGTGTTGCCGAATGTAACCGTATCTTCTTGCGTTTTGCTGACAGGAGCTATATTTCATCCGTGACAAATCCAGAGTTGTTTTATGAAATGAGTCTTTGATTATTCTCCATTGTATTGGGTTACTATTTGACTGACTGTCGCATTTCTGTTACCACTTTTACCTTAGTCGTAAAGTATAATAAGCACATACTTTACGACTAATTGTGTGGATAATATGTCTTATGACGGTGAATCCAGCTAGCTCTAATTGCTCTCTGTGGAGAAAGTCAACACCCTTCTGACACTGTTTCAGTTGACTGGCGTTTGTCATTTCTGTCATAAAAGTAGAAATTCTGGAGAAGTTCATTAAACTAAAGCCAGTTTTTGAAAACTATAATCCTTTAATCATCTCGGAAATAATAAAATGTGAGTAAAACAATTGGTACTGGATGAAATTGTACAGGCATTCCATTCCTCAAAAAATATCCCCTCCATTTCCGCGGCGTAATCTTAAAACAAACCGGACGATACTTGAAGTTACATTCACGCAGTAGTGGCCGCCGGTGATTTCAACTGGCAGTGCCAAAAAAATAATAATATATCTACATATACAATGTATATATATATGTATATATTTATTTATTATTATTATTGTTTTTGTTAGAACATTACTTTTCTGCAATATTAAAATCAGGAAGAGTTGTGCTTGATAATTTAATATCAAGTTCATTAATAATAACATTAATTATTAATGAACGCAACGGAAAATTATTACTTTTGTAAATAAATTATTTATTTATTGAAAATAAGCAAAAGCACGCAAGACTAGAAACTGGAACCAATTTTGCTGTGATTCAACTTTGCCTTTCTTCGGCCGAAGAGGAGCGCCGAGCATCTACAGGAGTGGGTTATTTGCTACATGGACACAATGAGAGCCAGTTTAAAGTGACACGTCGTTTCATTCTTGACTAAGGAATACAACTTATATAACGTTTAATAATTTATAACACCAGTTATAAATGCAAAATTCAATTCGGTTATAAAATAAATATAAAATCAATAATAAATACAAAAAAAATTTTTCCTTTTATTTTTTTCTGCGGAAGTACCAAGGCTCAATGGCCCTATAACGTGTCATTATGACACTGCTGCCATTACATTCATGTAAATAATCGATATTAAGTTTATTTTAGAAGAAAAGCGCTAATAATTATATATAATTATAATGGTTTAAGTACACTAATTCAACACATAAAACAACGAAAGCCATTAATTTATTTGATATAGCTTGAAGCAATTATAGAATTACACTAATTAGCAATTAATAATTTCCGGTCATCCAGGAGTCATTAACGATAGAGCTGACCTTTATGCGAGAGGGAGTGGAAGGTGGGCGATAATAAATTATAAAGTAAAATTGTAATAAAATACTGTGATAAGAGCAAGCAACAAACCGCATAGTTCCGGAAAGATACTGAAACGTGCAGTTCCTGAATACAAATATCGTGGTCATTGGCTTATTATTAATGTCCCCCATTCTATTCCCCCCTCTGGCTTTTCGTAGTTCAACCATAATGCAGAATCAGCGTCTCTTCATGTCCCCTTCTCTCTGCTCAAAACACGCAGAGAGGTTTCCAATCTCCAAGGGCTATTTTTGGCTACTCCTCGACTCGACGCGCCATCTACATCCTTTGCAGTCACATGCTATCGCCAAATAGCGGCCTGAGAAATTTGAGCTACGGAATGCTTTAAAGCGAGAGTACCGCGGTCGTATTCCTCGATTTTTACTGGTGATCCGCTAGTTGTCGCTTTCATCAGTCTGAAGAAACCTCGTTTGTGAATGTGCTTTCACAATTTGCACTAGTATCAGTTATGTACTAGCGGGGTGTGGCGAGTGCAGAAAAGATAAAACTGAAGCCGGCTACAGTTTTTCTCTATAAAGCCGGCTTTATAGAGAACCTTGCAAACTTTTGCTGTTCTCCCCCATGAGTATATTTATAGTGACTTACACGGCCGCAGAACATATAAAAGAAAAAAAAATATACATGTATATAGTAAATCAAAGAAAATCAATAACGTCGCGGATCGCTGTTATTTAAATGTTATAAAATTGAGACACTAGCCAGGTTGCATTCTCCAGGTCAGGAACAAATTAGTGCACGTTCCAACGCTCTTTAGCATTAGTAGAGGCATTTGATGCAAGAAAGCAAGCTTATGCAGCATCAGCCAAAAAAAATAAATAAATAATAAATAAATAAAGTAAAATAAATAAATAAAAAATAACCACTTCCACTTCACCCCTCTGTTCTTTCGAAATACCTGTCCAGCTGAGCCTTAAACTTATTTAGGCTATCAACTTCCACGACAAGGGATGGAAGTCTGTTCCACCTACCAACCACCCGCTGGCTAAAGGCAAATTTCCGCACATCTATCCTACATCTGTCTTTCCTCAATTTGAACTTATGCCCTCTCAGGTGATTATTCTGAGCGAGAGGAAGAATCCCATCAGCATTGAGCATGCTCAAACCATTCAAGGCTTTGTACACCTCTATCAGATCACCTCGCTGGTGCCTAGTCTCCAGACACTGTAATTCGCAAAGTTTAAGCCTTTCTTCGTAAGAGCACCCCTTTGTTCCATTCACTAATCTTGTTGCCCTTCTCTGTACTCGTTCCAGCAGCTCTACATCCTTCTTGAAATGAGGCCTCCAGGCCTGTATACAGTACTCTAGGCCTGTATACAGTACGCCTGACCATTGCCTTATACAAGGGAATAATCACCTCCTTATCCCTGCTAGAAAAATTCCTATATATCATTGACAATACATCATGAGCTACTCTTGCAGCCCGTCTGCACTGCTCAGAGAACTTCATATCTGCCTGCACAACCACCCCCAGGTCCCTTTCATTCTCTACCACTGTCTGTGTAGTACCACAGAGTTGATACGTTGCTCTGGGGTTGCTGTTTCCCATATGTAGTACTTTACATTTGTCAATGTTAAACTTCATTTGCCACCTCTCAGCCCATCTGCTCAACCTTTCCAGATCCTGTTGCAGCAGCATAGTGTCAGTAGTGTCCTTGACAACCCTGCCAACTTTCGTATCGTCTGCAAACTTGGACATTAAGCTTGATATACCATCATCAATATCATTTATAAATACAGAGAACAATAAAGGACCCAATACTGAACCCTGAGGGACTCCACTAATAACATTAGTCCACGATGAGCAGTGTCCATTGATTACCACTCTCTGTCTTCTCCCCCTCAACCACCCCTTTATCCATAGCAGCAATTTGCCTCCAATGCCACATTGCTCCAATTTGTGCAGCAGTCTTCCATGTGCAACAGTATCAAAAGCCTTTCTAAGATCCAAGTATATAATATCAAAGTTATTCCCTGCATCCAGTTCTTTTGTGACTGCATCATAGTATCCAATCAAATTGGTCAGGCAAGACTTCCCTTAACAAAACCATGCTGTGTCCGAGCTATAACTGAAGTCTTGTCTAGATGATCCTGCAGTGCTTCTTTAACCAGTGCCTCCATTAATTTTCCGGGAACAGAAGTTAAACTCACAGGTCTATAATTACTTGTGTCAGCCTTTGATCCTCCCTTGTGAATTGGGGTCACATTTGCACATCTCCAGTCCATGGGTACCTCCCCTGAGTCCAAGGAGGCTCTCATAATTATGGCTAAGGGTTTGCTTACTTCCTTTGCTGCCTCCTTTAATATAACTGGATAGATCCCATCCACCCCAGGTGACTTTCTTGTGTTTATCTTCAACAATTTCTCCTCCACTTTACTCTCAGTTATTACAAGATTCTCTAGCTTACTGCTAGAGTTGAATACACCTCTGGCATTCCCCTGGCTGAATAACTCCTCATGTATAAATGTCGATGCAAAATATTCATTTAGTTTGTTAGCTACCTGATGATGGTAGTAATGAAGTCTACATTCTAAAACACATATAAACTGTATCAATATATAATTATTTCTTGCGGAAATGCAAATCCCTTTTGTCTAGTTGTATAGAATTCGTGTATACAGAGACTTGTCCAACAAAAACGGTAACTGAAACCACAATACTTCATTAATAATTAGCAATTGCTCTTAGTTATTTGTTAATGGTGCAGTTCCACCAGAGACTAATTGGGCCACGGTGTATAAAAAAAAAATAAAAATAATAATAAAATAAAATAAAATTCCTTCCGTCTTGGCAAGATCCAAAACCATGCCTTTTCCACAACAGAGATCGTAAGAGAGAACAAATAGATAGAATAATGATATGGATATAAAATATATGAAGGTTACCTCATATGTTTTGTATCATTATCGATCAAAATGACATAAAATGTATGGTGCACGATGACGGTTATATAAAAATAAAACTAGGTATATATTTATTGAATGATAAAAAAAAATATAATTCGTTTCGGATTAAAACAGGTTTCGCATGCTGGTGTATTCAAAATACATTTTACTGTCTAAAACATACAAAGTTTATTTTCAAACATTTTAGATAGTAAACTTGTATTACCTATAAAGCCTGAATTTAACAAAGCCTTATTAATAAAAGGATTATTAATAAACAGAATCCAATACCTCAGCACGTTTTTACATTCAAAATTAAATTTGTTAATTTTTATTAATCTTTAGATGGCCATTTATTGTAATCTTATAGTATATATATTACAATTATTATGTATAAATTATGAGTAGAGGGACTGAGGGCCAGGACCGATTATGTTACTGGGATGATAACTGACACTTCTATGCCTCTGAACAGTGATATGTGATCCATAAAACTTTCTTGAAGACTAAACTGCTGGTAAATGATGTAAGTTATTTTGCTTCAAATAAAACTAATGTTCAATAAAACTTTTATCTTGCAGTCCAAAAATGGGTTCGCAAAAATTGCTGAGTCAACAGTTTTTAAACACATTTCTTCTTTCTTTAAAGGCGCAATAAAGATGAACATCGGTCGAAATTTGACTATGATCTCAAGAAAAAAAATCTTTATGATGAATTTCAAATTGATGCTGTCTTTTCTTTTTTATTTTGTTTTATTTGAAGCATTTGATTCAGTCAATAATCTCTTTCTAAACTAAAACATTAAAGGATTTTATGACTATTGCATATTTCAGAATCTTATTTATCTCAAAAGCCTCATTTAATCCTTATACGGTATAAATTTTAAAAAAATTCAGACAATCCTCGCGATACTGGTGACTGCTCACTTTTACAAAAGATTTAAAAAAAAAAAAAAAAAAAAATTCTTTGCTATAAACCATATAATTGTTTTAATTCTAAAACGAGTGATACAATTAAAACTTCCTCTACTCGTTCGCAAGCGTAAACTGAATGCTTGACATCAGATTTTTTTAACCCCATTAACAATTTAACAGACTCCCCGCTACTTGTGAGGAAAATTAATTTTAACTGTCTTCTCTCAACCACACGTAAAATAAGGTATGTATGTATCTACTGTGTTATATTTCAGATGCGTTTGATTTTTTCCATTTTCTATGATTAATAGAGGCGAAGAAGTAAAGAACTAAATTTTTAAATTTAATTGCTTATTAACTAATGAAATATAAAAGTAATTCTTTTCACTTCACTACACTTACCTCTAACGTAACATTCAATCAACTTTTTGTAATGTAATTTTAAATGCAATTAATTTTGTAATAAAAATTAAAATGCAACACGTATTTTCACCGATCTTCTGTGATTTAATAATAGTTTCTAGAGAACTAGAACTAACTACTTAGATACCAATCTCCAAGTTTTTCAACAGGTATCAATTTATTTTTTGTTTTAAAATACAAGTAAATAAATTAAATAATTCTTTAACAAAGCGTTATTTAATAATTATATATTTTAAAATTAATATTTTAATTTAATAATCAGCTTTTTTCTTAATTTTTTGGTTTTAAAAAATAAGCTTCTGTAACTATTGTATTTTCTGAAGCTACTGGGTTTTTTATTTTTCATTTTATTTTTTTTTAACCAACCTTTTGCTGTGACGCCTTTTGATTGATCACCCCTTTTTTGTTTGATCACGCCTTTACGAAGGGTGATCAAACAAAACAGACTAATTTTGATCAAATAAGATAGAGATTAATTTTTCGACACAAAATGTAGAATTATTATTAATGAAAACTATACACAATTAAACTTATCAGATATTCATCACTAACATACACACTGCCCTACTATTAATATCCGGACATTTGCATATCTACGAGTAACCTTTATTTACAGGAAAACTAATAAAGTGTGCTGAAAACTTTAGCCTTTATGACAGTGGGTCACTCAACCAATTTTTTGTAAATGTCTTTCGATATTTTTCTCATTCGACCTTCAAAGAGGCGACCAGTTCAGCTCTGGGTTTGGTTTTTTTTTTTTTTTTTTTTTTTTTCTGGCAGTCTTCCTCACACACACTAGACGATCGAATTCATCCAAAAGTTCTCTAAAGGACTGAGATCATGGCTCTGAGTTGTCCAGTCCAACTTATCGACGCTGGTGTCATCAAACGTGTTTCATAAGGCGAGCAGTGTGACATGGAGCGTTCTTGCTGATACAAGCATGAACAGTTCCCGACGTGCTGGCACAACATAGGTGACGCTTTATTATCCTTGAAGTCTAGAGAAACCCCAGAATTTATGGTTTTGTATAAAACAACCAATGGTGCCAAGACAAATCATGAAAAACAGTCCCAGACTATCGCGCTGCCTCCGCCAAACTTCACTGTCGTGACAATACAGTCCAGCAGATAGCTTTCGCAGACCTTCTGCCACATCCAGAAACGATCGTCAGACCTTTGACCCTGTACCGTGACTGTCACTCCAAAGCACATCCCTCTATTGGTCAACGGTCCAGGAAAGGCGGGCCTTACACCAAGCTAGACGGCGTTTAGCATTACTTAGGGTGATTAGTAGCTTGTGGATGGATGCAAGACCATGGTAATCCATATCATGCAGCATCTTGAGAACTATACTGGTGCTGGCATGTGTCCCCATTGTCTCACTGAGGACCTGTGTGTGTGTGTGTGTGTGTGTGTGTGTGTGCAACAACGTCAACCTGCTTTCCTAGCGGACGATTCTCCTATGACGTTCCGTCAGCTTCACAGGTTTTTCCCGGACGATTTCAGCACCAGTCTGTTTCGATTTGCAGATTATATCACTAATTGTCGAACTAGAAATCTTCGCTGCCTTTGAAATGTCACGTAGAGACCGATTGCTTATGTGCTATCCTATTATCATAACGCGCTGGAAGTCTGTTACCTCCGTCGATCGTGGAATCTTGCTTTCACAATCGTACTACTGGCTCCTCGGAGGCCTACTAGCATATTTATAGTTGTGTCTGGCACATCGTGCTTGAGTAGGACTGAACAACTATCAACGGAGTGATGTCCGGATGTTAATGTTAATGGTAAGGCAGTGTATTTTTGTCTTTGCAAGTCCGAAATAATTTGTGAAAGTCCGCATCAAACTCGAACAAGTAAAATATACTCACAAAAAAAATAATGAACGAGCAGCAATCAATAGGAAATTCTGCATTCTGCTGAACATCAACAGAAACAAAACTTTTGTAAAAAAAAGCCTACATTAGGATCCATTATGGGAGCGAACAAAGCATTTTGAAATAACATATTATAATGACACGTGTTTGTTCACGTTGGGTTCCTCCAGACTCCTGAACAAAGGCAGAACCAGCAGAGAAAAGGCAGGTTAGAGATGAAATCTGAAATCGCCTCAAAACACACACCAATTAGATTTTTTTTTTTTTTTAATGAAAGAATAATCACTATAGATGAGTTCTCAACACTGGTGCTGGATCCTGAATTAAAAGAACAAAATCTGCAGTGGAAGAACTGCATATCTTCACCTCCAAATAAATATGAAATATGTTGGCAAGAGCATATGATCACATCTCTTTCGATATATGAAAGTCACCATTTATACTGTGTCTGGATAATATTAAAGCGAAGTTCTAAAAAAACTGAATCAGAAAGTGGGCCAAAAAAAAGACCTGATTTGGAAACGCCTTTATATGATTTGAAAAAAACTATAAAATGAGTGGAGTGATTAGATAAGTGTACTGAAAAATATGGTTCAGGGATATATCTCGAAAATTAATAATCGCTAGAACGTAGTTCTTATTACCATTTTTTTACAATTCTTGTCTCTGTGTGATAAAAAAAAGAATGCTCGTTTACTGTAGTGTAGACTACTGCATCACTACAATACACCAATACACAGCCTCAAAGAAGGGTGGGAACCCTCCTTATAGGTCAGATTATGCTCCATTGTGATTTTTTTCCTACTTCCTAAATTTGTATGGGCGACTTAAAGGTCGCCGTTTTCCTTCAGACACTGGGCTAACAAACGTCCCGTCAGGCATCGTAAAATGTCTCTCTCAAAAAAACGGCCTTTCTTAAGTATTTATAAAATGGGTGGAATGATACACAAATGTACTGAACTACATGGACAGCGGGTTATATGTCGAAAAGGAATAACCATCAGAATGTAATTCTTATTATCTGTTTAAAATTCTAATAAATCACATCACTATATAACATGCAGATTTATCCTGAGATTTTATTGATTATCTTTTTTTTTTTTTATTTCCTCATAAATTTGGTTGTTTTAAGTCTAACTTTTATAAGCTAATTCTTCCATAGGACAAATTACTTAGTTAATTTAAATCTTTCTAAAAGTCGGTCCTGCCTTATATCTCTTAAAAAGCGATTCTTCTGTTTCTATGCTTATCTTCGACTACACCCAGATTTCTAGATAAGATCACATACCTCTATTAGGGATTACCTTGACTTCTAATCACTCTCGCTGTTGGTATAAGCATATTAAAAATATTGCTTCCCCTGCATCTAAAAAACTGGGTTTTCTCTTTCGCTCTCCTCGTTACTTTTCTTCTGAATAGTTATTCACCCTGTACAAATCTCAAATTCGCTCAACCGTGGAATATAGTTCCCATATCTTGGGCGGTGTACCCATAACGACGCTCAGGCTTCTAAACTCTATTCAAAGGAGACAGTTAGGTTAAGTAATGACCCGCTCTCACAAACTCTCTCCACTCTCTATTTCATAGAGATTCTGTTTCTGCTGCATGCTTTTTCTACAGATACTTCCATGGACCCTGTGTTCTTTTGAATTCTGAATTGACTTCTTTAATCCCTCTCTCTATTCCAAACCAGTCCGAACGCGTGCCGCAACCAGTCGACATCCGTTTGCTGTCCTACTCCAAACTCACAGAACCAACTTTTCTTCTTCTTCATTTATCCCTTCAACTTCCGTTTTCTGGAACAACCTTCCCTTCACGCGTATTTTCTGAAAATTAAAAAATTACAAATTACATCTTCTCCGCCTTCAACCCTGGCAGAATACTAAGTACTACAGGTTCTAATTCCTTTCGTGTTGGGTGGTTTCATAAAAAAAACCAACAAAAATATATAGAAATCATTATTGCAATAATAATAATAATAATAATGTATACATTGCAATGTTGCCCTTCACGGCCACAAGGCCAGGGGTTAACATTAATAGTACAATATATAAGAAAAAGAAATTAATAAATTAAACATAAGAAAATACATATGTGGACGAATAAAATTAAATACAGCTCAACATTCAAAGTATAATACAATTATATACATCAAAATGTACAAAGAATATATAGGTGGAAAACTGAAAGGTTAGTAAGCCATCTTCATGTCATATTGCTGGCTTGCGGCATTAAGGCGAACTTCGAGGAAAAGGATCAGGGACAAGGAAGTACAATTCAAGGATGCGGCGTCCGTATTCCCTGTCACAAGAAAACTTATTAAGGCCAGCATCCAAAGACTGGGCACTTGATAGCTGAAATGGCAGAAACCTATCGGATAGGTGGAGAGGGCTGAGATGTGGGCACAGAGTTGGGGTCGCTCTGATGGACTCTCCAAGAGTACAGATCCCAGAATAATGGTGCCGAAATCTTGCCAGTGATCATTTTTACAGCTGTGGTAAGACTTTTCACTCTAATCAGCATGGGAATCCTGTGAATTTTTATAAAACTGGCCATTTCAGTTGTCCTTAACTGTGGAGGAAGTTTGTTTGTTTATGGCCCATTTTAAGAGTCAAAACTCAGTAGAAAAGAGTGGTCGAATTGCGCTAGGGCAGCAGATGACCATACCTCTACAGCATATAGAAGCGGAGAGTATACTGTGGTTTTTATATATCTTCTGGTAGTCGTTACTTCGTTAATATAATGCAAATGCTGTTTGCCCATCCATCAGAGTCGAGCTGCTTTTGTGAGCAGCTTTTCCATGTGGTTACCAAAGCAGAGCTTGGGATCAAAAACAACCCCGAGATCAGTATGTTTATTGATGATAGGAAAATTACGTAGTATTGGCTGAATATAAGAAGGCGTTTTCTTTAATGAGAATATCATAAATTCAGACTTTTCTGGATTTATTTTTAGTCCAAACTGGTGGAGGTAGTTTACAAATTCCAGGATTGATGCTGTTATCACGAGATCATCATGTGAAGAAATCAGTGTGAGGAGTTTCATGTCACCAGCATAGCATAACAAAGTATCATGGCTGGACTCAACAAGCGGAGAGATAAGCGCTGTGTGTATATATATATATATATATAGCTTTGATCACTGTTCCCATTCATTTATAAGCAGCATTATCATTTAATAAGTTCGGTCGAAAAGTAAAATAATAATAATAAAATAAAATGTAATATAAAATTAACGCATAAGAATAATATCAAATTATAAAAGAAATATTATTTGTGTTCATTCGATTGTATCCTTCTATTCTACTGGAATATTCGTTTGATTTGTTGAAAATACTATAATCAAACTTATTAATGCTGACCTAAATAACAGGTCAGCAATGGTCGTTCTCGAAGGGGCTTCATTCTTCACTGCTTTTACCCTTGTGGAGTGCCACAGGGCTCTCCTATCTCATATATTTGAATGACTTCGCAACAACAGTGCTCCAAACTTTCGATGTCAAATTGAAAAATGTTTGCTGATGCCCTTCAAGATTATTGATTCAATAGCCTTCAAGTTTATTGATTCAATCTCCAGTGCTCATATTTTAGCCTGTCTCGAATTCATCTCATATTGGCTCAGTGAAAATAATGTCTTTAAATAACAGTAAGTGTAATAGTAACTATGTTAGTTTTATTCCAAGGCGCCGGCTTAAACCTTTAAAACTATTGAATTATCATGTTGATCAGGAAGAGGTCGGAGTTGCTGATCACCCCAGAGATCTTGGTGTTACTATACGTCATGATCTTCATCCATCGGCTCATATAAATAGCTTTTGTTTAATTTATTCCCCTTAATTGATGATCTAATTATCAGTCTTGCTGTTTCATTTGTAAGTTAGTTCCCAAATTAATTGACTCTTCTGCTCTTATTTTTTTATTATAATATTAACCTATTATGTTCAGTTAAGACTAACGAAAAATATTTAGCCTCATCTTTACGTGATTACTCATATGTCATTATGTTGTTCAAAGTTGTAATATTTGCATATTATTGATTATTGCACATTCATGCTAATTCTTATTTTCTATTTCTGCATACAGGTGAATTAGTGTTTAAGCACTGTAATGTATGCACTATTCCAAATAAACAAATAAACTTCATGGGAAAACAACTCTTAGGTATGCACTGCCACGTACAACTGGCCGAAATAAAAAATATTCACAGAACCATGAAGCTATCTGGTAACTAATTTACTTTATATTTTATTTATATTTGAGTAAGTCGTAAAAAAAATAAATTTACATAAAAATTAAAGGAACTTTTAAAGTAAATGTGAAATGTTTTAAAGTAAATTCTGTGAGTGCGTATATACAAGTGCGCGTGCACGCCTATATATAAAAAAAGTAATGATCACGTTTGTTCCATGCACAGAATGCAAAAACAGGACAATAATGACTCTTTGATACGCAACAAGCTCAAGGCCAATAGTTTTTCGGCGCCCTGGTAAACTTGGCCAAAATTCTGAAGGATCGATAGAGAAGCAAACACTGACTGACTTTTACCACGCGAGAATTTGACTGTAGGCCAAAACAGAGATATAAAACCTCAAAGAGTGCACGCACACAGACACACTCACTGACTGTCTGATGCTATTTTGAGAAACAGTTTGTTCGTAGTCGGTTACAGAAGCAGTCTGATACAACAGTATTTTTAAATCGATAACTTCCTACAACCTATAGCCGTTAAAATATCGATATTAAACTATCACAAATAAAGGTATAAATTGGTAGCTGTAATTTACTACACTTGCTTTTAGTTTTAACGCCATTTAAATATTAAACGGAATCGTTCTATCTTAGTTGCTTAAAATTTAGTACGGAGGCAACTAAGGCCACGAGGCATCGGTATATTGTTTCTGAAAATTGCGTCTATTCTATGGTTTGCCTATTTTACGGGAGAGAATCGAATAGAAAAACCATGCAAACCCGGACAGAAACACAATTAATTTGGCCACCGTGTGAAAGAAAGAAAGAAAGAAAGAAAGAAAAAAAAAAAAACGATAAGGGCGCTTCCCAATTAATGACATCTTCAAACTCAAGTCTTTTCCAGACTGTGAAAGGGCTGTGACTGTAACCACTGTACCAGCCGCGAGGACAGACATAATAATGAACTATATGTATCCTTAACGCTGTCAGAGGGTGCTATAATTAAAAAACAGATAAAAGCAGTGTGAAGTTTGTGAATATTTTAAATTTCAATACATGAAATATGTTAAAAAATAGAAATGAAAGATGTATTTTTGACTAATTCCTCGAAATGTTTATTTACATATTTCAAGCGCTACAAGAAGCTCTTTATGAGAAAACCTTTTCGAACTTTGTTCATAAACTTCTCTTCTCTAAGCTTTTCTAGAATACTGTATTCTATTTGGCTATAAATAGAGTAAATTCTTCTGCGCAAGATCAGTGAACTTTCGAAATTGATCATGCGCAGAAGTAAAACAAAAAACGAAAAATTAAAATACCAAGTGAAAAGTAAACAAGTTACAAGTGAATGAACGAGAGCAAAGTGAAAGTGATAAAATGAAAAGTGATTAAATCGAAGATGATAACACTGTAATGCAGGGCATTACATTTCGGGCACGTTCGAATGCTTTATTTTTATTTTTAATTAAATTATTTTTATATAACATTCTAAACGCGATATGCAATTATGAAATTGAATGAGAATGTGCTGAATATAAACTTTAGATAGGTTTAATAGAAAATAACGTTTTTCATAGATCTACGTTACAGATCTGTGAAATCTGTGACGTAGTGAATAGAGTACTGTATATGAATATGTAATAACTGTAGAAGAATAAAGTATAAGATACATAGCCAGTACAGATTCGCTTAAAGCAGCAGAGGCAAATATGGCCAGAAATTAAAATGAACTATACCGAGGCAACTAAGGCCTCGGTAAAATAAGGATTGATAGTAATAATAAAAATGTAAAGCGGAAATAATATGAAACAAATTAGTTAATGTATGAGGCGCGTTAAAAAATAGTAATAATTCATGATTTTTATTAAAAAAAGGCCAAAAACACAACCACTTTTATATGCGAACCGAGAGCATTTCGTTTCTGGGCATCTCCATATTCATTCATATCTCCAATCAGCAAGCGGAAAAAATCATAATATCTAGTGTTTCAACAACAATATACGCTATATGAACAGCTCATGTGTATGGAAAAAAAAAATAAATAAAAAATAATAATAACTAGTGGGCTCTGCCCCCTGCTCGCCAACCCCGGCGCACGCTTTTCTACGTAATATTTAGAGGTATGACGGAGTAAGTCAAATCTTTTCTACGTAAAAGACACCTGTCGAGACGCACTGATCGATATCTAATCAGGAAAAATGCCCTATGTAATTATTTACCAGTGCATTTGTAGTGCCTGGCATTCTCAAGGTCGAATAAATATCACTATGTAATTACCTGCGTTTACATAGGTCACTTAGGAAAAGGCCTGGTAAAAATTCAGCTCTTGGGTAAGACTCCATTCTTGGCTAAAAGTCAGGAAGAAGGCAGTGATTGGCAGGTGCCACTCTGTTTAGCCCCGCCTCTTTCCTCATAGGTTGACATGCCTCGGGTGTTTATCCCTCCCCCACTTACCGCTGTTTTAAAATTCGGAACTCGTTTTCCGATTTTAAAACAGCGGAATAGGAGGGGATAAACACTCTACCTAAGCTAAGCATTCTCCCCTCCGCGACTACACAAAACAATCAGAAACAAAACGCATTTACAATAATCACCCTATCACAGAATTCGACCGTACAATCACTCCGTTCTATGACTACGTCCACTGCGCGGAGACAAGTGGTACCCAAATAACAGATTTTAGCCAAAGGCCTTTTGCTTCGGGTTCCATAATGCATGAGGAATATTGTTGAATCCGAAAGAGCAGGACTAAAATATTTAAATGAAATATTTACAAACTATAGAAATATTTAAAAATTTACAAAATAATAACCATTAACAAATATACAATATTAATTAATATACAAAAAACGTTACAATGCAACGTCAAATGCTAGACAGTAAAGCAGGTGCACGGAGGTTGGTGAACGTTATGGAAGCAGTTGTCAATAGTTTTTTTTTTTTTTTGTTAGTTGTTGGTGCATCGACTTCTGTGGCCATATTGCACCTCCCAAGGTTTTTGTATTTTCTACTCTGATCCAAACTCGAGGCGGGATTCGAACTCACAACCTTGAATTGACAGGCAAGCACTTTACCCACCCGGCTAGCCCAGTCGGCGTGTCAACAGTTAATTGCATTTGTAGCGACATAATTGTCTCGCCCTCTTCTCCCATTGGCTCGAATAAATATCAATAGAAGGAAAACTTTTTTAATGTATAGAGAGATAATTGCTGGATTTTTATTGATCTGATTTTAATGAAATTTGGGAAGGTTCAATAAATTGTTCCAAACGAACCAAATATAAAATTTTATGAAATCTGTCTACTAAGTGTCCAATTATTACATGCCGATGGATAGACAAAGAAATAATAATTACTCTGCAGGTCTCTCTCACAGCGCTAAGTATAGAATTTCTTAAGAATCCATCCGCTAGGAATCAAGTTATTACATGCGGACGGACGGAAAGACAGGAAAATAGCAAATGCCGAATTTCTCTTGGTCTTTGAATGAAATTTAGGATGGCTCGCAAATTTTTCTAAAAGATCCAAATATAAAATTTTATATATGGCTTTCTTAGAAAAATTAGCACATCACAGTAGACGCATTACGCATCTATGCTAATACGCCTAAAACGGAACAGCAGAGTAAATTACGAAACAGAAACTTTGGACGCTTAAAACTGCTAAAATTATAATAAAACATAAAAGAAATAATTTAGAAGCCACTGAACAGATTAGTTATACAAACGAGTAGGTTAAATATCACAAAGTTCAAGGGTAAACCAGTCTGCATAAAAATTCCGCGGAAAAGCGGCAGCGCGATAAGGCATGGAAACGAGAGACAGAAATATAGAAAGAAAGAAAGATATTTAATATTGCATATTTCAAATACAACACTTTTTTTAGTAAATGCACAATGCTCGAACCGATATTTTTTTTATGCTTCCGCCATATTGCTCTTTCACTCGTCTAATCGGCACACTGCCACAGACATAATTTATAATACTTTGACTAATTATATATACTGGGTTGTCATAATTAAACTACCCCTATTTAGAACCGTCTACAGCTTGATCTAATGGAGGAAATGAAAATAAATTTAGTAGTTAGGTATACTTTTCGGAGGATGAGAAAGAGAATTATATGAAAAAAATTAATTCTAAAAATCGCCACTTGGGGAAAAGATGAGCTGTAAACTATGTGCATACTCCACTCCACTCGCGCATAAATACGGAATGGAAGGTAAAAGATGCGGATACCGTAGTATTAGGGGCAAATTGCTTCTCACTTTATCAGAGCGTGCTTAGATTGTAAAGCTCTACTACCAGAATAGAAGCAATGCAACAGCAGAAATTCGGGATTACAGGAAATATGACTGCACAGTTTGCAGAAGCGGGAAATCTGGAAGTGAAAACAGCAAGCAGCTACAAACCTCCCTTAACCAGGAGCGGGGTGAGGGTAAATATTATTACTACAGCTGTGGAAAATAGCAGTGGACAGTATGTACCAGAAGGCAGAATCAGTGTATGAGGGAGCAAGATGGCTGAATATCCCATATGCGATAGTATGGACGATGCTGCGTAATAACAGAAATGCAAACTCCATTTCCAGCAATAATTGCGAGCGGTGGCGTTCCTGTTTCTACTATTTTCGGCATCACGCCGAAACTTGTAAAGCCAACAAGTTGAGATATTTACTCTCAACTTCTTGGCACAAATAGAGAGAGATACTGTACCAAGTGAACATGGAACGTGCTTTGGAGAGACAAGGGCCATTTCCACTTGAATGAGTCTGTGAACACCTGAAACTACAGAATTTGGGCCAGGAGCTGTGCAATACAGGAAATCCCCTTATACGTAATGGCGAGGTTTCACTGCTGCTTTCATTATAGGCTTTTTTTTTTAAACAAAGACAAAACTGTCCTACCACACTTGCAACGCACCGTCCAACAGTACTGATAAATGCTAGCGACTGTTGTCATTCTACCAATGTAAGAGTGAGGTTGCCTGGAAACAAATTCTTTTTATGCAATGCGGAGCACTTCCACATATCGGGAGATCTGTATACAAGGACAATTTCTGTTGTTTCTGCAGGGCTTTACTGCGTCGTATATCATGTCTGTAAACTGCGTATGTGTACCGTGATCGATTTGCTGTTTGCTGGACGAAAAACCCCAGTTTCCGAGAGAAAACAGCTACCCTGACAGATTAACTCAGTCATGCTGTGAAAAAGACCCATAAAATTTCCTGGCATCATTGACGGGATTCGAACTCGGGTCTTTTCCACCCAGTGTGAGGAGGACGTTGGTTATTCCAAACTGTGCTACCACGACAGCCAAGGACTATTGCCATGGTATTTTACCACTGAATGGGTAATTATCAATTCATTTCCTACAGCATGGCCTCCTCCATCGTCCAGGTTTTGGTTCTGGAAAAGATCCGTGGACACTCGGAATGGGAAATACTGTCCCATTAATTCTCATCAACCGGTGAAATACCACCACTTTGCTTATTGGAGGCTTGAAGTGGTGAAACCCATGTTTAGTCTCTAGAGCAAAGTTTCCGGCATCCCCCCCCCCCATACTTCTCCTTCAACCCATGCACGGTACTAAGTACTATAGTGTTTGGGGTTTTCATAAAAAAAAAAAAAAAAAAAAAGTCGCGCCACATGTTATTTTCCAATGATGCTTTATCGGCTTACACAAAAATGTCAAACCATAAAGTGATAGTGCAATGCACAGGTACACAATTGACGTATGCCCATTGCTATACAATGGGTATACGTCATTACAATTGCATATACAATTGACGACAAACGTGTTACATAATTACACAATTGTCACACGGGTGTCGTTCACAGAACACTCCCCCCTCGTAATGATTTTTGGAATCAACTTTGATTTTTGTGCAATTCTCTTCCGCATCCTCCCAAGAACATACCTACCAAATTTGGTTGCATTTCCTTCATTTGATCGTCCTCCTTCTCCTACTGTGAATATCCATTAAGTAATCCAAGATATTATTATTATTGTTATTTTAACAGCAACCGAGCTTATCACTCATGTTCGTGTAATGGGCCGAAAAGCCTGGATCAGCTCACAGGGACAACCTTACTCACTCTCTCTACCTGAGAATATGAAGTTCAATATGAACTTCATATTCTCAGGTAGAGAGAGTGAGTAAGGTTGTCCCTGTGAGCTTCATATTCTCAGGTAGAACTTCATTATGAAGTTCTACCTGAGAATATGAAGTTCAACGACGGGAATCGAACTCATTCCTCTTAAAACGAATGGCAGACAGCGATGTGTCGTGGCGACTATGCTGCTCCAGAGTTCAACCCAAAACCTAATGATTGGCCTTGAGTCGCCTATTGTTTTTATCCTTACTACAGTAACACATATGTTTAAAAGCAAGGGTTTAATCAAGTATGAAAGTGGAATATGATTAGAATTTTTTTTACATTCATTTTACTGCTCTATCGTAAGTAGTGTCATTAATGGAGCTTAAGTATCCTCACATGTCCTAACCATTTCACCTTAAAATTTACAACTACAACGAATATAATTTTAGTGTAGCCACTTCTTACAGATAGATAAATGGAGATTTATCTCTATATCTCTTTACCTCTTCAATAAGGGCTATAGTTTTCGATCTGAAGAGAAGGGAATGTGGTGTATATAATACATGTACAATAAAAGAAATAAATTCGTTGTGTATTATACCTTGTAGAGCTATAATAAAAATAAATCATATCGAGTAATATGACGACTCCTATCACCTTGAAATAATATATAGGAGTCATCTTATTTCAAAATGTGATGGGTCCTTTTATTATGACTCCTATTCATCTTAAAATAAAATTGAGTCTAGCTTCGAATGAAGAAAATGGGATAACGCTTACAAAAATATAGTTTTTTAAAATTAGTTTTATTTTTCATAAAAGATGGTTCTAAGGTTGCTTATTGTCTCTGCAATTAGGCAAATAAACTGGATAAGTTTATGACACATTACGATCTATAATTCCCCTTTTTAATCAAAAGCATTTTTTAAATATCTGTCCAAAGCAAAAAAAAAAAAAAAAACCGTAGTCGCTATTGAATTTTCTCCTTGAAATAACAGCAGTTACTCCACGTCATGCAAGTCATGCTTAACAATATAAAAGACACTATCCTTATCTAATCTTAGTGATTTATATATCATAATATTCTCAAGGTAATTCAAAAAAAAAAAAAAAAAAATGCTCTGGAGACAACGGATACCTTAACTGAACTATTTGTACAGAAAGATAATCCGAGATTAGCAAATAACAATTTTTACAAGAAGTATGTCCAGAATAATCAGAAAATATACAGTAGTTGCGATAAAATTAATATTATTGTTCAAACGGCCATGTTTTGTTACGTCTTTGGCTTCTATCTCTTCCACGTTCGCTACTTAGAAAGCTGCATCATATATCAACAGAAAGCTAATAACTGGGCAAACATCTCATGATGTTCACCAGGGTTAAATAAACTAAGAATGTCTTAATAAAAAAAATTACAAAGTTAATTACAAAAGCAAGTGAAATCAGAAGTTCGTATAATAAACGTTTAGCCCTACTTTTCAATTGTGCACTTTATTTTTTCATACCAGGGACCTAATCCAACTGTGGTCTTTCAGTAATTTTTTTTCTATATTTAATATTTTTACAAAAAAAGTGAATTGATCACTGGGCGTTATAATTTTCTTTTTTATGTATTTTTAATTTAATAAATAAAATAAAATAAAATTAAATTAAGTTTTCTATTAAGTGCACCGATGCATTGTGGAGGCCCTTCACGATTAACTGTTTCAGAATTGCACTACCTGCGAGAGCAGATAGCAGCGGCCATCCTTCCCAAAGCGGTAGGAAAAGGTTCGAATGCCAATTAATGACGCAAGAAATTTTATGGGCTGTTTTTCGTTTTTTTTTTCCCCCTTTTTTTTCACAATGTGGCTGAGTTAGTTGTTCTCAGGTGAGAGTGTCATGGTTTCTACATCCCAAGAACTTTTTTTTTTTTTTTTTTTTTGTCTATCAAACAGACAAATCAACCACAGAACACAAGCAATTAATAGACCCAATATGCTGTCGCCTCACAGCCTTAGCTGCTTTGGAGCTTAACACAACATCACACACCCATACTTGCTGCATACGCACTTAAAATAAAAAAAAAATCATAATAATAAAAAAGTACTGCTGCAATGGAGAAGAATATTGTTATTTACTTAAAATGTATGACATTCCCCATACCCGGGCTTCGGCCCTTTCTGGGGTCTGCTCGGTGGAAAAATAGGCACTGTAAGCGAATGAGCTGACGATCCAGTAATGAGCAATATCCACAATATGTAATATACTTCACAGCGCAGAAGTTTTAAAGGCCCAACGAATTTAAGGCAAAGGCTCATGGTAAAGTTAAAAAACAAAATCGTGGAATATCATATATAAAACAGAATTGTGGAAGTGCATAGCTTCAGCAATGAGACCCCCAGAAAGGGTCGAAACCAGAGTATGAGGGAATGGCATGCGTTTTAAATAAATAGCAATGTTTCTCCAATGGAGTAGTGTTTTTCATTTAAAGTGTGTAGTGCAGTAACGAAGCAACTCGTAGTGACTGGCCTCTACAATATACGCTCGATGCACTTAGCAGCAAACTTAGTTTGCTCACTGCTTTCTACGGACAGACTATCTTTGCTTTACTTATACAATGTTTTTTAGTTCTCTCGTGGCATGAGGTCTTTGTCCTAAATTTGTTGAGTTTAAAATCATACTAGCAAAAAGTAACGATCTGAAAGAGCGAGGTCATAAATATAGTGTAGACCTTCCAGGAATTTTCCAACGGCACCTACTTCTGCCTTTTTAAACTGGAGATGTATAGAACACACGCCCTCTAGGATACGTAAATATAAATATACAATTTAAATATTAATTTTTGCCCCTTTTTGCGAAAGTATGGCTATTACAATATCATATAAATAAGCAGTGCTAACTAAAATTAAAATAATACTAAATTTCTAAATTAGGGCAATCGATGAAATTTTTAAAAATCTTGATTTATTCATTAATCAACCCCATCTTCCTCCTTTCATTTGCTAATCGCTCCGTTCTGGTATCTCAATTAAAATAAAATATTTTGAAAACTCTTAAAAATAGAAAGCTGAGATTTACTGTAAGCCTAATTAACCTTTTAAAATAGCGTATCGGTTTAAATTCACTAGCAACAAGATTCATTTTTTTCTTCGTGAATCCTCTCTTTTAAGCAATTCGTTTTCGCTTTATACACACCTCTTTCTTTTTCTTCACTACCTTTTGTTCGTTACTCATTTTTTAAAATGTCTTACTCATTTTTTTTTCCACTTCCGAGTGTACCAATATAGTTCACACATCATCTCTTATTCAGAATTTGATTTTCTTCCAGTTGTTACCTCTTCAACATTACTGAAGCGCTTTTAGTTGTATCTTGTTACTGAATAGATGCAAATTATACAAGAAAATTTGCCTTTCTCTTTCTAAACGTTTTCTCTTTATGTCTCAGTCGATTTTATCAACAAATGCACAGTGTATTGTTGGCTCATTTCACCTACTTCTCTATTTCTGATACTCTTCTCTTCCAGAAAGAACTCGTTTTCACTTTTATGGTTTAAATTCAATTTGCTTTAAATTTCACTTTCCGTTTAAAATATTTTCTCTTACAAAAAGAACTTCTTTTTATTTTTGGCAATAAAGCCTTTTACAACACACCAGCAACAATAACACCCCCCCCCCCAAATTCCACAAAATTCTTTTGTCGTTCAGGGCGGCACCTTTCATCTTTGTTTTCCTCTGGCGCTATTTCTCATTTATTAAAAGGGCTACCCATCATCCTTAACTACATATAAAAGATAAATAATTTTTTCTCATTACTTATTTAAATCACAGAAAAATCATATCAATTTTATATTTTACGAAGTTCCTGTATTTTTAAGTTTGCGGTTTTTTTTTTTTTATTTTTTTTTATTTTATTTAAATGTTAACAAAGAAGTGCTGCCATCTTACTCAACTAAGAACAAAGCAATGCTCTCGATTGGTCCCTATATTATAGTTATTGTTAAGATTGAATCTGAAGAACTCTGTGAGTCATTTTCTTTCAATACTCATTTCCCTTTTCTTTATATGAAAGGCTCCACTCGCTTTCTATTCTGTTAACTTATATTTTTAACTTAGTGGTAATTAACAGTATCCCTTTAACTACCACTTCAATAATTCATCCAATTTAGACTTATGCCTCAACGATTTTGGAGCAGTCCCTCGCTCTCGCTTTCAGATTTATCCATTCAAATTATTCATTATTAACAGGTTCTCTCTCTCTCTCTCTCTCTGAAGAATAATGGATATTTTTCACTGTTTAATAAATTCAAGTCGAGTTATTTTTTTAATGACAATGGAGCGTAGCACTAATATCCATATTTTGAATTTGTCTTTAGAAATGCTTGTTCTCAAGCTGATTTGCAGATTGTGCAGGCTGAAAAACCTGGAATAACTCACGGGAAACCCCACTCCCTCCCTTCTCCTGGGATCGGCTAACCACTGCTTCCATTGAAGAGAACTTGAGAAATCCTTGCAGTCGTGGACGAGATCAAACCCAGACCTCTTCAAACGAATGGGAGACTGATGAATCGAGCTGCCCGCAGGACCATGCTGTTTAATATTGAGCTCTAAGAACTTGTTGTTGGAGCTACTATACTTTTTTGTTTGTTATTTGGTTTTTAGGAGCATTAGCAACTAAGGCCATATTGCTCAGAGGATATGCGGTGGTCATTTCCTGACCTTTCGCATCCTCCGTATTTGGTGGTTACGGGCTCAAACCCAGGTCTAATCAAGAAGCGTGTGCTACGCACTGCTGCTCCTGCCCAATTGGCTACGGAGGCACCACTATACTTTAAGAGCACCAAACTATTTTCGCTATTCTTTGGCTCTCCTGTTCTCAGTCACCATTCTTCATGTCTCTTTTAAAAAATGAAAATACATTTCCAAATGACAATGCATTTGTATGTTCATTTTAAACTGTGATTATTATTACTGTAAACTTTCCATTTGTCTACATGACTGTACAAAGGGCCATTTCTTTATGTCAGGCATACCTGCCAATTTTTAGAAATCAAAAACAAGAAGATAGTTTTAGCTGAAACTCTTGGGAACTGAGTTGCCAAACATTTTTTTCAAATTAATGATAACTAATTAAAGCATGCCATATGCTGCAGGATTAAATTACACATGTCGCCATGAAATGTATTAATTGTATCTTTTTCAGTTCTTTGCTTGATCCACCTCCTCAACATTCTGTTCAATTACATATTATAAGACCACCCAAAATTTTGACGTTCCACTATCTTGTTGAAGATAGTGGAACGTCAAATAGATGACAACAGCGCAGGTGCCAACTTATACGAATCAACTACCACAGCAGCCACCTCACTCAACAAATCTAAAGTACTTAAATCTTCTTTCACAAACAATCTTTTGGTTCTTTAGGCATCTCAGATCACAACTTGGTGATTATCTCTTCTCTAATGGAGCCTTTATCTCATGGCTATTGCCAACCACGTATTGTTTGGCATTACAAGAATGCAAAATGGGATGACGTGCGAGACTTCTTTTCCTTGGTCGGATTACTGTTTCAAAACTTCTGATGTCAACGTTTGCGCAATCGTGTCAGTGAAATTATTCTTGTAGGAATGGAATCCTTTATTCCACAGTCCGCTTTAAAATCTCGTCCTTTATCTAAATCTTGGTTTTCTAATAAACATGCTAAGGCTGTTCAAGAGAAGAATGCTGCATATCGTAATTGGCTTGTTTCTAATTCTTCAGTTTCATTTTCTGCCTACACCAAAGCTCGCAACAATTGTAAAGCAGTTATTAATCAGTCTAAACTAGATTTTGAACAGGCTAAGAGTAGAAAACTTGCTTCTTGCCCTAATGGTAGCCGGGCATTCTGGTCTCTTGCCAAAGCTATTGGCCGCAACTTTTGCCCATCTCTGCTCCCACCTCTTTCAAAACCAATGGTTCTGTTGTCACGTCAGCCAAGGATAAAGCTGACCAGCTAGCATCCCATTTTATTTCCAACTCATGTATTAATGATCTTGGTAAAACACCTCCCACCATTCCCAACGCTCCATTCAATGCCTCCTTTGGTCTTCCGTCAAAAGGATGTCAGAAGGATTTTGACGAATCTTGATGCTAAGAAAGCTCCAAGTCCCGATGGTATTTCTCCCCCTTGTTCTCAAAGCCTGTGTTCCTGAACTTACTCCTGTTTTTTTGCCGCCTTTTTTTCTTATTCCAAAGGTGTTTTTCCTTCTGCTTGGAAATTTGCTCATATTCAATCAGTTCCTAAAAAGGATGACAAATCCCTCCCATCCAATTATCGTCCCATTGCAATTACTTCTACTCTTTCTAAAGTAATAGAGAAATCAATTAACCGCCAAATCTTAAACTACCTAGAAATCTTTCGTCGGATCAACGATCGCCAGTATGGATTCCGTCAGTGTCGATACACTGGCTGGTGATATTCTGGCTTATGTTACCCATTTATGGACAAATTCAATGGAAACGTTCGGCGAAACACAAGCAGTTGCTCTTGACACCTCAAAGGCTTTCGATCGTGTTTGGCATAAAGGTCTTCTAAACAAGCTTCCATCTTATGCTTTGCCAACTGTTTTTTGTAATTGGTTATCCAGTTTTCTTTCTAATCTCTCATTGAGGGTGATGGAAGATGGCTCTCTGTCTTCTAACTTCTCCACTAATGCTGGTGTCCCCCAAGGTTCAGTTCTTTCCCCCTCTCTTTTGCTCTTGTATATTAATGACTTTCTTCCATTGACTGGATATCCTATCCATAGTTTTGCCGATGATAGCACATTGCATTCCACTTTCCATTTTGCCCTGCTCAATCAGCTTCAAATTCTCGAATATCCGCTATCAATTCCTTAAATGCCGATTTCCAGTTAATTCTCCAGTGGGGCAAAGACAACTTAGTTGATTTCAATCTTTCTAAAACTCAGTCTTGTCTTATATCTCGCAAAAAGGATTCTTCTGGTCCTATGCTTATCTTTGGTGACACTCCGATTTCTAGGCAAAATGATATATCTCTTCTGGGGTTACCCTGACTTCTAATCTCTCTTGGCACAAGCACATTACAAATATTGCTTCCTCTGCATCTAAGACACTTGGTTTTCTCTTTCGCTCTCGGCGTTACTTTTCTTCTAAACAGCTGTTCGCTCTGTACAAATCGCAAATCCGCCCTACCATGGAATATTGTTCCCACATCTCGGGCGGTGCCCCAAAACCTCTCTCTCAAGCTTCTAGATTCCATTCAGAAGAGGACAGTTAGGTTAATTAATGACTCATCTCTAACAGGGTCTCTCCACTCTCTGTCTCATGCCTTTTTACAGATACTTTCATGGGCCCCGTTCTTCTGAATTGGCTTCTATAATTCCCGCTCTCTCTTTCAAAACAGTCCGAACACGTGCTGCCACCAGCCAACATCCATTTACTGTCCAACTTCAAACACACAGAACCAACTCTTCCATCTTCCTTGTTTATCCATTCAACTGCCGTTTTCTGGAACAGCCTTCTTTCATGTGTATTTCCTGAAAATTACAGTCTACAGAAGTTCTAGTCTAATGTCAACAAATATCTTTTTTCGTCTTCTCAATCTCCAACCCAAGCACGGTACTAAGTACTATAGGTTCTAATGCCTCTCGTGTTTGGGGTTTTCATTAAAAAAAAATAAAAATAAAAAATCTAACTTTCAGCACTTTCTGAGCATTGAGATTAATATATTGAAAAGTAAATCTTATTAAAAAATCAAATATTAGTATTAATATTGACAAAATGATGCAAGGAAACAAAGTTTATTCAGAAACAGCCAAATAAAAAATTTCACCCGTCATAATTTATATAATATACGAATTCCAGAATTTAAAAAATACAAACTGTATTTTTTTACTCACATTTGATGTTTGGAATGCGCATTACCCGCTTAATATGGTGAGCGGTATCACTTTTTCTCGCCATAAAATATTAATGTTGCATCGGCACAAAACGCAAAGTACAAACCTAGTTTCCTTTTAATGAGCAAGTAGGTTTGCCTTTTACAAGCCGCAAGGTGGTTTTGTCGGGTCTACTGTTAAAGACAGTGGGCGAATAGTAAAGCATTACGCGTCGAAGAACACTTTAAGTTAAAAATGAATTGACCAATTCTCCAAATTAAAATGAAGAATTCTCTATCACCTGATAAATGACTAAATACTCATGTGGAATCATGTATCACTACTACCAAAAATTAAAATGAACGCTCACAGCTTACTAATGGCGGATTTTAAGCGCATATTGTTAAATTCAGTAGGTTCATAACTGAAAACAATAATAATAAATAAAAATAAATTTGAAAAATAAAAAAACTAGGTCAAAAATTATAAAGAAACTAAACCTACTGGAAAACCGGAAGACACGCTGGTTTTCAATAGGTTTAGTTTTCAATTCTTACGATTTAGTTGAAGTTTCTATTATCATGAAACTTCCAACTAAATCGTAAGAATTGGCAAATATGCTTATATCAAATCCATGGACCGAATGCGAACTTTAAATTCCTAATTTGCGGCCCAAGTGCTGCCAACTTTTAAGTTACAAATTCGTAGTGCTATACCGAAAATTATGGTAATGCTAATACTAAAGGAATATAGTAAATTTTATAAAATTTCAAGAAAAATCTAGAAATTATACAAATCTTTATAAGACTTGCATTCCTATGCAATAGTCAATAAGTTAAGTTAATGTACTGCAATTGCTGTCAGGGAGCCTCTGAATTTGACATTCCTTTTTGTGTATTTGTACTTCTTAGATAGATAAAGTGATCTTATCTAAATATTAACAGGATGCAAAGGTTTCCTACTGTAGATTATTGCTGTTTACATGCGTGGGACGTGGGTCTAACTGCATACTGCATGGATCATGATATGACTACAGCACCTGGTATATATGGTATCAGCTCTCTTTTGCACCGGAAACCATAGGCGACTCCACACGCATGATGAATGCTGCAGTCCGCTCAGCTGTTCGACATTTCATCTGTCCGCTAAATACCGTCTAATTGTCATCTCCTAAATCTGTCCGCCGAGGCATTTAGAAACTGTGGTGTTCAGACGGGTCCTGGAAGGAATGTGTAGCATGAGCCAAACAATTTAACTACGACTTTATACACCTTTAAATAAGCTAACGAAGCGTGCCCAATTGCAGTACAAGCCTATGCACCTTTTTATTCAATTATATATTCTAAATTTCAATAGCAACTGCTAGATCAGTCAGCTTTCTTCACAGAATTGTTAAAAGATATCCATCGCGCGAATTTTTTTTTTTTTTTTTTTACAAAAACAAAGAATTAGCAGTTACAGAATTAGACACAGCAATGCGGCACCGCAAGTATTCAAGCATAGTACTAAGGTCACTAGTACTGATAGGCTTTCCCCAATGAATAAAAAATATCTTCAAAGCGAAAACTTTCAGTAGCCAATCTAGAAATTAATTGTATCCTGTACTCTCTTTTAAACACCTTGATTATATCGGGCACTTCAAATTAAATCTTTTTTTTTTTTTTTTTTTTTTTTTTTCGAATACGGTTCTTAAAAGTTAAAGCCTACATTTCAAAGATTATGAAGTGTAAGCTACTTAATGGAAGTAGTCTCAATGGAGTTTAATATCTATATTAAACTCCATTGTAACAGAACAAAAACTTTTCCGTTTTTGCGGTCAAAATGAGAGTACTCAGTCTACATCAAAGAAACTAACAATAATAATACTGTTTTTCCATTAATTTGATTCGAATGTTTAAAGATTTACAACAGTTCTTCAATTTTGAGTTCGCAGACTTTGAACGAGAATGTACCTCCCACTTTCAATCCTTCCAGGTCTAAACTACCCTGCCGTTGAGTCTTCGCGGTAGCACAATAGTTATAATCACCATTCTCCCCCCATCTGGTGGAAAAGGCACAGATTCGAATCCCGTTAATGACGCGCAGGAACTTTTATGTGCTTTTTTTCACTCCATGGCTGAGATAAGGGCGTAGATGGCAAGGTTTCCTTCCCCCCCTCCAGGAAACTCTGGTTTTTCGTCGTCCAGTAAAACAAGCAAATCAACCAAACACAAGCAATTTACTGGACATAATACACATGGGTAGATGAGATCGTTCTCGCGTGGCCCTAATATGACCGTTTTTTTATTATTATTATTATTTTTTATCCTATTGGTGACTTTATGAGATCCTTTCCCCCCTAAGGAGATGTGCTTATAACTTTCGACAAAAGTTGCATGACTGATCCTTAAAGAACTAAACCGGATATGCAGAAACCCCTCGCAAGCACCTTAAAGGTATATACTAATGGCTGTAATCTTTAAACACACCCTTCCAAAAAAAAATTAAATTACTACGTGTTATTTTTCAGGTCTACAGTTAAATCAATAACTTGTCTCTATCATCATTGAGGTGACTGAGAAGGATTCACTCTAGCCTAGGTTATGTTCTCAACGTCTCTGAAATCTGTTTTCGTACCATGTTCAGATTCTACACGGAAGCTTGTTGTAAGATAAGCTGCAAATATTTCAAAGTCCCGCGCAGACGAAAAATAATAAAGAAATCATACGAAGACGAGACGGCTGTTCGTTACCATTTTTAGACATCTATGGAGTTATTCGTTGTGGCACAGAACCGTGTCACGCTAAGAGTAATGGGGAGAAAGATACGAAAATGGAAAGCCAAGAGGAGGTAACGCTGACAGGATGCTTTATTTCACACCTACAGAGAGAGAGAGCGAGAGAGAGAGAGATACTAATTATGGCATTTTTAACGGCGTCGTCTGGTCGTTCTGTTTTAAGTCCATAAATACATTGCACTCAACAGAGTTATGAACCTCTTAAAAATGAATGCCCTATACTCATTTTTGCACTTGTGAATTACATCCATATTAACTATTATTCTTATCTACTCTTGTAACGAGTAGAAACCAACTGGATTGCTGATAAACACTAGCTTAAATGTAAGACCCAAAGTAACACGTATCTAAACGATAAATCCATATCTGACTAGTCACCCCCTTTACTAATACATAAATACACACAGTTTTGTTTATACTCTGGAAAGGAAACATAGGATCAGGGAAGTTTGCAAGACAGAGAGTTCAAGAATATTACCATATTTTGCTGATTCGAACACGCGGCTCTTGTAACTGCAAATGCACACTGATCATTTGATTGCAGTCGCTACTACAAATGTAATTTTTATAAAGGGAAAATATCTTATTTTAGTTATCCACGTAGAAGGATCATGAAATAAAGAGATATGAGCCTTATCCTTATTCTTGAACTGCGACCAATAAAGCTCATAGTTCAATAGCTTTACGAAACGGAGCAATCCTTAAGCAAAAGTTGATAGAATATAATATTTGATCTACTCAAGTGTATGTTCATGAGCTGATTTGCATGTTGCGCAGATTGAAAAATGCAAAATAACTCAAGGGAGGGAGGAACCTTACTGCTCCACCTGAGATCAGCTAACTACATCCCTGAAGCCATTAAAAAATTTCCCAGTCTTCGACAGAATTCAACCCTGGGCCTGTCCAAACGAGAGAAAAGAGAAGAAACCAATAAACCCATGTAAGACATTTTGTAAACATACAACATAAAGGTAGCTTGTGCGCTCCTTTATACTGCGTATGTGCACCCTCCCACTCAAACAAGCCACTATAAATAAATAATTGTTCTGTTTATATTCCTTGACGGCCACACAGAGTCAGACTATGTACACCACAGGTTTCCATCTGAATTCCGTCACATCCTAGTGTACCAAAATATTCTTAAAAAATCTACATCAAATAACTTTGGCCTATAACGATAAACATCAGTGGAGAGCTCTGATCTTCATGCAATATACTTTCTAGTACTATATAGCAAGGATAGCTAAAACCATGGCTCGTGAGCCACATTTACAATTACAAAATGAAAAGACAAAAAAAAAAAAAAAAAAAAAAAAAACGCTCTCGACTAACAATCTGTCTAACCCAGTTTTAAGGAAACTGCAATTTCATCCATAGTTTCGAACATTCTTCTTTTTTAGAAACAGTAAATAAATTTACCAATAATTAATCTGTGGATAATAGTTTCCTCGTCTACTTTTAGTTATCTTTTTAAATACGTAACACAGACGAAATTAATATATGTGAATAACAGAGATCATATAAATCTAATATTCATTCCTTCACATAGGCAGCTCTACATGTTATGTGTCTCCTAGTTAAAAACAGCGTGTCACAAAATAAGTTTTCCCTTGACTTTTGAAAACGTCTTTTAGTAATATTCGAATTTTGTAATGCTTTCTTCTGATGGCTCCTCCTCAGTATTTAACAATATGATTATAACCATGTAATAAGAATATTATCTGTGTTATGAAATAATTGTTGGAGTTTCGTATTTAGTTAATTCTTAAATGAAAAAAAAAAAAAAAGGAAAAAAAAAACAAAAAAAAAAAAACAACTAAATATAAACTTCGATAGCAAAAATTAAATTATATTTCGAAAAAAATGCGTAATTTGCGGTAAGGAACTGTTCTTGCGGCCTGCAGCCCGCGACCTTTGGCGTTTATTTTTTTTTTTTGGTCCTTAGCCAAAAAAGGTTGGACGCCCCTGGCCTGAGAGGAACAAAGAATTTTAGTTGTATTTTGCTCAATGAGATAAATTCACTTATAAACAATAAACTATCTCGATGTTACGAATTGTCCGAGTAAAGTTAAATAATGAAATGAGAATAGAAACAGTTTCAATTAAAAATACAGTATAATACTGTATTCAAAACAGAAGAAATACAGTACTATGAATTGAAGGGCTGTAATACTCATCAAAACATGCAGACCACTTCATGTTTGTGTAAAGAGTAAAAGAAAAAATTAAAGAGTACAGGATAAAATTAAGTAAAAATATTTTCATCAACAACAATAAATAAACTCTATAGAAAAAGATAAACCAGTTCCGTATCAGAAGTATTTCCTTCTTCGCAACTTAGACTTTTGAGGAAATGAGTTCTAACAAATTTTCTTATTTCTTACTGGAGCGTGATGGTAATCAAAATACTTGACAGGTATGACATTCCGTAAATAATTAAAGACACGAAAGCAGAATAATAATAAATACAACATCTGGAATGACTTATCGATTTCCTGCGTAAGAGAATATTTCAGATTAAAAGCGCAGGATCTGCACGTCATGTTAATTAACTCATTATTATAATTAGATTCTCCCATGCTGACTATCGCTTAATTTTCTGATATTTCGATAATCTCTGTCTTGTCACCCAAATGATTACTTCACGCAATTCGCATTAATAAGTAGAAAGATTGATCTAAACTTAGTGAAACAAATCACAGTGAAAGTTTTGGTGTATGGCATTGTTATTTCTTAGGATTTAAGTATTCAAACGTCTATCTATTGAACACAATTATAAGAGGAAAAGAAATATAATTAGCTTCTATTTTATACACACTACACTCAACTGACATTGAAATACGAGCACTTATCTATCTACTTGATAGTGTTACTGTTTATTGAATAGCGAATATTGATTAATATTGATGATGTTTTAAACAGTGATGTTTTTTTATTGAATATAGAACAAGTACAATAACTGTGAATGCAATTCTCCCCATAGCGGCTCATAATTATGCCAGAATTTCAAATAAAAATTGGTTGGAATGTTTCATTTTAGACTTTATAACTAAAACTCTTAAGTATCAGTACGTTCTTTTCTCTTTTAAAACTGCACGTATTATATGGTCTTTTTTGTCTCTTTTGCGAGATGAAAAATCGAGTTTCCAGGGGAAATATAATATGCAGTCTCTCACTAACTAACTGGACCACGAAGTTGAAAAAGAAATTCCATACAGTGTGGAAAAAATGCAATCATAGTCACTATGCTGCTATGAGGGCACATGAAAAGTATTACATGTAGGATGCAAGAGGCAATAAATGTTTACATGTACAATTTTAGTAGTTATTATAATTAAATGCTTAAATACATAAACAAGGAATTAAAATTTCTTCTGGAATTCTGCTACAGCTTTTGGTGATCTCAAACCCTACCGGGAAGAACAGTGGTTGAACTCCGCCAACATTGATTTAGATCTGTAGTCCAGAAATTCGGCCTACAGAGAAGAAAACGCAAATCCATATTCACGTGCCGTCAACATTCCTGCAATTCTCAGCGGAACGAGTCAACTCCCAGTGAAAGATTTCAAGATTGTCTCAATGCTTTGTATCATGTCATATATAACTATATAATATAATATAATACAATCCCTTTATAATCACTATTTCAGGACCAGCTCAAATTGTAATTAGTTTAAATTCAATCTGATCGTGTTAGCTTTTTCTATGTATTTGCTATGTATCTACGTAGTTTTGTATGTACTAAATGTAATGTGTCATTAATTGTTAGATTTCTCTGGTGGCCTGTGGAAGGAATCGTGTCCCTGAAAATTTCTATTAATAAAGATTTTTTTTATTATTATTATATATTTAACCTGCCGAAAGTATGATGCAAAAGGTAGCATTACTCATGGACCAGTAAACCTTTTCCAATCATTGTTGATCCAAAGACGCTGTTCTCGAGCTCTGAGAGAGAATCGCTGTTTCCTCTCATATAAGATAACGAAGGGTATAATTTTATGTTCTTATCTACTAAGGGTTTGATGAATGTATTGATGAAAATGAACAGCATTGTAAGACACTGAGTTCCTCCACCATTACAAATGACTCATACGATCCATCGTTTTCTAATCGTAGTATCATCTAAAGCAGGGGTGGCCAACAAGTCGATAGCGGCTTTAATTTCGGTCGATCACGACGAATTTTAAATATATATATATAAAAAAAAAGATCCCTAGGGGCTCACATTTTGTGAGTATGGGCTTGGTACACCCAGGATCCTGAGCTGGATATCATCGTTCTTCTCTTTCTTGGTGATTCCCTTCTACTTCTGACTCTTGTTTTCTCTCTCAGAAAGTTTTTTTTTTTTTTTGCCTGGTGCAGCAGAAGCCTCAGGCTTCCTTGCACTATATGGCTAATAATAATAATAATAATAGTAAATAGATTAGTCAAAATCTAAATGTTTTATTATTATTAAGGGCACCACTGCATATGATTATCACCAATGTATTGGTGATAATCGTATCATCAGAAGCTAATCACTACGTTAAACTGGAGCCTTATTTTTGACTTTTATAATTAATCTCCACGGAATTCTGTGACTCACTTGGCTCATAAATAGCACATAAAAGACAATCTCAGAATCCAGCATACTTACGGGTAAAGTAAAACAACTACAGTACTTTGCATGCGTGTTGTACAAGAATATTAAATATGTAAAAGTAGTACTAACTCACACTCATTTTCATATATCTTTGAATACAATCGACTTTTCAAAAATATTTCCAAATTAAATCTTCACAAGGCGGGCTCAGACTTCCATCAAGGAAAGTCAAAAGTCTACATCGAAAATATTGTTTATCAAGACGTTTTATAAACAAAGTAAACTAAAATTCAATCATAAAGGCATTGCTAATTCTCATTTTTAAATGTTTTCTTTTATTGATTAAAAATAACTTTTCATATCTTTACTTTCGTTATTTTTGAAATTTTTACTTTATTGAAAAAAAAAAAAAAATTAAAATGTGTCCTGATAAATGTTAGAAGTCAAGTTATAAGTTTAGTATTCATTTACAAAAAAATCCATTAGAAAGGTAGTCCCTTAAAAAACGTGTACTTTAAATCTTACCGGATAGTAGGCAACGTTAGGTCAATATATATAGAGTATATATAAAACGAAAACAAATCTCAAAATTCACAAACAATTAACCTAACACAGTTCTTAAAAATATTTATAACAATGAAACAAAATATCTTAAAACATTAAAGACAACGTTAAAACCAACCTAACCTGAAAACTTACACTATTCGTGTATCGACTATTAATTAGCAAACTTGCTGTTCTAATTCCTTTTGCTTAGTGAGATGAACAATGTTCTAATAAGGACACACAAACCTAACAAAGCATACCGAGAAAACAGAAAGCCAACTCAATGGTCTGAAAAATGCAACAAAAGCGTAATTAATATTCCCATCAATCTCCTCCCATCAAAACGAAATCCCGTTTACGGTCCAGTAAACAGCATGTTTCGTGTCGATTAGAAGTTTCTTCTCCTAAGACTTGAACGAACATCTCAGCTGTCTGTGAAAGAAAGGCTTGTACTGACGCCGCTGAAAAGGAACGGATGCGTGACAATGACATTGTTAATAAAGGGAGGCGTCACACTCGAAGTTTTATAGGTCACTTGGTATACATGAGGTTTTTTTTTTATTATTATTATTCCTTTCCTCATTCGAATGTGTCAGCAGACTACATGAAACTGGCTAAAAGTAATTTTACTTGCATGCATCCTTCACACTGCTGTACGCAAATAGAATTAATAGCGTGAGTTATATTGGTTATATTGAATGCGGGATGGCAGGGAACATCCTCGATCACTTCACAAGTAATCGAGGATGTTCTTTACACTTATTGCTGCCTCATCAGTCAAGTAAGTTGGGCTACAACAAATTTAGATTAAGAAAATAGCTGATCTGTTAAAAAACACTCATACAGAAATCCAAAATGGCGTCCAAGGGTAATATTATTATATGAAGATCTTGCTTTAATTGATTTCCAACTTGCGAATATTTACTATAATGGAATATTTTAATCCTTTCTTCTGTATAACTGTATATACGAAAGTCATATTGTCATTCAAACAAATCATAAGATCGTATGCCACGAGGCATATGATCTTCGAGATTTGGTTGCTGTTGACAATCTTATCGATGTTCAGAATCAGGATTTCACAGACGTATATGCCCGTAAACGCATAGGACATATAAATCGCTTGATTTATATGCTCTATTGTACTCGCATGGCAGATAAGAGAAACTGCATGTTGAGAATGCATTGAAACACTTAATGTATTCGAAGGTAACCCCAAGTTCGCTGTTTTCTTTAACATATTTCCTAAGATAATCATCAATCTATTAACTGTGGTTATTTTTTTTATACCACCATTCGTAGATCACGTCTGCTGAAACAACTTATGCATGACTATAATCGAGGTATTTTATTACTCTTTTGATTGATGGACCATAAAACTTTTTGCATGAGATTCTTTCTTCTTCCCAATACGACCCAGCTGACGTTGGCAACCACAGTTCCACTTCGCCGATCCTTGCTTTACTTAATACTTTTCTACTCTTTCAGCACATAAACGTAACCTTTGTACTTCATACCGACAAACATGCTGTATACAATCTTCATATCGGCCATCTAACGTAGCATGCTGTTGCAAAACTGGCACGCACGACATAATCAATCTTATCACACGTGTATTTGAATGATGGTAGCCATGTTGTAAAAATTTACTTTCCCCTAGCGTACTTAGCCTCGACCTCTAGCTCATTCTGTTTTCTTTCTTCTTTGTTGTAAAAAGTCAAGACTTTTTTTTTTTTGTTTTGTTTTGTTTGTCTTGTTTTTTCTTAGGCCATTGATCGGTGTATATTTTTGACTTGATGTTAAATATTCAGCGATAAAGAAAATTTCTAAAGTGGTCGACTTTTAATTGAATATATACGAGGATATCTCCTACCACAAGTATAAGAAAGTTATCATGCCACGTTAATATTAATATCTGTGAAATAAAGGCTTTAGACACATACGTTTATAGGAGCTGTTTATCTTATTTTTAGCTCTAGAACATGCGCCTACATTTTCTCCGTGTAATTTTGAAATGCCAACCATTACTTCAGAACCACATATACAGCAGTCAAAAAGCTTTCTGATGAAGTTCTCTGAAAACTCCTGCTAATCCCATCTTTCTCTCTCTCTCTCTCTCTCTCTTACACACACTTTCTGCTATTCCCCTCTCCCACTTTCTTTTTGGTGCAATGTAAATTTTTATGAAAGATTTAAGTGACTTTGAACGTGGAACTCTGCTAGGGTTTCACGTACGACTATTTCGAGTGTACTGAGAATGGTCCAGTAACCTAATAAATCAGACTGGGGTGTTTAAAGCGCTGGAGGGGTTGAATAAAATTAATGAGCAAAGTATGCTCTTCTTTATAGGCGAGAAAATAAGCGGGCAGGAGAGAAAAGATATAAAATCTCAGGGAATAACAGAAGATTAGATCTCATGAAGGCCACCTATGGGCAGCATAGGTGGCCTTCACTGAGTCACACAAATTTATTTATCATTTTACGGGATAGCACAAATTCATTATCATTTTAGAGGGTCAAGGTATCGTAAAGTTTGAGAACCCCTGCTTTAGAGTAAGAACATCTGATTTGCTATAAATTGTATCAATTACAAAGATTTACTTTGAAAAGTAGGCTCAATGTCTATATAATTCGAGGGAATAGGGGAAAATAAAATTCGAAATTCTTCTGTTAGTACAGTATTAGTATTAGTATTAGTAACGGCCGCATGGTGCAAGAAAGCCTATGGCTTATGCTGCACCAGCCAAAAAAAAAAAAAAAATCCGAACAAAACAATGGTAAAAACAAAAAAAAAAAAAAAATAAATAAATAAAAAATAAATAAAAAAGGAAATTAAACCTATCATCCTATGCGCTTCCCTTACCGGAAAGTACTATCCAGATGACCTTTGAATTTCCCCAAACTGTCGGCCTCTACCACCCATGAAGGCAACTTATTCCAGTAATTTATAACTCGCTGGCTAAAATAAAACTTCCTGCAGTCCAATCTAAACATTTCCCCCCGTAACTTGAATTTATGTCCCCTAGTTCTAGCATCATTTATAATCTTTAAAATTTTGTCCTCATTCATTTTACTGATGCCTCTCAGAGCCTTAAACACCTCAATCAAATCTCCTATAAGGTGTCTAGTTTCCAAACTCTGCAACCCACATATTCGAAGTCTTTCTTCATAAGGACGCCCTTTTGCCGATCTCACCAGGCGAGTTACCCTTCTTTGCACCCTTTCAAGAAGCTCGATGTCTTTCTTTAGGTGCGGGTCTCCATACTTGAACACAGTATTCCAAGTGTGGTCTAACATAAGCCTTATACAATGGGATTGTCACGTCCCTATCTCTACTTGCAAAAGTTCGATAGATCATCGATAGGACACCATGGGCCTTCCTTGCAACCTGTTTACAATGCTCAGAGAATTTCATGTCTGATCGTATCGTAACACCCAAGTCCCTTTCCTCCAGTACTGGGTTTAGTTGAACTCCACCAAGTGAATAAGTTTTTTTGGGATTACTGTTTCCCACCTTACACTTTGTTGGATTAAAGCACAGCTGCCATTTTTCTGACCATTCCTGAAGTCTATCTAGGTCTCTCTGAAGAAGCTCAGCTTGACAGTGATCATTAACTACTCTACCAATTTTAACATCACCTGCAAATTTAGACATCACGCCCTCTATCCCTTCATCAATGTCGTTTATGAAAATAAAAACAACAGTGGTCCTAATACTGATCCTTGGGGAACCCCACTTCTTACATCAACCCAATCTGAGGAATAGCCATTTATCACAACCCTCTGCCTACTGCCCTGAAGCCATCCTTCTATTCATCTAAGGATTTTCCCAGTGATTCCAACCTGTTCCAGCTTATAAAGCAACCGCTCATGTGGGACTGAGTCAAAAGCTTTGCTGAAATCTAAATAAACAATGTCGAAATTATTCCCTAAATCCAGCTCGTGAGTGACCCTTTCGAAATAGCGAACCAGATTTGTTAAACATGATTTTCCCTTTACAAAACCATGCTGAGTATCCTTGAGAATTTCAATTCGATCCAAATGATCCTGAATTCCACCTTTGATCATTGCTTCTTTATGAAAATTAAATGTTAAATTAAAAAGTTAAATTAAATTAAAAAAATGTTATTACTGCATTAGCCAGTAATGTCCCACTACTCAGTAAAGCTTCTCCCACGATTCTTCGCCATGGACTTAATCGATCTTTTCCATCCCTTCAGCGACTGATAGATGCATTTTATCCTCTCTTCCAGGTTTTTGTTCAGCTGCCTGTATATTGTGCGCATTCACTAGACAATGCTCAAATTCCGAGAAATCCTAGAGCTCACTGAGACTGGCTGATCTACTTTACGAGTGAAAAAAAGTCGTCAGAATTTCCTCCAGTCTGCGACGTCAATCAAACCCGAACTTTTCTAAATTGATAGTTGGACTGCAGCTGAGGTCAAAACTCGAAACGCAATAGATTCCACCAAACATGCCTATTATTGAATTAACCTCTACTGAAACTCGGATATGCTGAATAAGCAGCAATAACAACGAGAGTCTTTTTAAAATATTTATACCGACTATAAAAGCTCCTTACATTGATTAACGGCGATCTGATTTTTTTTTAGCACGTTACTCATGGTACAATGCATCGAAAGAAGAGAAGAGGCTTTATTTCCAGTAGCAATTGTAGTTAATGTATGCGAATAATTAATTTATGAATAAACTAAGATGACTATTTCCCATTTTAAAAGACTGCTGTAGCGTAGACAGCTTTTTAGTTTTAGGAAAGACGGTCTACTTACTTAATACCGGAAGTTTCTCATTAAGATATTAAGTTAATTTTAAGTTAATTAAGATATTAAGTTAACTATCTTAAGCTAGTTTTGTATTATTTAGAGTTATTTTCATTACGAAGTGATTTTCTAGAAATAGGTTTATATTTATGAAGTAGAAGGCCAAAAGGATTCATAGGATATTACTTATGAATGGCATTAAGTTTTCTTTACACCCGTGTTAAATGACTGTCATTTTATGAATAAGAAACGAATGCAGTGTTTATGAGAATCTATTTTACATTATCAAAACCGTTCTTGAATATATTATTTACCCACAATTTTGCACTTGAATTTTGTATCTACATATAAAGTCGAGAACTAACGCAGGCTCGGGTGCAAAGTGCATGACAGGACCCCCCCCCCCTCCGTTGTCTTTGTACACATTTAAATATGTTTGTGCGCGCGCTTATATGTCCACATGTAGATGTGAAGATTAAAAAGCAGCAAGCCAATTCTAACATATAATAAATCAACAAGATAAAAGAAATTAATAGTATAAAACCATTTTATCGTTTTAAATTTGTGGAAATTTTTTCCCGATTATTAAAAATGAATTTGATTACTCAAAAATGTAATGTTAAGGTCTGGGCTGGCCACTTGAAGAAATTTTGGCCGGGTATGTAGATACCTAATTACAAGCCCCCCGCCTCCCATTTCCCTCTCCACTTCTGTCTACAAAGATATATACATATATCATTCCAAAGATTTTGATGAGGAATTAAGTTTATATTAATGAGTTTCCCAAGTCGTCCGCTTGAATCATGGCGTGACAGTGGATCGTAATGAATGGTTTAAGCAATTTAGTAGAAGTTTGTATGATATGAATTGCATGGATGAATGAGCAAGTGATACACAAGATCAACCTGTGAGCATTCAAATGTGAGCGTTGAGTTTTTTAATTTATTTATTATTTTTTGCCGAAATCTGAGATATACTTGTTATTTATATCATATTTATACCATGGTACTAAAGTAAAGCATATAATGTTTCTGTTTCAACCAGGTATTTCTGTAAATGATATATAGAGGGCATATATTATTCATAATTATTCACCATATTACCAACTGCTGTGAAAAGAAAAGTACACCAGACAAGAGAAAGGGTTAATTTCTTTCTCATTTGTGGTCCTTCGAGCCATAAATTGAGCCTACGTCGAAACTATTAGATTTTGAAACTGTTTCAAATACTGCTGAATAGACTATCATTCAGGTCTTTTATCTCCATATTCAATTGTAACTCCCAGTACCAACACACACACACAGCGACGACGCAATTTTGAGACTGAACGTTTTCAGCCCTGCCATCTAGCGGTTGATGAAGTTCCACGAAACATGCAGAGTTGTTTTCAAACAAAATAAATTGTTCCATTTTTCCAATAGTTTTCATTTTAAGCGGAGACATGTAATAAACAAAATCTCCTGTGTTTTCTTTCTTTCCCACTACGATCACAGCTTCCTCTTCATTTCACAGAGACATGCAATAAGCCCTGTATGAATCTCTGCTTTAGCCATTAAATACGGGATCTGTTGAGCATCTGTTAAACACAGGACCTTGACGGAAAGAACCATTACTCTGGAAAGTCGTGTGCCATTTCAAGAAGTATTCTTCACGCCAACTCAACGTATCCATCCTGATAAAGCTCTTCACGGCTCTTGTGGCACAGTTCACGGCACAGTTAGTAGAATCGCCGTCCTCTCCACACCGGGTGGAAAAAGCCTGAGTTCGAATCCCATCGATGACTTGAGGAAATTTTATGGGCCTTTTTCACAACATGGCTGAGTTAGTCGGTCTCAGGCGAGGGTAGCATGGTGTTTTCTCCCGGAAACTCGGGTTTGTCGTCCAGCAAACAGAAAATCGACCACAAAACACACGCAATTTGCGGATAGTATACATAGAGCAATACGGCCTTAGTCGTTAATGCTCCTGAAACCCTAAAACAACAACAAAGCTCTTCACAGGAAGAATGGAACTACATCTCGTTAATCGACCATCCGACCAGCAAGAGACCAAATCACGTTGCAGCCACTCACGATCACGATAGAGATCCTTGATCGGATGTTCCCTTCCAACACTGTTGCAATTTTCCTCATCTTCATAGACCGTGATCGATTTTGTACAGAAATTGCCTATCAGACGTAGCTAGCGTATACACAAATGCCTAAGACCTACCGAACACTGGGCACAAGAAAAATGCTATCTATTAAGCGGTTTGCTTAAAAAATATATATATACCGGATTGGTATATATGTTTTTTGTTAATCAAGTATTACTTGTTAATCTATATTTTATATTTATTGTTGTTTGTTATATTTTATTACATAAACCTGCTGCAGAAATAATGAAATTAAAATAATAATAAAATAAAAGTTTTCCCGAATCCTACCCTATCAATGATAAAATGATCAACTGATAGTGGTGAAAGCTGGATGTTTTCAATTCATCATCGGCATATTGCATCAACACTTTGGATTCTGCAAATCACGAGGAATCGTTTCATGCTTTAGAATTCAGATGAATGAAACACCATAATGTGGTTAAGCCTACCCATACGTAACTGAACCTCGAGCATGCCGTCAAACATTTTGGGTTCAGAAATGCAAATACTATACATAAGGCAGTCTCCCTAAAAAAAGTGATTCCATCTCAGTTTTTTTTTTAATCAATTCCTGCAAGAAATATAAAAAACGTTTAGTATATCGAGCTTTAACTTTGTTACTTCTAATTGTACTTGCGTATACTTTATAGAGTTTCGAAACATTCCTGCAGATAACTCAAGAACAAGTAGTTATCAGAACTAGCACCACCGATCATTAGTTGTAAAAACGAAACACTAAACAGGCAACTGTATTCTGAGTCATGCCGAAACGGTATACAATAAAGCCAATACTTTAGGAGAGTTTAAAGCAAGTTCGGTCATATAAAAACATGACAAACATACTGCATCAAATGACAGCGCACTTCTACATAAAAGTAAAACCAGAGAAGTAATCTCAAAACTACAAGGAACTGTGCTGTCCTATTCTCCATACAGCTGGATCTTGCCCCTCAGCCTATCATTCCTGAAAGTTGACATCTGCGATTGAAAAATTAGAAATGACAACGAAATTTGTGGAATGAAAAAGTGACTTCGAGACGCAGATATTTTAATTCTGATAGCGCCAAGTTATTGAAGCGAAAGAAGACAGTAAGAAAAATTAATGTGCATTAAACCAATACATTTGTTAATTGATTGGATAAGTTTCGTTTTCGAAAAAAGTTTCTGGGAACAAAAATAAGAAGCATTTCCTTTATAATATGACAAAGTCCCCAAGAGGGCCAAAAAGAGTCTTGTTTTGATTTAACCCTGTCACGACCTGTTGCACCCTAAAACGTATTTTTCAGGATAATTCAAAATTCACACAAACTAAATATCATAGGTTGCTATATACCAAGAGTTGCGCGAATTTCAGATCACTCTACTTCAGTACAGCTTTCCACCGCCGCTTTCATCAGTTCTATTAATATTTTTGTTTGCCATTAGAGTCAATCTACTTTTTTTTTTCTCGATTTTAACCTTTGCTTACTGACAGTGTTTCAAGTGGTTTTCAGTGCTACGTGTTTATATACTTCACTTTACTTTTATCATCGACTTGCGCATTAATTCAGTCTTAAACGCGTTTTTTTAACGAAAACCCCACGCGCGAGAGGTATTAAAATTTATAGTACTTAGTACTGTGCATGGGCTGAAGGTTGAGAAGATGAAAGATACTTGTTGACATTAGAAATTTTCAGGAAATATGGATGAAGGGAGGTTGTTCCAGAAAACGGAATAAATGAGAAAGAAGAAAACATGGTTCTATGAGTTTGAAGTTGGACAGTAAAAGGATGTTGACTGGTTGTGGCACATGTTTGGACTGGTTTGGAAGAGAGACCGCGAGAATTATAGAACCCAATTTATAAGAACAGTGCCCATGAAAGTGTCTATTAAAAAACACATGCAGAAGAAACAGAGCGTCTATGAGGCAGAGAGATCAGAGACTTTGTTAGCGATGAATCATTAATTAACCTAACTGCACTCTACTGAATGGAATCCAGAAGCCTGGGGGAGGTTTTGGGAGCCCCGCCCCAGATGCGGGAATAATATTCCATGTTAGGGTGGATTTGCGATTTGTAGAGAGTGAACAGCTGTTTGGGAAAAAAGTAACGCCGAGAGAAAAGGAGAAAACCCAGTAAACCCAGTTTTTCATATGTACTTATGCCAAGAGAGATTAGATTATGATTATGATTATGGTTTTGTTTTGTTTTGTTTTTAATGCCGCAGAGAGATTAGAATATGATTATGATTATGGTTTTGTTTTGTTTTGTTTTTAATGCCGCAGAGAGATTAGAAGTCAGGGTAATCCCCAACAAAGATATGTGATCTGGTCTATAATTCTTAGTGTTATCGAAGATAAGCAAAGGAGCATAAGAATCCTTTTTTGCAAGATATAAGACAAGATTTAGTTTTAGAAGGATTAAAATCAACTAAGTTATCTTTTCCCCACTGGAGAATTACACGGAGATCAGCATTTAAAAGAACTGGTAGAGGATATTCGAGAAGTTGAAGCTGTTTGTGCAGAGCAAAGTTTCTCAAACTAGAAGGTGGAATGCAATGTGCTGTCATGAGCAAAACTATGGATAGGGTATGCAGCCAATGGAAGAGAGTCATTAATATACAAGAGGCAAAGAGTGGGAGAAAGAACTGAACCTTGGAGAACTTCCGCATTTGTGAAGAAGTTAGAAGAGAGAGCCATCTACCATTACCCGGAGTGAGCGGTCAGAGAGAAAATCCCCAATTACAAAAAAAAAAAAAAAAAAAAATTCAAACCATAACATGGAAGCATATTTAAAAGATCTTATATAAGCAAACACGATCAAAATCCTTTGAAATGTCAAGAGCAACTGCTTGAATTTCACCAAACTTTCCAATGAATTTGTCCGTAAATGGGTAATATAAGCCAGTATATCTCCACCAGATAGACATTGACGGAATCCATATTGGCGATTAATATATTTCTCCATTACTTTGGCAAGGGTAGAAGTGCAATGGAACGATATTTGGATGGGAGGGATTTGTCACCCTCTTTAGGAACTGGCTGGATATGAACAAATTTCCAAGCAGAAGGGAAAACACCTCTGGAATAAAAAAGTGAAAAAAGGCTTTGAGAACAAGTGGAGAAATATCATTAGGACTGGAGCTCTCTTGGCATCAAGACTGTTCAAAATCCTTCTTTCATCCTTTTGACAGAAGACCATACGAGGCATCGCGTGGAGCGTACTGGGAATGGTAGGAGGTGATTTACCAGATCATTAATTCACGATTTAGAAGAGGTCAGCTTTATCTTTTGCTGAAATGGCAAAGAACCACCTGGTTTTGACAGAAGTGGGAATGGAGATGGACAAAAGTTTCGGCCAATAGCTTTAGCAAAAGACAAGAATGCTTGACTACCATTTGGTCAAGAAGCAAGTTTTCTAATCTTAGCCTGTTGGAAACCTAGTTTGGACTGATTAATAGCTACTTTACAATTGTTGCCAGCAATGTGTAGGCGGAAAATGAAACTGAAGACTTGGAAACAAGCCAATTACGATATGCAACATTCTTTTCTTGAACAGCCTTAACACATTTATCGGAAAACCAAGGCTCAGATAAAGTACGAGATTTTAAGGTGGAGTGTGGAATAAAGGATTATATCCCTTCAAGAATAATTTCACTGGCACGATCTGAGCAAACGTTGACTTCAGAACTTTTAAAACAGTAATCCGACCAAGGAAAAGAAATCTCACAGATTATCCATTTTGCATTCTTGTAATGTAACGTTTTTGCTCGATTGTTATTATTATTGTTATTATTTGGTTTTTAGGAGCATTAGCAACTAAGGCCATATTGCTCCGGGATATGCGGTGGTCATTCCCCGACCTTTCCGCATCCTCCGTATTTGGTGGTGACGGGCTTGAACCCAGGTCTAATCAAGAAGCGTGTGCTACGCACTGCTGCTCCTTCCCACCTGGCTAGGGAGGCGGCCTGTTTTTGCTCGAAGGAAGAGGCTTATTCTGGGGGGTGAACCCAGTTCTGCCCCAAATCAATCAAGTCTGAAGATAAAATTGGACAATAAGATTCGTTTCACCAAGAAGACCTGGACAATACTTAGAGTTTAAGTCTGTTTTTGATGTTCGAGTTCTTGATAGCCACAATTATTTAAGATATGGATGAGTTGCTAGTATAAATTTTATGCGTTGTTTTTTTTTAATTAATTAATTTATATATTTTATGTTTTTACAATGTTGTATTTATTTATTTTATGAAAGATGTAAGATACTCAGTTGAGAGTTGTTAGGCGGATTTGAACTTATGTTCTGGGTGCCGCCTTTAGTTTTAATAAAAATACAAAATAAATAAATAAAAGATATGGCGATCGAGGTGTTCTCGTCCGGGGTGGCATTATCTAGGTTGGACGTACACAACTCCAGAAACTGGAAGGCGGTACTGTAACCCGTGCATGCTACTGTACTGAGATAATCCTTCCCATGTGCGTCTGTTCCGAGGTGCCGTTGGCCCCGAGTTCGTGTTTATGGATGATAACGCCACATCCCATCGCACTGCAGCTGTTGATATGCTTTTGGAAAGTGAAGACATTGTTCGTATGGATTGGCCGGCCCGTTCGTCCGACCGATCTAAATCCTATCGAACACATATGGGACGCTCTGGGGAGACGCCTAGTGGCGCGTCCACACCCACCAAAATATGTTCACCAGCTGAAGATGGCGCTGACAGAGGAATGGACGATGTTACCGTAAGAACTTATCAATAACATTGTTCTAAAGTATGGACAGGCGGTGCAAAACCTGTATCGACATTAGGGCGGCCACATCTCCTACTGAGGACCACCCCTTCCCTTTTATCCATCTTTGGTAGTGTTGCATCTGTATCATGGTAACCAGTGCTATGTTGCCATTTTTGAATAAAGTCCCTCTGTACCGTTTTGTTTCCGTTGTTGTTTCCTTCATCATTTTTGTATCTGATGAGGTTCCTTTGGTATGCTTTTCCCATATCCAGGCCACTCCTATGAAAACCTGACTGGTCCTTAAATTTTGCACACCGGTATAGAATTAATTAGACAAAGTAATGTCTTTATAAAGCTACACATATTTCATATTATTTTATTCTGTAAAATAATCAATAAAATATTGATTATTTTATTCTGTTTTTTAAATATAATTTAAGAGACCAGGACGCCGTCGCCGAATGGTAAAATGCAGCACATTTGTACGTGCGTTTGACTTTTAGCAGTTAGGAGGGTTTGAACCCGCCTAAATGCTAAATATGATGTCCTTATATTCTTTCTATTATCTTGTGGGCTCCTCTGACCTTACGTGGTCGTTTCGGAGTATAAACAGTACATATATTTTTATTGTACTGTATTTATGTCTCTTAAAAAACAGTGAACTAACATATATAGCAAGACATGCTTATTTACTATAGAAGAGGCTATTAGCAAACAACTTTTCCATTCTATTCCAAGTTTACTATTCTGTGTTATCAAAAAACCAAAAATATTTTTTTCAGAATAGCACTGATCTGCGAACACTCCACAGCACACCAACAACAACACCGATGAGATACCCAGCCTCCCATTAGAGGGCAATAACCGTCGAAATGGTTGCCGTCATCGGAAGGGATTCAAATTAATGACAAATTAATACTTTTCTTATGACAAGCGCCCTTTATATAAATAAAGGGTGCTTATATAAAGAGCAACATCAAGTAAACTCCAAAACTGGGACGACCACCACCACTATGAGAAGTCCTGCTGGTCACCTTATGTACCGATTCATATTAAAATAACAAATAACTGTAGATCACTCCAATTATTGAATATAAAATAACTGTAGATCACTCCAACAAAAATATAACAATTTTCATGTGCCATGGAGGAATAAGTGAGGAAAAAAAGCTGACTAAAATTATTGAATTCTATATTGATATTCGTAGCCGAGTGGGCAGGAGCGGGAGTGCAGTAGCACACGCTCTTTGAGTAGACCGGGGTTCAAGCCCCTGCCTGCTGAATACGGTCGATCTGCCAACCCGCACTGGACCAGCGTGGCAGATTATGGTCCATTTCCCTCAGCATGAATTGTTGAGGAGGCTTCCACCCTGCAGTGGGTTGATAATGGCTGCACTTTACTTTTTTATTGATATTATAAAAAGGTAACTGCTTGAAAGTTTCAAAAGAAAACTTTGTTGCTAGCAGCAGTTTTCACGCAATTACATTACGGTTTTCATATCTATATGTAGATGAAAAGCCATAAAACAAATCTGGTTCAATAAAACAATATTTTATACATTAAATAATATTAGTAAATTAATAAGAGGAGTTTACCTCAATATAGTACGTGGAACACTTCCGTATGATACCCTCCAGAAATTAGAACGGAAAAAACGAAAAAATCGACAACTTACCGGTACATTAAAGTAAAATATAAATAATTAAAGTAAAATATAAATAATTAAATAATCAATTTAACACAATTCAAAATCAATTCAAAACAATTAAAATTCAAATTAACGCAATTAAAAGAATCTAACGAAAATATTCAAAACGATTTTCCTTCCTTTTGGGCCGAGTAATTATTTATATTTTACTTTAATTATTTATATTTTACTTTAATTATTTAATTATTTATATTTTACTTTAATGTACCGGTAAGTTGTCGATTTTTTCGTTTTTTCCGTTCTAATTTCTGGAGGGTATCATACGGAAGTGTTCCACGTACTATATTGAGGTAAACTCCTCTTATTAATTTACTAATATTATTATCAACGTAGAACATATTGAGTATTACAGCTCTGATTCATACTATCTGTATACATTAAATAAATATAAAAACTTTTTATTAAAGCTTTCAAACCAATACCATGAATGGGAAAATATATTTTCCCATTCATGGTATTGGTTTGCCATTGACGCTGTAATTCATATTAATTCAATAATGTGTAAGGACAGTAACAGAATCCAGTTAATTCAATGAAAAAAAAAAAAAAAAAAAAAAATTGAGATGATTCTAAAGAACTATTCTTATGTTATAAGGTTCAGTTCACACTGATTTGGTTACCAATGTAGCCTAATTTTTTAAGACTGCGAAAGGAAACTAACCATTATTACTAAATCGAACGTATAATAATAATGGTCAGTTTCCTTTCGCAGTCTTAAAAAATTAGGCTACATTGGTTTATGTTTATTTTCATTTTAAGGAATATATCGACAGCTAAAAATGATCATGAGGTTCACATGTGGGAAAAAGCATATTTTACTCCGAAGAGGGAACAGCTTTATAACCATATAAATTTTGACAATTAACAACAACAAGAAAAAAATCGAATAATAGAATCGGACGTGAGGAATAAATTAAAATAAAAAATAAAAAATCTAAAAATTGACGACACTTATATTAATTATATATATATATATTTTTTTTTTATTAAAGCTTTCTTTACTCAATTAAGACCGAATTTTTCAATTATCCACATCTGCTTAATTCTTGCTGCCTTTTTTCACATAAAATTTTATTTTATTATTTTATATTTTCCTCAATATATCTTTTCTTATCGTTCCAATAACAAGTTTAAGTTTTGTTTTTTTTATAAGACTTTTATAAGAAGTACGGGATTTATTTTCATCTTTGTGCTGCACTTAACATTAACCACAGCACATTACAAACAATTGTTTCTCTGCTTTACAGGTGTTTCTGGGAAGCCCCTCTGATGGTGATTTACACCGTGGTGATGTAATCCTTCGAATTGGAGACAGAGACGCCAACCGGCTAACCCACATGGAAGCCCACGATATCATCAAGAACTCTGGCAATGCAATTAAGCTTGTAGTACAAAGGTTAGTGACAGATAAAAAGGTTGATGAACTTTTTTTGTATAATTACAGCAGGAAAATAAAAAAGTCTATATACATTAACTCTTATATAAGGGTAGCAAACGTATTGAATAAAAATACTTTTCTTCCCTAGAACTCCAGGAGCTTCAGTTTCGCCAGCAGCAACACCCACGAGTCCAAGTCCTGTGGGAATGGGTCACCCATTAGCTAACGCTGTTCCCCCTACTGCTAGCTACCGACCTCCCACTCCACCCCTTGCTAGCCAGCACCACCACCACCCAGCACCTCTATCCTCGAAGATTTCTCACTCAACACCAACACCTTGGTCAAAACCGAAAGCTTATTATTTTAATCCAGGAGTTAAAACGACAGTGGTTCGCGACCATCACGTTGGCTACACTCCAGAACCACAGATCGCAGCTGCAGTAGAAGAGCACGAATTCAAACAAGAAAGGTCTCGAGAAAAACAAGCTATCGTTCATCAGGTAAGTTTCAATCTGTCTCAGTCTATTCACCAATTTTGAATTCGCCTTCAAGAATGTATTATTATGTAGTTTGAACGAGGAACTAAATTTTCAAAATATTTATGGCGATCATTACTTCAAAAGTAAGAGTTGGTAGTTAACAGCTTTCTCTATTACTTTAGCAATGCTTGAAGTAACAAGTATACCACGATAATTAGAGGAATTTATTGTAGCTTAAACACAGAGCGTACAGATAAAGCAGAAATATATGAGCTTTCGGCTATATGGTAGCCTTCGTCAGAATTAAAATACTGTACATGAATGGCAGTTGGAATGAAGATGTGCACTGCCAGGTGCGTGAGACGCGAGGTTTAATTGTTTGTTGACGTCTGTGGCTGTGGCGCATGATGACGTGGCCAGCGCTTGTCCAATGACAGAACTACTGACTCTGTGATCGGGTTGACTTGGTAACCACTGTTCCTGTTTAAGGATTTATCCGAACTATTATTTAAATCTATTTATCCACGATAATTAGATTTAAATCCGATTAAACACATGCGGAACTCTTAACGGAAAACAAATTCCGTTAAGTTACAACGCATTAACAAAGAGATTCAAAAGGACAGGAACATCATATAATACTACATCTTTAATGTGAATTAAAGAGATTATCTTGTGTAAACAAATTTCAAGTATATATGGGCCGATGTACTGATGGCAGTAAACACAAAATAAACTTATCTGTGGTGAAACTGAAGAAACGGTTGCAAAAAGCATTTAATCATACAGTTTTCATTCGCGCTATGTCATACTGTATTTTAGCAAGTTAGTGATACGGAAACAGACACGAAGGTTAACCAAGTAATCATTCATTAGAAAAATAAAATTTTAATACAGAAGGGAATAATTTCGAATCAGAATAATAGCATCCCACTTCCCTTCTTTTCCGGAATGTGACAGTTTCCATTGCTATTATATTTACACATTTAAAATTTCTGTTAATGTGTCTTAGATAGATAGATGTCTTTCGTAACTTAGCACATATCTCGAGCGAGTTATGCACTAAGTTCCAAAAGTACTGAGACAATGACGAATGAATAGAGGTGTAAATGAACTTGTAGAAGTATCATTTACAATCGATATTTCACGCAGCAAAAACGAGCTCAGCAAATTTGAATGTGATAGTTTGTCAGATGCCACAAGACGGGACTTATTATAGGACCGATTTCGAAGATTCTCAACGTTCCAAAAATCGTCTGCAAGGGGACGGGAACTGCTCATGACGAAGTTCACCGTCGATGACAAAGGCTGTGTATTTTGGCAAAAGAGTTCCAAATATTTAGCCATGCTGTACCTAATAACTGAGTGAGAGGTTACCAAAAATTTTTTTTATATTTTTTTGGAGCATTAGCAACTAAGGACATATTGCTCCGGGATATGCGGTAGTCATTCCCTGATCTTTCCTCATCCTCCGTATTTGGTGGTGACGGGCTCGAACCCCGGTCTAATCAAGAAGCGTGTGCTACTCACTGCTGCTCCTTCCCACCTGGCTACGGAGGCGCCGTTACCAAAAATGAGCCAGAAGAAAGCACAGTAGCAACTGTTGTCAGTGTGCATAATGTATGCAGACCGTTATGTAATGTAGACTCAGCCTTTTGAATTTGAGCATCCTAATCAATGAAATGGCACTCTCGTGAGTGGATGCCATTTAATTTTAATTCATATCGCTTCTTTGGCGGTAACAAATGCCAGAGGATCACTGGGAAAATTTTTGAAATTAATAAAACAAAATTCCCATAGTTAATAATACTGTATACATAAACCGATGTAAAAAGAGGAGTATATGGACAAGAAACAAATGACTGAACCATTACCGAAGTGGTAAAAGTTAATGTCAAACCTTAATTAAGAGTGCCAGAACTGTATGGCTGATTAAGAAACGGCCACTAAATAAAACAGGATATCAACGTTGTGAACTACAGTGATATTTCTCTGAAACTGGCAATTCTCTCCATCGAAACTAAAACAAATAAATAATGAATTTTAAACCCGAAGAATCGTGGGGAAATCCTCAGACCAGATGGTTTAATTATGGGGAAACCCTCTGACCAGATGATTTCTTTCCACTGTTGTTATTCAAGAACACCAGTGCCTAGAGATATGTCTATTTGGATCAGACACAAAAGAGTTACGGTGTGCATTTACACCGTAACTCTTTTGTGGGAACTAATTAAATGTTGTGGGTCTGCATAGACCCACAACATTTAGTTCTCGAGATGCTAGCACTGAAGGTTTCCGTGTTATCACGCACTATTACCTTTTCGATTATTGCTTACATCATGGGAAGATGCCTTTGGAGTTATCTTCTTCGGGACTGCACTATTTATCGCTGACGAATTTTCAGTCGATAGACTCTTGTCACAATATACACCGATACGCATGTCACTTTCACTGTTTCCTTCATAAATGTTTCAGACACACACGCAGTAATGACTCCTGAGAAATTGCTGATATCACCAAGGCTTCGCAGCTCCATTTGCAGGTAAACTCATTTTCGTGCATTACTATGGCAGAATGGATGTCTACTTTTATATCCATTTGGATGCAACAAAATTTGCTTCCATATCGACCTCTGATTCTCTAATATTTTGGCGGACAATATAGTTTATAGTTCTTCATATTTTGTGATATATATTTCTAGAAACTAAAAGTTAAATAATAAATAACGATCGTCGCAGTTATTTTATTTTCTTCCTTGCTTAATTTCCTAGCCAACTTTTCATCGACATAGTCTTATAACAGTAAGAGACACATTTGTATAACATTTTCTCTTAATAATACCTCCCTGTATTACCTTGATACGACTAATAATCTTTCTTCTCCTCCTCCTTCCAGGGTTACCGAACGTTCCCGCTCATAGCTCCAAAACCCAAAACTCGACATGATCTGCCCACTGGTTCTTATCTTCGACATGTGCAGGATCCATCATGGAAGATGGCGCATGGTGCTCCACCACGTGTAAGATATTTCATGTGTGCTTGAAACTGACTTTGAATATTTTTTTATGTCCTATATTAACATAAAATTCCCTAATGGACTGTTACGATAATTCAGATAATCTAACTGCATGCATTTCATTAAATTCGGAAGACAATCGAATTACATAATGCAGTTAAAAAAAAAAAAAAAAAGCAATAGGGGATTGATCGTACAAGTTTATACCACAGTTAAGATAAAATTCAGCTGTCTGGAAATAGTCAACATTTTATTAAAGAACTATTAAGAAGACTAGTTTTGAAATAAAATCCACGCATAACTCTTCTTTGCCAAACAATTTCAGCTAGGAATCTACTGGTGGTTTAAAGTACATTCAAAAATGATACCCTTTCGTTTAGACGAGAGAAGCATTAAAATATCACGAAGAATGCTCACAAATATCATTAATTGGATAAGGACAGTAAAAATAACAGTTTCAGTGCCTTTAAGATGCATTATAGTAATTATAAAGTAACATAAATCTAAATGCAACTAGGCATAATATTTTAAGAGCTTAAAATTATTTATATTATATCGGTGTAGATATACCAGAGATAGATCTTAAAGAAAAAACTACAATAGCAGTGTAAAGGGCATCATTTCATCTGTATCTCATATTGTGATCATCTTTCACAACGAGTTACCACGTATTGCACTACCTCGAATAAGTAACGCTTCGCTAATAGAAAAGACTATTATTACTTATTCTCGGTGGGCACCACCACCCAGACGGCACCGTTTCAAGGCGTGTTGGCCTTTCATCGGTGGGTGGGCAGGTTCCCTGGTATTGCAAACATGACAACCCAGATGTGAAGTTAAACCCGCAATATGAGAGATGCCAAAGGGGAATGTGATAATACTAAAATAAAAGTAAATGCTAAAACTAAAACTAGTTTAAATTCTCCGGTTCTCGTGCGATCACCAAAATTAGGCAGCGTTAGGCACGTTTAGTAATTGAAGGAGTGACCACCTGAGAATATCCAGTAATTGACTTTTCACCTTCCTTTTTTTTGATTTTCTTTTGCTGACCTGTGGAAAATATTCTGATTTTCACGTATCATTTAATTTGTTAATTCGTAAGGTAATAAAGTGTACATCTGCTTTATACCTTCACTTTTATAGCCTGTGGATAATATCCTTGATATTTTCGCTTATTAGAATCGCCGTTAATAGAATTAAGATTCAATTCGTAAACGTGATCACAATTACCGGCACTTACTACATATCGTATATGTGAACGGTATTTTGTTATTATTATTATCAAGAAACTGATGGAGTGTCCATCGTAAAGTGATTCGATCGTACAGTGAACCAATCGTAAACCGGGGATACACTGTAGTGAGCGCTGTAAGGCGTATAGCGCGCGTACACGTGCAATTCGTCAGTGGAATGACAAAAATTGCCAAGAAAATGCGACACGAAATGATTCATTCCCCCATCAATGTACCACTCCGTACCAGGCACGAGAGCGACAGTACGATCCAACTGATTGCGTCATGCTATTTCTTTCGTTATTCTCCACCTTATTTAATAAAACATTTCAACGGAAAAGAATTTATAATTGAGCATTCTAAGGCGTATAGAGCACGTATATGTGCAATGTTACCACCGAAACCACCACATTGAGTACAAAGCAGAGATCTAAGCTATTTCGACAGCGGAAGAAATTACAGGGTGCGATGGAATTGAACAAAGAAGCCGGAGAAGATCCATCCACATTTTCACAGACTTACATCTCCCCAGAAACGTTAGAAGAGAATTTGGAAGGAGTCATGGAAGTTGATACTGCAAATGAAAACGATGGAGAGTCCTTGAAGCCCAGTCGTAAACGAAGAGCGAAGAAGCCAAAACCGATTGCCAGAAGTACTCCATCAAATCGTTCAACACGTAATACACAGCCGGAGCAGCAACAGGGTTTTAAGAAACACCGAAACATCCACGCACGGTTTAAATGTACATTCCTGGATAATTATTTCAGTTCAGTCAGTTCCGTGTGTGATCGGCTTTGGTTCAAGAACGATGTGAAGATTATAGCAGCTCGAGATCTTCAAACAGCATTTCCAAATGAGGATGCAAGTCAAATGTTGACCTGTAACAGCTGCTGTGGCTCTCTCAAGAACAAAGCGATTCGATTCCGGCTCTATCGAAGTCAAATTCAAATATCATCCAATGCCACAGCACTTGCTGAAACTAGATTTGGTAACGGAACGTCTCATATCTCCGAGGCTCCCATTCATGCAGATTTGTCGACTGTGGCAGTCATACGGTCAATACAGGATCCTCGGTCAAGTGATAAATGTTCGCCTAAAGAAGTTTCACTTAAACTCCGCTATGCGTGCTCGGCACACACACAATTTTTTTTTTTTTATTCTCTTAAGAATTTTTTGACGTACGATTTACTTTTCAAATTTAGGATAATTCCAGTTTCTGTAATTACCTTAAATTTGAAGAGTTTGCAGGTCTGTAATATTTCAGAATATAAATTAAAAACCAAAACAATATTCACGAGAAAATTTTTGCCTACAATTTCCATAATTCACAGAAAACTGTCTCATACAAATATGGCAATAATATTTCTAAAAGAATTCGTAACCAATGGTTTGCAAATTCTGTGACTTGGATTTTTTCTGTTCTCGCTAGTACGAGCTTTCTTTGGAGATTGCGTGTCTTTGCATGGATGTGTTCACTTCCGCCCGTTCAGAAAGGCGTAACTTCTGTGGATGACGTGAGGAACTTATTGTGGCTTTTTCAAGTGGAAATGAGTTAGCCGGTTTCTGGGAAACGCAAAGTTTTTGTCAAGAATTTTCCCAGCAAATTTAATTCCACAAAATGTGACAAAAAAAGGGAGGAACGCAATATGACAATTTCCACTAACACAAAGGGCCAGATAAATGAGAAAGTTAAAATCTTTTTTATTGAAATTATGCTGAATCCAGGCTAGAGATTTCCGCATTAGTGAGGAAAATGTCTCTTATGTCCATCCCATTTCATCACTCAACAAAAAATTAGAATATCTGTGAAAACTTCAGTGTCCCTGGAGGAACACTGATGTTTTCACGGATAAAAAATCTCTACCTAAAGGTATAGATTTTTTACCAACTACATGAAATTTTAATGAAAATTTATATATACAGTACAACATATATACAAGCAGTCAATGTTATGTACTGTATATCGATGTTTTACTGTAGAGCACGTGCTATACTTTATCATGAGAGATGTCAGAAATTATCAAAAGGTGAAGGGAATTGATGAGGTTAAAATAGGAAAATTAGTAATTAATGGTATCTGAGATGAAGAACGATAATTATCTGGTGTAGGAATAAAAATTCCTTACCTTGGCGCTAATCTAAAGCTCTGTAAAAAAATATATCGGTTTTTTTTTTTTTTTTTTTTTTTTTTTTTTTATTCAGAATTGGCAATTATCCTGTAAATTAGACTGCCTGCGGGCGGGCAAAAAATCCGAACCACCAAAAATAAAAATCTCTACCTTTACTCATAAGAGTGACTAACAGCGTCAATGTGAAAGAAAAGAAAAAAAAAAACTAATCAATATACAATCAAGCTACCTAATTCAGTGACAGTCACATTTTAAAAAAATAAAATGGTGAGCTAATTAATTTATTGAGACTACACTATTATATTATTCCATTACGTAGTAGACAGTGCCCAATAATTAACAATCACGCAGAACCCCCTCTTCCAATTAATTAATCAAATAAAACGAATTTAATTCAAATGAAATATTTTGCATTTCAACCACAGTGTTAGTCATTACAGAACTGAGTTCGATTAACTTAAGTCACATCTGCGATGCGTTTCGATCGAATACGAATCATAAATGGGAAATCCAGTACGCCAAAGAGGCTGTCCAAATTTTTACCATGCATATTTTGCAGAAGCCGTATGATATAGCTAAATATAAATTAGTCTGCGCCTGGTACAAAGCCAAATTAAGATAACGCTCCTCTTCAACTCAATATTTCTTCCCGCACCGCAAAATACAAAATATTTTCATAATTTGAAATATTTTCATATTTCAAAATATTTTCATACGCCGTATACCCTCTGGATTATTTTAGGTGAATAGCGTATACCTTCTGGTTTTTGAAAGAGTTGAAAAAATAAACATTATTAAAATATTTAACATTATAACATTCATAGAGTATACCTGCTAATTTTACGACTACAGCACTGCCTTTATGGCGTAATGGCCTGTGAACTGGCACAAAATCAAGAATTAAATAAAAATAAAAATCATTGAATACTTATTTCCAGAAATGTTTAGCAGAACTTTATAAATAAAATATGATTTTTCGCTTATGTTAAGAAAAGCAAAACACTCACCTTTCTTAACACTCAATCACAAAAAATTTAAAAACGGTAGACTTCCTATCGGTTCGAAAAACCTCGAGAAAAAAAAAATGGAAAAATACAATATATATTAGCTATATAACATTATCAATATAACAGTCCAATATAACATTATCATTAATCATTTAATTTCCTTATTAAATTTATGTTTTTAAATTTTTTTTGAAGAAAAATATAAAACATTTTGATATACAAGAGTCGCTAAAATTTACCCATATTAACTTCTATTCTAATGTAAACCTCTAAATAGTTATGTTTCATTATCTTACATGCTTGGCATCAATTAAAAATCAATACCATAAGAAAACACTGCTGGCCACGTCAACTGATTTTCCAAAGACTGTGACAGATGATTTCTATTGACAGATCTTAGCGAATTTGTTTCTATGTGTTCTACCAATGGTTTTTGCGACTAATCAGTTGCGCTCAATGATAGCATAGTGGTTTTGATTTTTCAGCCCGGACAATATGCAAATCGGCCCATGAACAAACACTTCTAAGGACAAAACACACAATACAGCAATTTGGTCTAAATTGCTGATACACCAATAGTCATACACTGCTTCAAACCTTCCCAAAAGTCTACTCTGAAATCTAGTGAAAAATCCTAATCTAAATGCATTCCGTAACGTGTTATAACATAAAATCGTGTTCAGTTGTCATAATGGAGTTAACACATTAAATTGCATCCATAATTCATTCCTTTAAAATAATTCATTCCTTTAAAATACATGAACAAAAGTTCATGTATTCAATAAAATAAATAATTTTTTTTTGTCCTCGCCTTTTCCCATTATTATATGGGGTCAGCGTTTTTTTTTATTGTTTTGGCATGCAATTTTTACGGCTGGATGCCCTTCCTGACGCCAACCCTCACCCTTTATTCGGGCTGAGGGTATGCGGTGGTCATTCCCTGATCTTCCGCATCCTCCGTATTTGGTGGTCACAGGCTCGAACCCCGGTCTAATCAAGAAGCGTGTGCTATGCACTACTGCTCCTGCCCACCTGGCTACGGGGGCGCCAATAAAATAAATAAATACAATGTTCAATTAAAATAAAAAACATAGTTGTGGTTTAATATTTCGACACCTTGTGTATGTGTATTTTACCGCATTCAAAAGTAAAAAAATTAAATACGTATTACATAAATCTCTAATAATAGCTAAAATGTGTTAAATGACAATGTAATGGAATACTGTACTATAGTGTGTAAATACGAAATTCTCCACACAAAAAATTACATGCCTGCTTCCCATGGAATCGTTTCGGTGCTAAATAACTACTTTCACTAATAGCAGATATATCGGGGTCATAAAAAGAACATGAGACTAAATTCGCAGTTCATATGTATTTATGGTTTTCCAATTTATATAATATACTCAGATTAGGTGACAAAATAAAAGGTGACACCATAAACAGTGGTACTTGATGGTACCATCAAGAAGAACCAAATGAATTTAACCTTCGATCCTTTGTTTTTAAAATTAGAAACAGCAGGGAAAAAAATAAATAAATAAACTCGGATATTAAGTTTCTCACAGGGTATTTTATGAAAGCAGAAATATAACTTTATAATTTGTACCATTGCAGGAATATTTCGTTACTCCAGTTGTACCAACGACTCAAGGTGGAACGATCCAGAGCGATGCCGCCATGGATGGTCCGAAGGTGATAAATCGTCAGTACAACACCCCACTGAACCTTTACTCCCCTCAAAACATTGCTGAGACGATTACAGAGCAAACTGGAGTACAACCGTAAGTATGGCAAATTGACATAAACAGGCTAGATCATGTGACCAGGATGGGCTTTAGAAAGCTTTAAAGGATTCGTTTGATGGATTGGTTAGTCAAACGGGAAGTAATTTGCTAATATGTGAAATCTTCAGTTTTAGCTTACTTATCGAGGAGACACGGTTTGCGAATTCGTAACTGAATAGTTAGCTGATAATTAACTAATAGCTGAAATCTGGCATATATAACATAATGATCTACTGTGATTAACCGCACAGTATCATTAAGAAAACAGCAAAATATCAAAAATATAGAAACAGCTTTTTAATCTTCCAAACAAAATAACTGGCGAAGTGTTTAAATAAGAACAATTTTTAACTTAACTGTAAAATAAAAGTTCTTATCTTAATAAAATTAAACTGTAATAACTTCTAACACACACACAACCTGTTAACGGCTCTTTGTTACGGTATGTATATTATTAATTTTCGTTCCTTATATATATATATATAATATGGCATTCTTTTTAACTGTTTCATTTATCAAAAATACTGTTTAACCAAAGCAATAATTTATGTCAGTTACTAAAAAAAAACCAAAAAAAAAAAAACTCATCACTTTCGTTAGTAAATTGCAGTTATTCAATTTTCCATTCAAAATCAAGATTTAAATTATTTAGTGAATGATATTTCTTGTCTTTGTTCATCATGTTTTCATTCACGTGATTGAAAAATATCATTTATTTATTATATATAAGTTTTACTTAATTTGTTACTGAAAAAAGTTTATTTATTTATTAAACAATGAAAATTTTCGTTTAAAATTTTTGATTCTCTGAACAAAAACAAAAATACATCATTCACCGAATAACGACCAAAACTAACTAGCTTAACTAAATCCAAGGGTAATCACGACATTTCTAAGGAAGAAGGGTAAGTGAATACCATCAAAAAATATAAATATGAGAAATAATCAACCGTAAGAGACTCGGTATTTCCAACTACAGTGAACAAAACGGACATTAGAAAAGATTGTTTAATTTCATGGAATAATGCCACGCTACGAGCAAGTGTATAATTAGGTAATCGGCAATTATAATCAGCAATTAAAGTAATTAAGCTTTGGCCCTTACTAACTTGTAAAAAGTTTATCAAAGTGGAGGAATCTTACTCTAGCTTTGCCAAGACAATAAATGAAACAGTCCGGCCTAATGTGTGCACTACAATTTCCTACAGCTGAATTAGCACTGAAAGCGGAAGCACTTTTCACTGTGGAAACAATAAACATTGTATTAAAGAATAATTTAGATGATTCTTTCTTGAATATGACAATGACCCCAAAAATTATTTCAACGTTCACTGACATAACTTATTGCGTTCTTTATGGGTTTTTTTCTTTTGTTTAAATTTTATTTTATTGTATGCGTTGTATGTGTATCTACTGATCACAGAAATTGAACTAATATTTTTGTGGAATTTTATTTTATGTTTTTATTGTTGCTTTTCATTTCAATTAATCAAGATATTTGTGTGCACGTAACATTATTTTATATTTAGAGCTTTTATGTGAAACTATTGCGAGTCATATTTGTATATTTTTGGTTTATATTTGCACTGCTTGCATAGCTGGCTTTCTAACTCTTTATTTCTTTATGTTTTGTTAGCACTAAACCATGCAGTAGCGGATTAAACACAAATCACTCAGGACTTCATAATTTAATGGACCTCTGAAATTACTGTATCTGAGGTTACAGTGTCCAGGGCATTGACATTATGATATTTGTAATGTATAGTATTTCAAAATTAATTAATTTATTAAAAAATGCACGACCCTTATGTCCCCGCGATTATCCGATAAATTTAATAGGATAATCGCGAAATGAAAGAACTCGTAAATGTGACAAAAAAGTAAAATTATTTGCATACATCTTCATAATTATAAAAGTGGGAAGATCTGACATAAAATTTAATAAACTTTTTTTCTTTTTTGAAAAAGAAAACAGGAGGTTTGCTTTCTCCCTTGGTTGGCCTTCTTGTGAATAGTAAAATTTCGAAACATCATCTAATCAGCGAGAGCGTCTCCTTGTTCCATGTGGTCAGAAGAAACTCCGCATAAAAAAATGAGGAATTAACCGTAGAGAGTCCATTTAATCCGCCCCCGGATAATCGAGGGTCTACTGTGTATATATATATATAATTGTACATTTCTATACCATACTTTACTTTCCTCGACATATGATCCCACTTTACGTCCCGAAAGTGGAAAATCCTTATTTTTAGCTAAATTTATGAGCGTTCACCAATCATCTAAACGACCACGTAAATACATCGGGAGATGTCTTTAACTTTGAACAGCCATCAGTGAATGGCATCCAGCGCCTAACATGCAATAGACCAAAAATTATTGCGAACCTTTTCCAGTCTTTTTCGTGCCAAAAACAAGCTAAAAAAAAAAAAGGGGGGGGGGGGTAAACATAACTAGTTAAACTTAGCAAACAGCTCTATTAATATATTTATCGATAATAATGTAAGTGGTAAAATAATATTTAAAAGTTTCTGGTGAGAACTTTTGTTTCTCCTTCATTTCGCGCACAATCACACACGTTTTGGTGTGGTTGATAGATTCTAAAACAAATCTGTCGTCAAATAAAAATACTTTTTTATGAAATAAACTATTTATGAGTGGTCGCGTGCCGGTATATTTTTTTGTGCGTGCCATCATTGCGATAGGCTATCCTTTATAACTGTAGATGACGCGGTTGTCCCTTTTGTCTTATACATTTCCACAGAAAAAGCGCAGACAAGATATTTTTGTCGTGAATATATTTTTTACCACTTACATTGCGATAATAATGCAAGTTTTACCACTTGCATTATTATCGATAAATATATTAATAGAGCTGTTTGCTAAGTTTAACTAGTTATGTTTACTCCCCCCCCCCCTTTTTTTTCTTTCCAGCTTGTTTTTGGCACGAAAGTTACCATAAGGTCAAGGTTTGCTTTATAGGGCAGACAAACAGAGAGAGGCACAAAGAAATGAAAAATTTATATTTTAGTTACTTCACTCAGAATTATAGAGCAACTGTTTCTTCACAATTAAGGAGGCGGCTGCTTTCTTCCAGTCACAGGGAGCCAGATATACGATGCACGAATATCCGTGCACTCCAAGATTAAATCCTTTAATCGCGTGTCAACAGTTCTTTAAGCAATTAGGTGGATTTGGGTGTAAAGTGCATGGGGATTATTACGCGATCCGACTGGCAACGTAATTAACACAGCTTTATCCCGCACTTGTTATACAACTCCGCAATACTAATATGATTTACTGCACTTCGGAGAAGCCCTGAATATCTCCGTGGTCTCTGGTAAATTTTAATGGGCTTCAACTGCAATCAGGCCAATTCAATCAAATGTAATGGAGTAGCCTGAGAATTTAAACGAGTGAAAGGCGATGTATTGACTATGCCTGTTCTCTCGCTTAATTTGAAAATTTTTGGTTTTTGGCTTCGTGGATTTGGTCTACTCGACTAACTTACAAATGCTACATAACTGGAAATTATCAACTACATATTATTACGAAAACATGATTTCCAAAAATGATTAAGTTACATTGGGAATTTGAACGTTATACACACAGAGAATGGTAGAAACTAATTTCTTAATTCTAGTTTTCAATTTTAAGGTATTTGGGTTGCGCTGTTAATGCTAAAATAGATTAATAAATTGAACTGCATTTATGCACATGACTTCTAACATATGCATGTTAATACTTTCATACGTCCTTCTTTGCTTGCTAACATTAGGATTTTTTATTTATTTATTATTTATTTTTTTTGTTGAACAAACGATATTTAACCGATTTTTTTTTTTTAATTAATGGAATTTGTCTGATTTTACAAAGAAGTGTATGAAACTGCACAAATCGCATTAACTGATCTGTGTAATTTCAAAATAATCCGGAAATTAAGAAAATCGGGCAGAACGGCTTCAATTTCGATAAACCCAATGATCATAAACTACAAAAATTTTAATTTCCCAACAAGTAATTTAGTTCAAGGGGTTCCGGTCATTTTTTGACCGGGAACCTTTTGCAAATAATAAATCTTGGACGGACCATTAATATCATTATAAACAGTAATCGTTGACAATAAATTAAAAACCGTAATCGTTGCCAATAAATAAATACATTGTAAAAATACAAATTAGATAAAAAAAAATCAATGAAAAATAATTAACGGAACGGAGGCCACCCGGGCACCTGAAAATACAGGTCCCGCCGAGTTCGGAGTTACAAAAACAATAACAATTTGGAATATTCGATATCGGTTTCCTGCCCCCCTCCTAGAAAAGCCGCATATAAAAAAAAAAAAAAATCAATGCAAAATAATTAATAGAACAGTTGAAGGACCAATGCATAAACAGAAGGTCATCTAAATGATTACACAATGTTATTTTTACTTTTTGTTATAAAAAAAAAAAAAAAACGTTTAAAAACTTTAAAAATCACTGCTCTAGAAAATTCTGAATCTTCGATATTTCTTAATTCGTATCAAAATATTATTAATATACCTCAAAACTCTCATCCCATCCTGCTCGCTCTCTCTCTTTCACATTAAAAACCTCACGGAACCCAGTTTGAAAGATTTAGATCATTGCTATATCAGATGTTAATTCGTTTATTTATCTTGGAATTGTCATTTTTGCATGATTCTATAAATGCATCTTGAAAATGGGCAATGCTTGCATACTACTCTGTTTTTTTTTTATTATTTTGTTATGTAAAATAAGTTTAATCTAGAGTACAGTACTAGTGTACTCATCTAATTGTTCAACTAGGTAGAATAGAAAAATAACGCATTAATGCGCAAACAAAAAAGCCAGCTGTCTATTGCCTGCCCTGGTCGGTGGTCTCAAGCCTCAACATTTGCAGTAGTCAGGATAGCTTGGAATGCAACACTAACCTGCTTGACACAGTTATCAAATCAATAAGCTAGCAATGTAGTCTTAATGGTTCATGAGCGTCCATTCATTATCGCAGAAAAATGTCAACAAATCCGATAAACACTTAAATTCCTCTGTTTCATAACCATAAATATAAATGAGAATTTTAAATCATTTCGTTCAGATAACTTCTAAAATAATTAACTATCTAATAATTTATTAGAAACAACAAAAGCAATATTTTAAACAGCACAGGCGTATAACCATAGAAATATCATAGCTAATATTTTTCTACTTTGTACAACAACACCTTCATTCGGATATCAAGCAAATAATTTCTAAAATAAATCGAACTTTCTCAAAAGTTGACTAAATTGCAGCAGACGAAATCACTCATTACAGCCTGATAGTATTTAAGTAGATAAGCCTATTTTATCTAATTATGGAATAAGTAACTGCAATATAAAAATAAAAATGAATATCTTCCAGTAAAATTTAGTACTTACAGTGAATTATTTTCGTTAACACAGCACATATCATATTTAGAGTAAAACAGCATAAAAAGAAGCAATCCTAACTTTTATCACAGTAATTGTAGTTCACTTCTTTCGTATTCTAAAATTTTACGTGTAAAAAATGGAACTTTACTGAGCGACACCTAGTGGTGCTAAAGCTGAATTCCACAGAAAAAAAAGAAGCATATATTCATGGAATAAATGTTTCATATTCATAAGATGAAATTTTATTTTTTAAAAAACATACATACATAATGATAATATTTATCATTATTAAATATCAAAAAAAAATAAATAAATAAAAAATGTCTGCACATTACTGAAGAAATATAAATAAAGAAACGCTTTAACATTCTTCAACTTTTGAGAAATTACAGAAAATTATAGTAAGTAAATTATCTGTAAAACTTCGCTGATAAAACATTTGCAGAAACAGCAGAAAAGAGTAATATGCATGAAATTCAAAATAAAAATATTGGGTTTCGACTCTCCTAAGGGGAAGGGATAGTGGTGTAGCAGAAGGCACTGAAAATACGCATTGAGGGGATTCCGTATCTAGAGCGAAGGCATACAAATATTTTTGAAAATAAAGCATCTTTTTAAAATGTCACATAATTGCACTGAAATATAAAATATAGTAGGTTTCGCTTGAAGCTAAAAATTTATACTTTTTTTTTTTTTAACTGCTCCAGATCAATTTTGTGGGGAGACTTTCTTGATTTTGTGCTACACCACTGGGCAAAAGGCATTTAAGTTGCTACAGCTCAAACACACGCATACATCATAGACGAAGGGAGGATAAAGATCGAGTCCGTAGACCAACAGCGAGACAGATAAATACACGAATGAAAAGTAAAAAAGAAATTTATGATGCAATAAATTACTCTGAATTTCCTATTTTCAACAAAAATTAAAATAATTTCGTTTATTGCATTGTTTGTTTTATTAATTATATAAAAAAATTCATTTTGTTTAGTTATATGTGTCATTATAGCAAGTAGGAAAGTATTAAACTGAACAATTTCTGAAGCGTGTATTGAAAGCCCATAAGTACTCTAAATAAGTAAATCTATACTAGCTAGCTCAAAAACTTACGGATGAGAACCATCCCAGCCTACTAATTATAGTTATCACTTTGTCTATATTCAGAGACAAAGACCTTTAGCGAAAACCTTTTTAGTTCATTTTTTATTCAGTGCAATGTTTTGAGTCAATTTATTATGGTACATGGTGTTCTCCCATGATGTCCTGAAAAATCTGTTTGAGATCAGGTCCACTTAAAAAAAAAAAAAAGAAGAAAACTATTATTTTTAGGCCACCCAAATAATTATATTCATCTGCTGTGTGTCTTATGTCTGTTAATGGCATGCGTTCTATGGTCGATTTGTATGTTTTGCTAGACGAAAAACCTTGCTGTCTACGCCTGAGGCCGACTAATTCAGCCACGGAATGAAAAAAGCCCATTAAAGTTCCTCGCATCATCGACGGGATTCGAACCCGGGCCTTTCCCACTCGGTGTGGAGAGGACGGTGACGATACCACCGTGCTACCGCACAGACAGATCAGGTCCACTGGTTGAGAACCACTAATTTATAGTGGTGTGCAAAACATAAGGACCAACACTATTTCTAAAGGTTACAACCAGAAAATCAAACGAAACAGCCTGTGGCAATCTGCATAACTGTGGCCATTCAGTAGAAAGCTGGTGCACATGCAAAAATTTGAATCGTGATGAGAGGGCTCACATAAACAGATAAAAGCAGCAGTTATATATATGCAAATTACCGAATGGTGAGCACGATTATTGCAGACGTTCGATTGATTTCATACAGTGCAATAGACAACGAAATGGCCATAGTGGCATAGTGTTTTGTGGAAGGCGCCACCGGTGGTTTCCCACATCTGCGCCATGGTACTTTGTGAAGAATTTACAGAATCTCTGTAAAAGCCAGAAAAAGTGTGGTGTTTGGTTTGTGACAGAGTTGTGCAGTGGTCTGTTGTTCTGTCTCTGGCTGCTTAGCCGCAGGCCCCTAAGGGAACCCCACGTTGCCCGCCACCACCACTGGGAGGTGAGCCAGGCTGCCCATTATACTCTGGCTGGCCTCCGCCAGGGTTGCCTGAGCTTCCTGACGGAGCCAAAAAAAAAAAATAATAAATAAATAAAATAAAATAAAATAAAAATAAAAAAATAAATAAATAAAATAAATAAAAATAAAAAGTAATAAAAATAAATAAGTAAATAAAAAAAGAAATAAAAAATAAAAATAATAATAAAATTAAATAAAAAAATAAATAAATTAAAAAAAAAAGAGAGAGAGAGAGAGGAGCATAGAAAAAGAGAGGATTTGAGGGAGAATGAATTTGGGTGGGTTGACAGGGGAGAATAAATCCACCCTAATTTAGGCGAAGTATAGGAACGAGTGTGGGTTTAAAAAGTCACAGGGGACAGGTGCCCCTGTGTAATTGTCAATGGCATAGTGCCTGTAGATCCCGCACTGAGGTCAGTGCCAGCAATCCCGCACCTAGATCGGTGCCAGCAGTATATCCTACCCATTTCGGGTTTGCGATGACTTTTAAATCCCGCACTCCGAGGAGTGCCAGCATCCCGCACCTTGGATGGTGCCTGCAGTGGATCCTACCCTATTTGGGTTTGCATAATTATGTCTGCGTTTTTCTGGGGGGATGGAGAGTTATCCCACGCCGGTCCGGTTTAGTTCTTGAGTTCTGCAGTCTTGGCTCGCCTAAGTGCAAATGTTTCTTGCGCGTAGGTGGTTAATGCCTTATAGGTATGTTCCTCGAGTAGCAGAATGGATTCTTGATTGCGAGGGTTTCTCTGTATTGTGGTGAGGAATTTAAGCCTAATGTTGTAGTAGCTGGGGCACTCATACATGAGGTGCCCCCAGGACTCCTCTTCGCCGCAGTGGCAACGTGGGTCATTCTCAATTCCCATGGCGGTCAGTTTTTGTTGGAAGGATCCATGGCCGGTGATGATAAAGGTCACATGGAGGCCAGGCGAAAACCAGGGTGGAGGTTCTGGGTGAGTTGAACTTATGGATGGAAGGAATCGTTTTGTGATGGCCCCTTTTGTTGTACTGTCCCAGTCATGTTGCCATATCTCTTGTAGATGTTTGATTATCCGTTGTATTTCCTGCCTGGTGCCGTTTGTGGTGTCAAGTTGAAAATTTAGCAGTTGGGTTGGAACTCCCTTCCTTAAGTGATAAAAAAGCCCTCTTTTAACCACTTCTAAGTATAGTGGCTGACATCCAGTTAATACCTGCAGAGCAGGGGTGCTGACGGTGCGGCATGCTCTGCAAATTGAAAGGAGCATGAATCTTTGGATTGAATCCAGCTTACGTTTATTTCTTGCTAGGATGGCCTTTCGGTGCCAGATGGAGGCACCATAACACACAATTGGCACGTATGCCGCTTGGTATATCAGAGTAAGTCAACGAAATGGCCAGTAGACAACATCTGGATGATTTTTCCCGGGGTCGAATAATTGGGAAGCTCGAAGTGCGAGGACTGTGGTTACAGAGTTTGGTACCGCCCATAGCATCGTCTCACGTGCACGGTCGGCCTTCAGAACGACAGGTACGGCTGTTCGAAGGACCAGTGGTGGTGGTCCAGAAAAAACAACGCCCAATGATGACCGCTATATACTCCTACAGGCCAAGAGGGACCGACACCAGACAGCGGGATCCATTAGTACATTCAAACCACCTGCACAGGACGCAGGATATCGCGGTTTACTGTGGCCAGGCGACTCCACAAAGGTGGACTGTTTTTCCGATGGCCAGTACGCTGTGTCCCTTTAACACCTGCCCATCAGAGACCCCGGTTACAGTGATGCATCGAACACAAGGACTGAACAGCAGCGCAATGGGGTACTCTTTACTGACGAGAGTAGATTCAGTCTTAGCAGCGATTCTGGACGTCAACTAATCTGGCGAGAGGTTGGCACACAGTTTCACCCCGCAAACATCACTGAAAGGGATCGATATGGCGGTCGAGCTGTTCTCGTCTGGGGAGACGTTATCTTGGATGGACGTACACAACTCCAGATACTGGAAGGCGGTACTGTAACCGGTGCACGCTACTGTACTGAGGTAATCCTTCCCCACGTGCGTCTGTTCCGAGGTGCCATTGGCCAGAGTTCCTATTTATGGATGATAACGCCTCATCCCATCGCACTGCAGCTGTTGATATGCTTTTGGAAAGTGAAGACATTGTTCGTATAGATCGGCCGGCCCGTTCGCCCGACCGATCTAAATCCTATCGAACACATATGGGAGCTCTGGGGAGACGCCTAGCGAAACATCCACACCTACCAGAAAATGTTCACCAACTGAAGATGGCGCTGATAGAGGAATGGACAATGTTACCGCAAGAACTTATCAACAACGTTGTTCTAAATATGGACAGGCGGTGCAAAGCCTGCATCGATATTAGGGGTAGCCATATTCCTACTGAGGACCACCTCTTCCCTTTGTTCCATCTTTGGCAGTGATGCATCTGTATCATGGCAGCCAATGCTATGTTGCCATTTTTGAATAAAGTCCCTCTGTACCGTTTTATTTCCGTTGTTGTGTCCGTGTTGTTTCCTTCATCATTTCTGTACCTCATGAGGTTCCTTTGGTATGCTTTTATTATTATTATTATTATTATTATTATTATTATTAATAGCCATATGATGCAAGGAAGCCTGAGGCTTATGCTGCACCAGGAAAAAAAAATCCTAAGTTGCTGAGAGAGAGAGAGAGAGAGAGAGAGAGAGAGAGAGAGAGAGAGAGAGAGAGAGAGAGAGAGAGAGAGAGAGAGTCAAAAGTAGAAGGGAATCGCCAAGAAAGAGATGAATGATGATATCCAGCTCAGGACCCTGGGTGTGCCAAGCCCATCCAGGCCATTCCTATGAGAAGCTACATGTGGTAACCTGACTGGTCCTTAAGTTTTGCACCCCAGTGTAGTCAACTGGAGGAAGATCAAAAAACATCTGGAAATTTTAAATGAGAATTTTAGGATCTACGTCAATTCGTTAGAAGACAATTCATTGTACTATAGTTCGCTGTATGCGACAATTTGATGTATGGCAGTTTGGTTTACGAGGCAATTTGATGTATGACAGTTTGGTTGACAAGGCAATTTGTTGAAAGACAACAATTGGTAGCTATGACAGTTCGGTGAGTACAAAAATTTGGTGCATCACACATAGATCTGCAATTAACAAAAGCAATGAAGTAAAAGGTTTTAAAAAACAAGAGAAATTTGGCGAATACTCAGAAAGGAAGAATGTAGAAATTTAGAAAAAAGAAAATATTTTTTATATCTTTATTTTGTAGAAAAGGAAAGTGAGTATGTGCCTATTTCAGTGTCTGCGCGGGTAGCACAGTGGTATCGTCGCCGTCCCCCCCACACTTGGTGGAAAAGGGCCGGGTTCGAATCCCGTCGATGACGCGAGGAACTTTAATGGGCCTTTCTCACTCCGTGGCTGAGTTAGTCGGTCTCAGGCGTAGATAGCAAGGTTCCCCCCCCCCCAGAAACTGGGGTTTTTCGTCCAGCAAAACAGACCTACTCAGGTCTGTTTTGCTGGACGAAATATACCTACTCAGTTGAATCCTATGCTTTTCCAGGAACATGAATTGGTTGAGAGTTGGGAAGCTAGAACAAAATTCAGAAACCAGGAGAAAGGAAGGGAAATGAATATTGTCACTTTTAGAGTTTTACCATGTAGGGGGACTCGGACTCCAATTCTCTAAATTGGAATCCGAGTAAGTACACAATTTCCAAGGACGCTTACCAGCCTACCCTTAACCCACCCACCGTACTAGCCTGCTGCTAACTTCTTTCATTTGTAAAAGCGCGGGTAGCAAACCGAACGTCAGAAGATGCGCATTGCGCAGCCGGCAGCTATTAATATCCTCTACTTTTGGTCTCTGGAAAAACTCCCGCCCACCGATGTGTATATCCTAAAAAATGCAGCTTACAGAAGTGAAAGTAAAGTGCGAACAAGGTTTTCTTGTATTTTAAACCTGTCCGTGGAATTTTTTAAATAGGATCTCCTAAAAAAATTTAGAACGTGTATTAAAAACGAAGGTGCATTGTACGCTCCGTCAAAAATAAAAAATATCAATAACGGTTTCTACGCACCGAATTTTAGTGATCCCGGGTATTAGTGTGACCCGAAACAACCGACAGGGACAACGAATGATCCCAGCTGTTGGAGTGAAGTATTAATGAGAAGAAACCGAACATGTCAATGAGAAGTTAACATTCACTAATCTAAACTTAACAAATCTGCGCTATATAAAATAATTAATCCTATCAGTCATCGAAGCGAATCCTGTAGTGCTTTTCAAATGCATCAAAAAGTATTTTATCCATTTTTTAAAGCTCACTCAGAAGGGTACTTCCGGATGGTGTTATTTTTAACATGGAATGTCCACCTTCTACAACTTAGGCCTGACGTAGCCGTTCGGTTTCCGAGTGGTCAGGAGCGAGAGTGCATAGTACGTGTTCCTTGAGTGGACCGAGGTTCAAGCCCGTGACTACTAAATATGATAAATATTTCTATTGACGATTTATTGTAAACTCTACTGACTTAGTTGTGCCGGAGTATAAACAGAAAATTTAAATTCCCCCCTCTACCCATTCATGGTACCATGGATCGCCTATTTCACTCTCATGTGGAAATCTAGAAAGTGGAGAGGTTGCTTCCTTGCCAAATACTGTATATATCACCAGACAAATAGGAACAGTCATAAAACATCTATAAAGCAACTGTTTTTTGCTAACTGGAGAAAGTAAAATACCTCTACTGGTGGCCAGTATTCATGAATCGCTGTTTTTCAAATATTGTCATTTTAAAATGCTAACTTTATTATAGCATTCTTTTTTTCCCCTTCTTTATACATTAAAAGAAAACAAACAAACAGAATAAAATATGCGATGCACGTTTTATTCTGTTTGGCTTATAATACTTATACATTATTCGTTTGATAACAGGCAAGTTTTTGTCAAAGTACACTTTTTTTTTTAAACTTGAACAATTTAAGAATATCTTTCTACTTATCTACTTATATAGCATGGTAAAAATCTAAATAAAGCAGATTTGTCGATGCCTATTACAAATAAAACTTCGATAACCTACAATCACTTGCCACTTTCTATAATCTCTTAATTGCCATGCACGCCGTTTTCTCTTTTCTTTAACATGTTCGAGTCTTTTCAGTCAGTCATATTTCACTTGGATAGACAGCTGATTCTTTCATATTCATTACTTTAGAAGTTCTAATAAGTACTAAGATTTAATGCATAATAAAGCATATTTTACATCTTTAATTTGTGTTATTTATTCTTTAAATATTACTGAACTGTGTCATATACACTAGGGACCATTTAGCTAGATTGTAGGGCAATATTTCAAGAAAGTGTAAGAACTTGATCAACTCACCTGACCTGTAGTATTTTTATTGATCTCTCCTTTCTGTCCAAAAAGCATTAGTCGCAACATCCAGCAGCCTATCAGTCCTTCCGCTGGCGGTACACCACAAGCTAAAGCTGGAACTAAGATCCATAATATTGCGGACATTACCTTGTCACCAACTTTCAGAATGATTCAGGAAACAGAAGGCTTGGATGAAAGAAAACCGGAAGCCAAATCCCCACGTCCATCTCCTGTTCCTAGGCGAGTGGTGAACGTCGTTCCTCAAGTCCCAGATTTTGTAAACCCATTAGGAACACCAAAAGAAAGAATTCATCAGTCTGGAAGTTTCAAGACCTTGATGTCTTCATTGATGCTGGGCCATTCTGAATTTTAATACCTTTGTTTCCATTACCATCCAGGAAATCTAACCTTTACAGTTTCCTATTCACCACAACAAAGTTCTGCCTAAGACATTCGCCACTGAAACATAGTCTCTAGGGCATTGCTTTTGCTAATTCATACAATGGCTTATTGCCAGCAATTGTAACGGCCTTTTGTTTAATCGATGTTAGTTAATTAGACTCATTTTGGTTTATGTAAGATTATAATGTGCATATAATCTGGAACATTCATGATGTAACCGTCTTTCGCCAAAAATATCTTTACATTATCTAGTATTTCGATGTATTTTAGAACTGCAAATTATTATTTTACGATGCTTGTATGAAGTTCACGAAAATTATCACAAAAAAGAAGGCCAGCGATAACACCAATAAAATATCATTTGTCAAATACATTGTGCTTGTTTGTTTTTTGGTCTGGAATTTGCAATTTATCAGAATGATGACGAACAAAATAGTTCACTTACATTATATGAACGTAGGAATAAGCTTAAGCCAAACAAAAGCAAACCCTCTTTTATTCCACGAACAACGCTTTCAATTACCATTACACCAATATTTCCATTTTATTTTGAATCTGATTATTCGAAAGCGCCATTCGTTGGTGGAGAAGTAATTTTATGTTAATCACAAATACCGAAAGTTTTTAAAACTAAATCTTTGTGTTGATCATGAAATGCATCTACTAAAATGCATATGGAATCTTTTCGTATATTCATTTTAGAGGATAAAAAATAGCCATAGCATACAAAAGTTTGAAAAACTTTAAACAGATTACTAAAATAATAACAAGTTCCTGTATAAAAGGTCACTCAAAATTAGTGCGAGCTAATTAAGAAGCTAAAAGGCTGTATCTGTGAAAACTAAAGGATGGGAGGTGGAGGTTAACCCCCGTCAGGTAGGTTCCTTCAGGAAGCATACATCTATTCCACTTCCTGCGAGTTTTGGAAACATCTCTTAAACTCAATTTTCAGAATAACCAAAAAAAAAAAAAAAAAAAACACGCACGTAGTTTAATTGTTTACACATTACCACTTTTGCTTCAATGGTTTCAAGATTATGGAAAAAAAAACCAAAAAACTCATTGAGTCGGTTTTAAAGAAGCCACGAAATAAATTCTGATGGAGTTTTAAAACTCCACCAGAGTTTATTTTTTATAGGAATTTGACTTTTATATTGCGTTAAGGAAAGCCGGCAGTGACACAAACAAAAGAAAATACCACTGGAAGCCCCGTTAAATAAACCAAACAGAACATCCCAGTTGGTATTACTTTTTTTTTTTTTTTTTTTTTCCAAACACGTGTAAAGGGTAAAGTGTATTTATATCTGACGGCACCAGGGGTTTCCCCCATCTCCACGTTGCTTTCATTGTGGGTGTTACAGTTCACTGCAAAGGCCAGAGATTTAAAAGTGTATGGATTTTGTAAGTGTAGTGTTATGTATTGTTGTTGTTCTTCTGGCCTTATAGCCGCTAGACCCCTGCTAGGGCCCAACGTTGCTCACACTTGGCCTCGTGGAGGCAGACCAGGTACACAGTAGTTTGAAATTTTTACTCTGGCAGGCCCTGCCACCTAGTTTCCTAGCTAGGGCCTGCCTTTTCAGTGGCTAGGGCCTAAAAAAAAAAAGGGGGGGGGGAATAGACACTAGATTCTGTAAGGCCTAAAAGTTTGCATACTTAGTTTAATTTAGACATGTTAGAGTTTTATAGCGTGGGACATGCGCTGGCGTATGTATAAAGTGGGGGATGAAAGGCAGAAGTACGGGGACGATAGAGAAGGCGTCCCCAGATTGTCAGTGAGGTAGGCGCATGCCTCACCAGGCGAAGAACGGATAAGCGGCGGGGGAGGGGAAAGATATGACCACAAAAGGGAGCGCGGCCAGGAAAGCCAGTTTCGCTATACAGCAACGCTGCTTCTCTCTTTTGTCATCATGGTATTCCTATCCGGGTCACCAGAATTTGGGAGTCACTCATGAGACCAGATTCCCGTCCGGTGCGGTCAGGGCCGTATATGCTTTGGTTGTACTTGAGGTGCAGTCTCATCCATTTGTAGGTGGAGCCATCTTCATCTGTGTGTACGTATTGTTGTAGGTGAGGCCGGGAAGATTCTTTGTCCTCATGCTGGTGTCCCCCCCCCATCCGGTTGTCACTTGAGAGTGGGTGGAGGTCAGAGCTCTGATATAGCTCAGTGAAAGACAAAGTTCAGTGAGGGTCATTCACAGTCTTGCTGTCGCTCGTGGGACTTTTGTCCTTTCAGTTCATTGGTGTATTGTCAAAGAGGTGGGTGCACTTTAATCCTTAGTCCTTGGGTTTGTAGTTCTGCTTTGTGGTTTCCTGCGTCTTCAGGTAACAGCTTCTGCCAACTCCATGGTTCTGTCTCCTTTACTTGACTGTGTTCGTCCGTGTGCTGGTAGCGCGTTCTGCGTGTTGTGTTAAGAGGCCTCTCGCTGTCTCCTTCTTGCAAATAGTTTTTGTGCATATTTGCTGAAGGCTTTATATTCATCCTCGGATTCAAGGAGTTGGCGTTCCCAGTTTTTAGGCAGGTACATGATTTTCGTAATGAGTAATCTTAGGTCTTCGTATAATGTGCATTCGTACATCAAGTGTTTCCATGATTCTTCTTCGCCGCAGGTGCATGTCCCATCTTCAATAATCTCAAGCGCTGTAAGTTTGGCTTTTGGTCCGTGCCCCGTCAGCAAGAAAGTTGCATTTAGCCCTGGGGAAAACCGTGGGAGGGAGGAATTAGGATACACTTTGTCTACGTGCTCTATGAATTTTTTTCGTAACTTCTTCCTTTGTGGATGTGAACCAACGATTCTGCCACACGTGTTGTAAATGCGTCAGCAGTCGCTTCTTTTCTGTACTGCAGGCATTTGCCGGGTCTGTGGTATATCTAATCAGACTTGTTGTTTTCCTTTTGGAAAGGTGGTATAACATATCGCAGCGCCCGACCTCCAGGTCCAGCGCCAGGGCGCCAGCCAGGACCTGCAAGGCGTGCATGCTCACTGTCCTGCAGGCTCTTGTTATGGTAAGGAGTATGAGTCGCTGTATAGTGTCGAGAACGGGTGATCACTTTCTTGTACCAGACACAGTGTTTAGGGTAAGGCTCCACCTGTGGTCCCCCACAACTGCACCATCTGTACTCTTGTAAGTATACAGGACTACTCTGTAAATGCCAGAAATGTGTGTGTGTGTGTGGCATGTTGTATGTGTATAGTATTGTGTTGGGTTCTGTTGTTTTTTTGGCTTCTTGGCTGCAGGGTCCCTACGTTGCCCGCCACCACCACTGGGAGGCGAGCTAGGCTGCCCATCATACTCTGGCTGGCCTCTGCCAGGGTCGCTTGAATTTCCTGACAAAGGCCACACACACACACACAAAAAAAAAAAAAAAAAAAAAATGTTGAAGAGAGTTCAACAATAAGAGAGGAGGAGGTCAGACTGTGGGGTGAAAGAAAGTTGGACTAATAGTGAAGACAGTCCACCATGAATTTAGACGAAGTAGGGGTAGGGAAGGGGATTAAAAGTCGCAGGAGCAGGTGCCCCTGTGTATTGATCGAGACCCCAGTAGCAGTGATCCCGTACCCTAAATTGGGTGCCAGCATGAATCTTATCCATAAAGGGTTTGAAATATTGTTTCTGTAGCACAGGTTTACATTTATCCTACCCCCGAAGGGGTTAGCAGGAAGTGGGGAGTATTCTGGACTGTACTAGCAGAGGTGAGCTTGGCACGCCTTATGGTGAAGACAGCCTGGGAAAATCGAGTGAACGCAATATATTTATCTCCGTCATTTAGTAGATCTTGTTCCTGATTGAGGAGAGTTCCTCGGATTACTGTAAACAGTTGTAACCGATGGTTTTCATTGGAGGGGCACTCATACATGACGTGGGCCCAGGACTCCTCATCTCCACAATGGCAAAAGGGATGTGATTCGATACCCATAGAGTTCAATTTTTTCCTGGAATGATCCGTGTCCTGTTCATAAAAAAGTTGCTTGCAATCCAGGTGAGTACCAGGAAAGGTAAAGCTGACTGAGGGGGAAGAAGTTCTTTGTTATTTCTCCTTTCAAGGTTGAATTCCTGGATTCTTGCCAGAGGCGCTGCAAACGATCTGAGATTCGTCTTTTTTCCTGTTTGTGGTCACTTGTCAGGTCCAGTTGGAGATTAAGTAGCTGTGTAGGTATGCCTTTTTTCAGACGATGGAAAAGGCCTATTTTGGCAACTTCAAGGTATAGCGGCATATACCCTGCGATGACTTGGAGTGCAGGGGTGCTGACAGTGCAGCACGCCCTGGTTACAGATAGAAAATTAAATCACTGTATGGAGTCCAGCTTGCGTTTGTTTTGTTTCAGTGCAACTTTGGTGCACCAGACTGAAGCGGCGCCTCAGTAGCCAGGTGGGCAGAAGCAGCAGTGCGTAGCACACGCTTCTCGATTAGACCGGGGTTCGAGTCCGTGACCACGAAATACGGAGGATGCGGAAAGGTCAGGGAATGACCACCGCATATCTCCGGAGCAATATGGCCTTAGTTGCTAATGCTCCTAAAAACTAAATAACAAATAACCAGCTTCGTACATGAGAGAGAGAGGGCTTTGTGTTTTAAGCCCCAATCTGCTCTACTGATTCTTCTAATCATAGCTGCATATTTTTATATCTTGATTGCTCGGTATTTCAAGTGAGGATGGGAGGTTAGCTTGGTGTCAGTGTAGAGGCCTAGGTATATTTAACTTCCTCATAGAGGCGAATCGGAATATTATTAATCTTCATACTGGTGGTCTGCGTATCTGGAGTTTCCCCTTCAATAAGATTGACTTCGTCTTCTCACCAGAGAGAGTAAGTTGATGTGTTCTGGCCCAACTCTGGAGGTGTCCCAAAGCCTCATTAGCCTTAACCTCCAAGACAACCCTAGTGTCGGACTGAATTACGAGAACAAGATCGTCGGCATAGGCTAAGGGAAGAACTACACAAAGGTCAGACGACTAAACATTCATTTCCATGGGTCCATTGTTTTACTCTATGTCCAGCCGTCAAAAGTCTGCACGGGTGGCACAGTGGTATCGTCACCGTCCTCCCCCACACCGGGTGGAAAAGGTCTGGGTTCGAATCCCGTCGATGACGCGAGGAACTTTAGTGGGATTTTTTCACTCCGTGGCTGAGTTAATCGGTTTCAGGCGTAGATAGCAAGGTTTTACTGCTCAGAAATTGGGGTTTTTTCGTCCAGCAAACAGACAAATCGACCAGCGAAGATGTACAATTTACAGACAAATAAATAAATGGGTAGATGTAATCATTTACGGGAGACCCTAATATATGATTTTTTTTTTTTTTTTTTTTGTCAAAAGGTAAATAATCAGGAAAGAAGCCTTCGGCGCCGGAATTCTAATAATGAAAAAATTCCCAAACTTATATTAAAAAATATTTTTTTTTCCATACTCTATTAAATAAAATTAACACAAATAAAATAAACTAAGCTTAATACATAAAGTGCTGAAAATATAAACATAAGCATCTACAATCAAATCCTTAGCAGTGGAAAGCTCCCATCCATCTGGCGCACTTACTATATTAAGCCGTTACCGAAATTTAAGCAGTCCAAGAGTCATAAGGATTACAAACTACTGCCATCAGCTTTTCCCTACTGAATTTTTTTTTGAAAAAAAAAAAAAAAAAAAAAAAAAAAAACAATACAACCTACCATTGCGGGGCACTGTTTTTCGCACAGACTTTACTTGCACACAGTAATTAAGGAAAGGTCCTCCAATATTAACATAAAATACACTATTTCGTATCCAGGAGGAAATAAATGATATGACACAATTAGATATATATTCTTTGATATCACAGCAGCATAAGACAGACTGGAGATCCCAGCACTAATCCAAATCTCAAAATATTATTTTAATATTGCTGGAAATATTCTTAACATAATAAACAGATTTTGAAGCAAAGCACCTAATCATTAGCAATCATAATATACACGACACATGTACAATTTCTCAGGGAAGTGTACTGTAGACCATTCTATTCCCTAATACCTTAGAGGCTTTTATTTCCGCCCAGCAGAACTTCCTTTCGCATACTGATGACTTTAAATTCCCCATAACATTGTTTGATCCCAACCAGGTACCCATCATATGCCAGCAGGCAAACGCAAATATTCAGCAAAAACGCAGAAATATCTATCATTAATTGGATTTGACATAATTCTGGAGATAACAGCCCAAATTTCATTCACAAAGAAAAGGATTCGGAACGACATAGAAGTTAGTGTCGATCAGCGGATCTCTTATTCCGAAGGTGAAGACATACATATACTGATCTCGGTCTCACATGGGATGAAGGACTCACCTTCCAAGAATAGCTCCTCAACAGGAAATCCAAAACGTATGCAGCGACGTGGATAATACGACAGGAGCTGACAGGTATTTATGATACCAAACTCACCGCTAGATACATCCAAAGATGCTTGTGCCCAATACCTGTGTATGCATTAGTAATCTGGTTCTCCGTCCCCCCAAATGCACCTTAAGAAACTCCTCACAATGAATAATGGCTTTTAAAGTGGATGAATAAGACTGCAGCAAAACCATATACCCTCTAGATCGATTTTGTACAGAAACTAGGAAGTCACCCCATGGAAACAATTAATGGTAACACGCAACATCCTGAGGCTAGTTCAATTAATCACAAGACGTCTGGACACGCCCAAGGGCGGACAAATTGATCACATCCTCTAGGTTGACCGGGAGAAACCTAGATGAGCAACGATTTCCTCTGCAGGCTAGATGGGAAAACCTGAGCAGCAAAAACTGGAGATTCCTAGAAATTTTCGATGATTAACTGCCTGGGAATTGACTTCGACAAGTTTTGCGAGAGCAGAGTTTACAGCTACAGAAACTAAGAGAAACTTACTAACACATTGAACTTTAGCTTCTCGATTGTCACACATGGTTATGCAGGCCACAGTTAAAGTATTCGACTGATGGCCTGGCGGAAGGTCGGAATCATTTCCTTCCGCATCCTCATTAGAAAGCCTCAGTGTCATTGATAAGACTAATAGGTGGTAATCCTTCCCACAATATGTGATGCAGCCCTATTCTGTGCTCTATGTGGAGAGAAGGTAATTATGAACACCAGTGCCTAGGATCCGCGAACACCCGGTAAACCCCACTAATTCAATGAACTTTGAACTCCATTTTGTTTATTAACAAAATTATTTAAAGATTTCAGCAAGATCCGTCGACGTAAATGAGAGATTATCTCTGTGCTTCGTTACCATCCTCCATAATATTTGTATAACTAAAATTTTAATAAATTATCATGTTCCTTAATGACCTAATATTTTTGGCAACATACTGTAGTATATATAACAAATATGTGTTTTTCCGGTAACCATAATGCATTATTGTTGTGTCGTAACTTCGTAATAAGGTGTGACTGCCTTCAAGGCCCATGAAGTCTAAGATGTTAACAGTTCTTTTTATGGAAAATATAAATGAGCGGTCTTACAATTCATTGGCTCATATGATCCTTTTTAAAGTACTAGCAGTATATGCAGTTTGCATTATACAGAAGCTTAATCTCTTAAGCTGAAACCATTTGCATTCATTTATTCTCCTGGTTATGAATAGCGGTCTGGAGTTCCTCTGTTTGTTTTGTTTCTTAAAGATAATACGTTTGTTTTCACTCACCTTTATTTCATCATAACGTAGCAGCTGGCTTTTTCATTATCACCTAGGGCACAAGTCTTGACATTTGCTGCCAGCTGTGCAGGCTATTGTGCTCACAGGAGTTGTAACTTTAAATAGCCGATCAAAAATAATGTGACCACAGTGTTCTGAAACTTCTAAGCTCTAAAAAAAGAATTTAGTTAGCAGAAAATGTACGCGAGAAGTGCGTTAGAAATGTTTTATGACTACGTTACAAATGTTAATAAATCTTGGGCAGCAACCAAGTCGTTCATGTTCTATGATTCGTTCTGAAACGAATTTATTATTTATTTTTATTTTTTTGAGCCGTTAGAGTGTCTAAACACAAATCACGGAATTCGTAGTCCTAAGTGTACAATTTACGGTAACTTGAAAGCAGATAAAAACAATGGCCAGACACTGGTTTTGTCTAATGCTTTCAAGCAACTTTAAGTACAATAGTACTTAAAATTGTACAATACAATTGTACATTTTGTAAAATATTTAAATTGTACAATTTCAATTACAATAGCATTTAAATATAGTACACAAACCTGATTATCCGAGATAAATTTGCCTGGATAATCTAAACTCGGATTAACCCAAATTAAAGAAAAACTCGTAAATGTCACAAAAACGTAAATTTATTTACAAGCGTGCTGCATCCATATTTATAAAAGAACAATCCAGAGTGAGAAAATATAAAATTTAATGCGAACATAGTATTATTTATTTATTTATTTATTGAAAAAGGGAAAACAATGAAGTTCGCTTTTTTCTGGTTTTCCTTCCTGCGAATAGTATTACGTAAATTTTGAGTGTCATCTGGTGAGCGAGAGCGGCGTGTCTTTCTTTGTTCCATGTAGTAGTAGCTTATTAAACTTGGCACCTTTTATTCAATGTTTATTGATGAGTTCTTTTCGCTCAAAATATAGAACAATCCTTTTCGTTTTAACATGATGGATGCAAATTAAAATAAACTCAGAGAAGAATGTTAAAATTAACTGCACAGTAAAACTAAGGATTACCAAAATGAACTAGTACGCATAACCAAAATGAAATGTCAGGCATGATTAAAATGAAACCCAAGGGGCGTCTATAAAATGTAAACAAACACTTGTGACGGATTCCAGGTTTATTTCTTTTTATCTGATTAAGGCTGGTTTAACCTTCATCGGGCTGTAGAGACCAGGGTTAATCGACCCCCCCCCCAGATAATCGAGAGTCTGCTGTAATAATAATAATAAAATTCTTATATTGCCTGATAAAGGTCTAATAATTCCCCCAGTGGTTGCACATGAGAATAGCTTTCCCAAAACAATTTATTGAAATACACTATTAAACTAGTCACCCAGAATACATATTCTGGGTGACTAGCTTAATAGCACCTCTTTAAGTCCTCGGAACAGCCAAATCGTCAGAACATGGACTCCATGAGGTGCCGAGAGCATCCAAGAGGAATGATGGTCCGATGTAAACTCGACTGCAATTTGCCTCTGATTGGACAGTAGGGGACTCTGCTGTGACGAGCTCGTTTTACTTCATCCCATAGATACTCATCGGACTTAACAAGGCAGTAAGGCCTTCGCGATCCGTGCCTTTTCACATGGAGCATTATCCCGCGGGAAGTAATCGTTATCAGATGAATAAACTGCATGCATGAAGGAATGCATCAGATTGGAAAAAACGCATATGATGGAAATTGGAATCCAGGCCCTTACAGGAAAAGGTGGACCAATTTCCCCCAACATCGGGCGACGTGTGCCTTGAAAGATATCTACACGCCATCAGTGATTCGTTGTGAGATGATGAGGCATGTGTGTTAAATTCAAAACAGCTAAGGCTATAAGGCGTCAGTATGTTGTGTGTATCTGTAGTCAGTTTGTCTGTTTACTGATGTTTTTTTCTCCCAAGTTTCCGGAAGAAAAAAAAAACAAAAAAACATGCAATTCTCGCTCGAGACCAACTTGGCCAAGTTGTGAAACAAGCCAATGAAAGTTCCTTGCGTCACTGACGGGATTGGAACCAACCAGGCTTTATCCACAGAAAGGATGCTGATTATAACCACTCTGCTACAAGAGGACCACATAATCCCACTTACATTACCAGCCTGCAGCGTTACGCCTGTCCCGAGTGATCACACTTCTGTAGCAGTGGCCCATATTTTATTAGTCAGCATCCAAGTAGATATAACACTGTGCAAGCGGTCTCTGTTAACTGTAATTCTCTTCCCTTAACACTTGTTGAGGTCTTGTGAAAAGGTCAATATTGAAGTTGTCGACTGTAAGAGAAAACTTGTTGATTACACTGAATCAGCCTTTTGTTACCATGGCTTGATCTTATATAGGAAACATTCAGATATAGAAGGAGGTTTGGACATATGGAAGGTGAGTTGTTCAAAGAGTTAAACGACTTCATAGTGGCCGGAAATAATCGTGTAAAATTCTATCAGTTAAAAGTCTTCTGGGCTCAAGAGGTAGGTGAAACTAATTCTGGAATGATGAAAAAGCGAGAATAAGAGGCTGGACTGCTTCAAGTTGTGATCCTCTGTGGATTCCAAATGGGTGATTCAGTATGGATCACTGCTACACTGGTGTGCAAAATTTAAGGACCAGTCAGGTTTTCACCTGTAGCTTCTCATAGGAGTGGCCTGGATATGGGAAAGGCATATCAAAGGAACCTCGTGAGGTACAGAAATGATGAAGGAAACAACACCGACACAACAACGGAAACAAAACGGTACAGAGGGACGTTATCCAAAAATGGCAACATAGCACTGGCTGCCGTGATACAGATGCATCACTGTCAAAGATGGAACAAACGGAAGAGGTGGTCCTCAGTAGGAGATATGGCCACCCCTAATATCGATGCAGGCTTTTCACCGCCTGTCCATACTTAGAACAATGTTGTTGATAAGTTCTTGCGGTAACATCGTCAATTCCTCTCTCAGCGCCATCTTCAACTAGTGAACATTTTCTGGTGGGTGTGGACATGCCGCTAGGCGTCTCCCCAGAGCGTCCCATGTGTGTTCGATTTGATTTAGATCAATGGAAACGGGCAGGCCAATCCATGTCCTCACTTTCCAAAAGCATATCAACAGCTGCAGTGCGATGGGGTGTGGCGTTATCATCCATAAACACGAACTCGGGGCCAATGGCACCCTGGAACAGACGAACATGGGGAAGGATTACCTCAGTACAGTAGCGTGTACCGGTTACAGTACCGCCTTCCAGTATCTGGAGTTGTATACATCCATACAAGATAACGCCTCCTAAGACGAGAACACCTCGACCGCCATATCGATCCCTTTCAGTGATGTTTGCGGGGTGATACCGTGTGCCAACCTCTTGCCAGATTAGCTGACGTCCAGGATCACTGCTGAGACTGAATCTACTCTCATCAGTAAGGAGTACCTTAAGTAAAGATTTTGTGGTTGTAACCTTTAGAAATAGTGTTGGTCCTTACGTTTTGCACACCCGTGTACTAAGAATGCAAAGTTATCAGACAAGTCTATTAGTTTTTTAAGAAATTAACAGACTTCCCAATGATAAGAGCTCGTATGTGCTTGACGAACAGACAGTTTTGCAAAAAGTTTATATCTATATTTAGAGGTAAGCAAGGTGTTCAATGGTGACATAAACAAAGTGAAGTTCGTTTAGTTTACTGTAGCGAGCGAGAGGAGAGTTAGCACTTCAATGTATTAACTTATAAGCTGTTATAGAGGAAGCAGAAGGGCTGTATGTAATCGGTGGGACCTTTTATTTGAGTATGCAGCGTCATATCACCTGAAAGCAATGCTTTGTTATTTGGTTTTTAGGAGCATTAGCAACTAAGGCCATATTGCTCCGTGAATATGCAGTGGTCATTCCTGACCTTTCCGCATCCTCCGTATTTGGTGGTGACGGGCTCGAACCCCGGTCTAAAAAGCAATGCAATCAAAAGGAAGATCTTGATGCTGAATAAGATCAGCTCTAGAGCAGATCCTTGGGTAATACTACAGGGAAGTAACACCTGGACTGCCAACTTTCGATGATTACCTTGAGATTCCCATTAGATAAATAGATATGTTTCCCCCCCCCCCCTTAATCATCAAAATAAATCCCTTCAGGAGAATGATTCACTAGTCTTCCTCTTTAGTATTTTCATCCACTATTATTATTGTATTACTGAAGCTTAAGTTTCTCTATACCTTGGGCGGTATCATGCCAGTGGCAGACACCTTAAGCATGGCATCCTCTTTCAAGGGACATCGAAAGCTAACCCGGTACTCAGTAAAAAAGCGTATGACGCTCCTCCCCTCTTGTATTTGTATGGGTAATGCGGGTTCAGATACAAAGTGCATGATGCCCCAGGATTTGTGTCTTTATGTGTGTGTGTGTCCACATGTAGATGTAACGGTAAAAAAAAAAAAAGCGATAAGTCAGTTCTGACATATAATAAATCAATAAGATAAAAAACATTAATAAAATGAAAATATTTTTATTATTTCTAGTTTGTAGATTTTTTTGCCGATAATTAAAAATTAGCGAAATTAGTTAAATGTAATACAGTATTAAGATCTTAGCTAGGCCCCCTTGAAGCATTTTTATAGAAAACAACTGCAACGTAATTATTTCTATCTTAACAGGTACAAATCCCATTCAGTCCATTCTTTTTTTAGAAAGTGGAGCTTAGTAGGATTTAATTTGCTAAACAGTCTGTCTTAACAATTACAATAAAATAGTCAATCACATTTAAAGTAGGCTTCATAAGGTCAACTAGTACCATTCCTAATGAAATAAAATTCACTGAAATTTAGAGAAAAAAAAAATCAAATGAATTTTGGAGATTGCATTGTACAGTATATTATTATTACTATCATTATTCTTTAATCATTAAATATAAGATAAATGAAGATTCATTTATCTTACATAAAAAAAAATTATAAAATTTTATATGAGAAATTGGTTACATATTTCAGTCCGCCCACTATCATAAGACCCTGCCAATCATTCTGTCTCCGTGGAAACGGAAGAGTTCAGTTTTGTTTGGGTGTTGTGAGCGCTCGCAATGCAGGGTTGCTGTAAACGTAAATGGTGGCAGGAACAGAACTTCGCAGTAGTACTAGCTGCTTGCATTCACAAACGTTCACTTATCCAAACTGAAATGAACTATTCCGTTTCCATGTTGACAGGGCTCTCGGAGGTCAGATAATGTCTTACTGGGTAAATAACTAGTTGACTTAGAGAAGTTAAAAAATCCAGAAACGTACCAATTAATGAAGACCTGCCTTAACGAACAATGCAACACATCCACAGGCAGGAGGAGGGGGAGTGGAAGATTTTTGGAAGAGTTTTAAATCTGTTCTGACTGAAAAGAGCTCAGAAGTTCTAGGTTATGGAAAATGTCTGAAGAAAGACTGGATGACAGATGAAATTTTGACACTCATGGAGAAGCGCAGAGTATTTAAGAACTGCAATGCACTAAAGTACAAGGAGGTGAATAGCCTGATTAAGAACAAAATTAAAGGAGCTAAAGAGAGCTGGATCACAGAAAAATGCAGAGAAACAGAAGCTCTGCAAGAAAAACGTGATGATTTCAATCTTCACCAAAAAAATTAAAGCGATTTCAGGAACTAATAGAAGGAAACAACCAACTTCAATCCGAAATGACAAAGGTGAGATTATCATGGAAGAATCAGAAAAACTGGACTTGTGGGCTAATTATATAAACGACCTGTTCGCCGACAGTGAACGTGAGCTATATGACAACAACGTTGCAGTGGTAGGGCCATCCATCCTAAGATCCGAGGTGAAAAGGGTGATTGAATCAATGAAGAAGGGAAAAGCCAAAAGATCTGATGAAATCCCAGTGTAAATAGTCAAATTGCTCGACTATAAAACACCGACATTCTTGTTGAATTATTTAACAGAATTTACAACACAGGCAACATCCCTCGGGACTGGCTATCAACGTTCATCACTCTTCCTAAAAAACTAGACACCAGGACTTGTGAAGACTTCAGACTAATCAGCTTGATGAGCCAAGTCCTCAAAATGTTCCCAAAAATAATTCAAAATCGGATTTTCAGGAATTGTGAGGAGTCGATTGACGATGCGCAGTTTGGATTTAGGGAAGGACTGGGTACAAGGGAAGCACTATTTTGTGCCCATGTCATGATGCAAAGATGCAGAGAACAACAGATTGATGTCCATCTTTGTTTTATTGACTTTGAGAAGTCCTTTGATCGAGTCCAACACACCAAGCTGATCAAGATCATTGAGGAATCCGGCCTTGATGAAAAGGACATTTGAATAATCACCCACCCCTACAGAAACAAAACGGCATTGTTGTAGTTGATGGCAGAAAGACAGAAAACATCAACATTGAACGTGAAATGAAGCAAGGATGTGTACTCCCCCCCCCTCCTGTTTAACATTTATTTGGACGTTATCTTCAAGAGAGCATTAGATGGAAGAAATGAAGGAATATATGTCAATTGGTAGAGTGATTAACAACCTTCGCTGGGCAGATGGCACTGTACTTTGTACAACTAACGATTGAGAGTATCTGTAAGTCCTGCATATTAAATAACTAATATGCAGGACTTACAGATACTCTCAATCGTTTGAGTGAAGAAAATGAAAGAATGAGCCTCGGTATTAATATCAAAAAGACTAAGCTCATGCCAACACCTCCCCTCATGTTAAACGGAAGGCTGATAGAAAGAGTTGACAAAATCAAATATCTAGGCTGTTGATCAATGACAAAAATGGCCAGGCAGTATTTTCTTAAAATGAGACCTGCATTGTGCAATGGAAACCTCGATCTCCACCTTAGAATCCGGGTGATGAGATGTTACGTTTGGTCAGTTTTGTTGTATGGTGCGGAGACGTGGACACTGAAAACTAATACCTCGAAAAATTAGAAGCATTTGAAATGTGGACATACAGAAGAATACTAAAGATACCATAGACAGCAAGAGAATTGGAAAAACCCAGAATTGCTGAAGGACATAAAGAAAATAAAAACGGAAAATCTTGGACACCTGATGAGGAACAAGAAATACGCAATTCCGCGGCTAATTATTGAAGGGGTCGAATGGAAGGAAGAAGAAATCCTAGGAGAAGACGTACATCGTGATTTGATAACATTAAGAATTGGACAGGACTGAACACCGAGCAGCTGTTCAGATCTACCAGAGACAGAGAGACATTTGCTGTGGAGGTCGCCGACCTCCGTTAGGAGATGGCACACAGAGAAGACAGGGGTAAATAACTGCAGACACAGCTAACTTTATCCCTAAAGCGTTGGCATAATCATTTTAGGGACAGAAGAATTGCTTCTCCAAAACAGAATGGTAATTAGTAATAAAGAAAAAAAAAAATTAATTGATACTGCAGAATGAACCGGTCCCATATGTAGTTGCTTCCCTCCATTTAAACTAATAGCTGTGGAGTTAAGTGAGAAGGATATAAAGTTCATATGAGTGGGCTAGCGTTTGTTGAACCCAATTGTATCATGGGTACACTTACTTGAATGGTCAAAGTCGAAGCGCCCTGACAATTTCACTATTTTATACTTATTGTTTGTTACTAAAACTGCACAGCATAACTTGCTGACCTATTACTTATTCGTGGCTCGGAAAAGAAGATTAACTCATTTAAGAGAAAGGGTTAATCACAATTTATTGTTAAAGTTATTCATCCTTATTATACTGTACATTCACTTTTAGAAGAGCAAACGCATAAAAATGTAATAATACCGGAAGTGTAGTCCAGATGATTCATTCAGGGAATTATAATTTATATAATGTTTTCATTATGTGCGAATTATAATTCCATTAAATAGTATTCCAGCAGCGATATAATTAGAACAAGATGGTCCAAGAAGGAAACGACAGTCACTTTCATAAAGTGTTTATTATCTCTATATACATTAAAAAGGTTTTCCTACCAGTGATATTTATTCCAGACAATGGGAGATGAGGGTGGGCAATTACGTCTCTACAAATTTGCAGGTAAATAATTACATTGTTGTCTTCCATTGAAAGACAGTTGCCTCCATAACGTTCACCAACTTCGTGCACGTGCTTCACTCTGTAATACGTGACCACTCACGGCATCATTTGATGTTCCATAGTAATGTGAGCTGGTGAAGGGACCCGATATAGTTTGTATATTTGTAAATATTTTAGCCCTGCTCTTTCGAATGCAACAATATTTCCCATGCGTTATGAAACCCGCAGCAAAACGCCTTTTCCTAAGTGACTTATGTAAACGCAGGTAAATAATTACATAGTGATATTAATTCGATCTGGAGAATGCAGCGTGGTGGAGGTGGAGTAGCCAATAGGAGAAGAGGGATGCTGGTCATGTGGTATAAGTGGGCAGGGTAATGCGTTACTACAAATGTACAGGCAAATAATTACATAGGTCATTTCCTGATTAGATATCGATCATAGTGGCATAGTGTCTGGGAAACCACAAGGCGCCGCCTGTGGTTTCCCACTTCTCCACCATCAATACTCTTGTGAGGAATACAGAACCACTGTAAAAGCCAGAAAAGCGTTGTGTCTTGCATGTGTAGTTTAATGTTGGGTTCTCTTGTTTGTGCTGGCTTCTTGGCTGCAGGGCCCCTAGTGCGACTTCACGTTGCCCGCCACCACCACCACTGGGAGGTGAGCCAGGCTGTCCACAGTACTCTGGCTGCTCTCCATCAGGGATCGTCTGAACTTCCTGACGGAGAACAAAAGGGAAAAAAAAAAAAAAGCATCAGCGAGGGAGATAGCTGAAGGATGGGAGTAAACATGGGGAGGAAGAACATCAGTGCGTTTCGCCAGGCGTGTCTTTTACATAGAAAAGATTTGACTTACTTCGTCATACCTCTACATTTTTCATAGAAAAGTGTGCGCGGGGATTGGCGAGCAAAGCCCCCCTAGTTATCATTATTATTAGTTAAAATCTAAAGACAAAATGTATTTATAAAACTGACTGACTTTGAAAATAAATTTAAATGGTATTTTTATTGGCTTCTGTCTCTATTATGAATAAGCACGCAAACATACATATATACACTGGTGTTCAAAGAAAGTTTATCACCCCTTAAAATTGTAATTGTTGTCCGTTCAGGTAAGTATATGGCAATATTTCTTACAGATTGCAGCAGCTAAGATTGACACGCGTATGTGAGGACGTAATATTGCATCAGCTGTTACTTTCAGCTATATAAGTACGCCCTGCAAGAGTTACATGCAATCCTTGCTTGGGTCAAGATGGCGAGTTACGAGCAGTTGACGATACGAAGAAAGAGTGCTATCGTTGCCTTAAGTGAGGAAGGATGTTCTTCCCGTCATATTGCTTATAATCAGTCGACAGCGAGTAGATTTCTTTCAAAACTCAAGAATACTGGTTCTGCTGATAGGAAAAAAGGAACCGAACGAAAATGAGTCTCTACGCAAAAACAGGACCCCGTTTTGAAGCGCTTATGCCTTAAAAACCGAAAAGCTTTCTTCTGAGCTGAAAAGAAAATGGGAAAAACATACAGGAGTGGTAGCAAGTGCAGTAACAGTCAGAAGACGCCTCTTCAAAAATGGACTTGTAGCCGGTCGTCCTAAGAACAAGCCCCTCCTCACACAAAAAATGAAAAAGTCCCGATTAATTTGGTGTAAGGAGCATGTCAAATGGATCCCCGAGCAGTGGAAGTCAGTTATTTTCTCGGATGAAAAGAAATTCAACCTGCATGGCTCTGATGGGAGACAAATGATTTGCCGTAGACCTCGTGAAGAATACCATCCAGACTGTATGGTGTCTACAGTGAAATTCCCTACCAGCCAAATGATATGGGGGTGCATTTCGTATCACCTGTTGTTGTTGTTATTGTTTTAGGAGCATTAGCAACTAAGGCCATATTGCTGGGGGATATGCGGTGGTCATTCCGTGACCTTTCCGCATCCTCCGTATTTGGTGGTCACGGGCTCGAACCCCGGTCTAATCAAGAAGCGTGTGCTACACACTGCCGCTCCTGAAACGGAGGCGCCTTCCGTATCACTTGCATTTTATAAAAGATTCAGTAAATGCCAAAGGATACCTGGCTATATTGGAAGGCAAATTGCTGCCAACCATTAGAGACCATTTCAACCTGGCAAGTAACTGCATCTTTAAGGACGACTCTGCTCCTTGTCATCGGGCGAAAAGTGTAAATAGGCACTTCTGTAGTTACTTTAGCTTCATTTCTGCATTAGAGGTTCAACAGTAATGTGTTTACATTTCCTACAGATGAAAAAATGGTTGGAAGAACGGTCCATTACAACTCTTCGCTGGCCAGGAAACAGCCCGGCCGGACCTAAATCCTATAGAGAACTGTTGGCATCGTGTGGAATCTGCAGTTGCCAGAAAGAAACCAAAGACCCTTCGTGAACTTCAGGAAGCCATAATTCGTGTTTGGAACCACAAACTATCAGTTGATTATCTTCAGAAATTGATCTTGTCAATGAAGCCATAATTCGTGTTTGGAACCACAAACTATCAGTTGATTATCTTCAGAAATTGATCTTGTCAATGCCTGGACGGCGTGCTGCTGTCATCATGGCCAGAGGCGGTTCAACTAAATATTAGTTTGCACTTGGTGAACTTTTCGTTTTGTTTTCCATTTAAAATAATAAACTGAAGCAAATTGAGGGCTTCTGATAACATTTCAGCCATAATTGTCGTGTGTACCAAAAACTGTTGTATAAAGGTTGGAAATGCTCATTTTGGAATATTTTCAGAGCACCTGTCAAATATTATTTAGCTTTGCCTTAACTATTAATAAATATTTTTTGTTTATAATCGCATCTCTCTCTCTCTCTCTCTCTCTCTCTCTCTCTCTCTCTCTCTCTCTCTCTCTCTCTCTCTCTCTCTCTCTCTCTCTCTCTCTCTCTCTCTCTCAGAGTAACTAGGGCATTTTTTTTTTTTTTCTATTTGGCTGTTGCAGCATAAGCCTCAGGCTTCCTTGCATCATATAGCTAATAATAATAATATATGTTTTATGTAATTATTCCTGTATTGGTTAATTTTATGTTAAACCCCTAGCGTTGTCGCTGTTATGAGTATTATTGCATCAGGCATCCATGTAACTATTCACTGCCTACAATAAAGATATTATATATTAATTTAACATACCATCGCGAAAAAGGGTTAGAAATGTGAAATTCCTAGGTGATGCACTTTCTTTGAACACCAGTGTATAAACATATTATGAATAAACATATGGATGCGAATCGGGGAGGGGGGGGGAATTGTTTTTTGCACAACATTACATATTTTATATAATTTTTATATAAACATTTAAAATCAGATCATATTTTTATAATAAATTCTTATCCACTCTCCTTTATAGAAATACGTAGCGAGTCATATTCATTAAATACTGTATTATAATAATATTTTTAGCTTTCTACTTGGGAATTTTGTATTTTTTAACATATCTTTGTTTCCTAGTCACAAAAACTAGGAAATATCATAGACACTTTGTTGTTGGGCCTAATTTTTTAAAATGTTTTCTATATATGATGTCTAGAAAAATATTTTTATACAGTGAGTTCAGAAGCAATTGATCATGATGGATTCTGCGATGTAAAATCTCACAAAAACAATATCTATCATGCTCGGTTTCGAATCCATATCAGCTTTTAAACTAACTTATAATTAGAGAGAATGTACAGTGGAACTTTGGGTAAATAAATAAATTCTCAATAAAAAGAACTGTGATTGAAATTCACGATCGCTGTTATTATTTTATTATTATTATCATTATTTTATTTATACCAATATTGTATGTAGAACCACTCTTTCACCGAAATGAAATTTCAAATATATGTTCTAACATTCCTTGCCAGTATCACTAATGAAAATAACAATGGCAGATGTACTTTCTAATTTCAGGTGGTGGAATGCAATTTATCCCCATATTCTACCCTGGATGTCTCTGCTAAATGTAAACACTCATTTTTCGAAATGTCTCCATGGGAGACTTTCATTCTAAACGTACATGTTTAGAAAACGTAAGTATGTAATTTAAAAAATAAAATGAATAAACAAGTGACGATCTGAAAGATCAATGAAAAAAATTCTTTGTGATCATGAAATGAATGCACCTTATAAAGGTACTTGAGAACCATTTTAACACTTTTCAAAATGTCAAGGTTTTCACATTCTGGATTACTTGGAACAGATCAATATTACTGGTATGGCAATGTTTTGAAGCACTGTAAGTGTGAGCTAAACCACTTAGCAAAAGCCATACAAAGGTAGCCTTCCACGGGATATCCCTACCTATGAAAATTTGTGCAGTCCTACAAAAAATATTGGCATTGTTTCAGCCAGTCTGCATTAAGTAGATATCGCTTCTCAGGTTTGGGTCTTTATATATTACTAGCTTGAATGACACTGTTTTACCCTAAGTTCACACCAAAGAAAAGCCTGTCTTAAACAGTTTTATGTAATAATGCAACACACACACACAAAATAGTTCAATGGTGCCAATAGCTTTAAACTTTATATATAATTTCGATCAAATTCATTTTTATAAAATAACTAGCACAGTAATTTTATTTTAATTATTATTATAATTAAAATAAAATAATATAAAAGAATTATAATTAAAAAATAATAAAAGATTTATAATAATTTTAATTCTGTCCTACGGTGAAAGTAGGCAGTGTTTATAAACGTGGATGTCACAAGTGATAACTTAGCATTAATATTTATTTTAAATATAAACTGGTGCATATTTTAAAATTGATATGTTTTTATAATGTCAAAAAAATAATAATAATAATAATAAAGAGCGTGATAAGCTAATGACAGGTTGAAACAGGGTATAGGTGTGAATGAAACAAGAGAAACTGAATGTATAGAAATCAAAATAATTTTGATTTATTTTTGCAAGCTAACATCAGAAATTCTCGATGGCTTGTGTATATGAAATCAGTATTAGTATTACCTTATAACGCAAGGAAGGCACAGGCTTCCTTGCACTAGCTAAAAAATAAATAAAATATGAAAGCAAATAATAAAAATTAATAATGAAAATACAAAATAAATATATAAAAAATAAGAAGAAAATAAATACCTATGTTTTCCAACTCAAGCAGGAAACCTCATATGACCAGGAAGTCACCCCTTCATACCCGTCTAAGAATGAAAGATAGAACAGTGCTCTGCATGGATTAGAAATGAGTTATTTATGGAATAACTGCTTAGATGAACAGACCGAATAATAATAAACTAAAATAAACATCAGTAAAACAGAAAGTATAAAAAAGTAAGGATGAATGTGACGACTATCATACTGTTATGGCTTTCAACTACGGATTTTAGAGAACTTAAAAAAAAAACTGCGCAGCATGTATTCGATGCCACGGAGCGCTCTGATGGCGGTTAAAAAGGAATAATGTGATTGGTCCAAGTAGAACGTCTGTGAGAGCTGGATTCTCTTAATAGATAGTAACTATTCGTACATAGTGGCCTAGAGAAAAGTGGGTTATGCTGATTGGCTCTGGCTTGTCTCTTTTGAACAGCCAATCATCCAAATCACGCATTGTCCATTCAATTCAAGTGATACTACGTAGACTGTTGCGTTTTCAAAACAGACAAGCCAGAGCCAATCAGCATAACGTAGCTTTCTCTCGAGGCCGCAATGGTATCATACTGACCAACTCCACAAAATAGTAACTATTGAGCAGGAGTGGATTAAGGTCGGTTGAGGCCCCGGACGCAGAAGAAAATATTAGGCCCCTTAAAAAAAAGAGAGAGACAGGGAAAATAAAAATATATGTTAACTATTTTTTTAAATAAATAAAAAATATTATGTACTATTAATGTTTTATTTCCAATAAAATTTGAATATAATATATGTATAATATAATTAATAATAGCATAATAATAATCACAAAGTTTTGACTAATAGTTGAACATATTAGTTTAACTATTAGTTGAACTAATATGTTCAACTAATTTGTTGGGGTTTTGCGTGGGCCCTTCAGAAGCCAGGGCCCGGGGCCCGGTGCGCCTGCCGTTAAATCCGCCTCTGCTATTGAGAGAATATAGCTCTTACATGCGTCGAACTCGGAATAATCACAATCTTCCCTCTGCTATCAGCTCGCGTGAAGGTAAATATATGCTATACATTTCTTTCCAGTCAAATCCTTTGAACAGCCAGCCATCCGAATCAAACACCGTCCATTCAATCCAAGAGAAACTACGTAGCTGCTGCGTATTCAAAACAGACAAGCTAGAGCCAATCAGCATAACGCAGCTTTCTCTCGAGACCGCAATGGTATCATACTGTCCAACTCCATAAGAAAATAAAAGTGGCCATTCACATTCCAACATTGCAGTACGATTTAGCTGGATACGAGAAAATGGCAGTAAAGTGCGATTAATGGCCAAATTCAAAATGGATCCTAGGGCTAATGAGGAATTTGTTAAGAAAAAGATTTATAATTTTAGAACCTCTTATAAAAGAAAGCTCAAGTTGGTTCAAAATTCAAGGAAAAGTGGTACTGGTGCAGAAGCTACGTCAAAGTTATGGTATTTTAAACTTATCTTTTTTGGATGGTCAGGAGTTGCCAAAAACATCCATTTCAAATATTTTTGAGGAAGAAGAGGTAAGTAAATAAAACGAATAAATATTTTTGCACAGCTTTATTCTGTCAATCTACAGCTTCATTGCTAAAGTATTCCATAATTTTTTTCCGTAAAATTTCAATCGCTGATTAGCATTAGTAGAGGCATATGATGCAAGAAAGCAAGCTTATACAGCATCAGCCAAAAAAATAATAATATTTCCCATTTGACACAACCATTCGCTATAAAAGTTTGTCCAGTTCTTCCTTGAATTTATTTAAGCTATCAACTTCCACAGCTAAAATGGAAGTTTCTTCCAGCAATTAACTACCCGCTGGCTAACATTTCCGCACATCTATTCTACAACTGTTCTTTCTCAATTTGAATTTATGTCCCCTCAAGTTCGAAATCTGAGCAAGAGGAAGAATCCCATCAGCATTTGGCCTGCTCAACCCATTCAAGGCCTTATACACTCAATCAGATCACCTTGCAGGTGCCTAGTCTCCAGACGCTGCAATTTTCAGAATGTAACCCTTTCTTGATAATACCACCCCCTTAGTTCCCCTCACCAATCTTGTTGCCCTTCTCTGTACTCGTTTTAGCAACCCTACATTCTTCCTAAAATGAGGCCTCCAGACCTGTAATGCGTACAGGTCTGGAGGCCTCATTTTAGGAAGGACATTGTTATTATACTGTTTTCTTTTATTTTTAATTTTCATGACACAAACAGCGAGAGATTCTAAGATAATTTGTTTATCAAAAGGTGTTTATTTTACGGACGTAAAATTCAAACTGCGTGGTAATGTGCGTGCGCTCATCCAATTTTCAACCAATCGTATTGCGGTGTTGGAACGTGAGTTCCAACGCTATCGAGAGAGTATAAGCTCTCACAGACGTCCGTCGTGGACCAATCACAATCTTCCTTTGCCATCAAGTCCAGTGTTGCCATTTTAGCGGTTTTCCCGCTAGATTTAGCATAATTGCTTCAGGTTTAGCGGATTAAAATATGAAATAGCGGATAGCGGATTTTTTAGCGGGAAGAGTATAAATGTTTAGCATTTTATATATTTTGGCAATGTAACATTTAAATTAAGAAATATTTATTTAACAAATATTAAATTAATTGTTCAATTAATTATTTAATTAACAATAAAAATATTTCATAATTGAAATGTTTTATTGATATACATCGTAAACATAGTAGGGATATCATATTTCATAATTTTTTTTTGTTTTTTTTTATAAAGCGAAGAATCGGTTTTATATTATTCTTGGAATTTCCCTGAGGAGAACCCCAACAATTTTACGTAGTTACGCCCGCTGTCAAACTACCTGACCGTTGGGTCATAGCTTTAATTGTTGAATCAAATCTAAAAATGTGGGAAAAATTCTAATGACGCCTTTTTTTGAAACCGCGAAGAAATGGCACTGAATAATTTTTATTCGTCGTATTTGATTGGCTTCCAAGAAATGCGATCCGAATTACCGACATAACATTAAAAGTCATTTAAAAACTTTCAAACATATTAAGTCAGTAGAAGAACCATTTTCACCTAATAGATCAGGCAACCAATCTAAATTAAATTTTCCCACCAAGAATTTACAAATAGTGGAAGCTGAAGCAAAGTTAAGTTTGTTTGTTTGTGCTCACTCGTCAATACTGGCAATAGACCACCTTGGTGAATTATGTAAGAATGCATTCCAAGATCAAACAGCCAAAACTTTAAAAATTCATCGAACAAAATGCAACGGCGTTATAAAATATATCCTACACCCCCACTTTCAGAAAGGTTTATTATAGTCAGTGCTCAATGGCTTTTCAAATTATAGTTTGTTACTAGATGAATCACACGATATTAGTGTAACAAAACTATTAGGTATTGCAATTGTGTATTATGATGAGCAATTCGATAAAAGAGTTTCTACATTCTTAGCTCTTGTAGAATTAGATCAATGTAACGCTGAAAATATTTCAAATTCAATTAAAATAATGCTGGAAAATTGTAAACTTCCTTTAAATAAATTTTCTGTTTATACTCCGGGACGACCAAACGGTCAGAGGAGTTTACAAGATACACAGAATACAAGAAACAGTACCGTATTCAGCAGTCACGGGCTTGAACCACGGTCACTCAAGGCACGTGTACTTATGCACCCGCGCGCCTGACCACTAGGCTACGGCATCAGAGCTAGTCTATTTTCAGTATCATTTAATCTACCTTCCATAATTACAATATACCAAAAATAATATGAAGAATTAGCTGAAACGATTTAAACCAGAATTTAAATAATTTGTGGGCATTGGGACAGATAATGCTAGCGTTATGATTGGAGTTAATAACAGCGTTTATACACATTTGAAGTCCGATGTACCGAAATTGATATTAATTAAATGCGTATGTCATTCTTTGCAATTAGCAGTACCTCATGCAACCCGCGAAACATTCCCTAGAAGTCTACAATTCATGATCGCTGAAACTTATAATTGGTTTAGGAAATCCACCAACCGACAAAATCAATTCAAATATTTATACAGTGCCATAAACGATGGTGCAGATCCGAAAAACATAGTTCATTCGTGTCAAACAAGGTGATTATCCATTGAAGTTGCTATAACAAGAATTTTAGAACAGTATATTGAATTAAAATTTTGAAATAACTCGTTTGACTTACAAACGTTATACTGCACAACTTCTTTATTCAATGTTCAAAGATGAAAGTAATTTAGCGTATATTTTATTTTTAAAACCTATCTTATCTGAAGTACAAAGAGTAAACAAATCTTTTGAATCAAATTGAAAAAAATGAGCAACAGTATATAAACATTACTCTTGTTAAATGGGAAAACATGAACAATACAATGAAGTTTTGGTCAGAAGTTTAGAAATATCCAGATGCAAGCGGTGAAAATCCATTTAAAGAAATTAGCCAATTTGCATTGGGTATTTTAATTTTGCCATTATCCAATGCAGATGTGGAAAGAATATTCAGCAACTTAAATCTAGTAAAAAACAAAACACGCAACAGAATGAGTGTTGGCACGGTTAATGCAATCTTATCAGTACGACACGGGCTCAAAAGAGTTGAAAAGTGTTGTAAAAATTGTTTTACCTGAAGAAGTGCTTCGCAAAATAGGTACACAAGAAGCATATGATGAGGAGATATTGAATTTCGAAATTAATTTCGATTTTTAGATATTGATTTTATATTAAAAACAGAAAATAAATAACTATTTATATATACTATTTGTTTGTTTGTTTTTATTCACTACAAAGTACAAACAAATGAAAATTTAAAAAATTTGGCGGGTTAAGTGTTAAAAATAGCGGATTTTGAGTATGCGGCTAGCGGGAAATATTATTAAGAGTTGGCAACACTGATCAAGTCGCTTTGAGTGTAAAAAATCCTGCAGTTGAAGGCAATAACAGTACGGTAATCTTCCTCTACCCTTACTCACATTTTTATACTTCATGCTTTTACTAATGTTTATTTTAGTTTATTTTTATTCAGCCTGTACGTTAAAAAGCGGAAACTAACTTCACGCAGAGCAGTGTTCTATCTTTTATCCTTAGTATACATGTTACCTGCATGTGGAAGATTTCCCTGTAATTTCGTTTTAACTTCTTAACTACTAAATAATGTTTTTGTACCAGGTAGATGTACTTTTACTCCTTCTCTTGAAGCAGACACTGAAATTAAGTATGAGGAGCTATCAAAAGGTCTCAGTCTGATTTAATCTCCTCCTTCGAATACTGTCTGGAACTGGAGGAATTTTTTAATCGTGTTCCTACTTGTATACTTGAGGATATAATACTCGATAATGACTATATGAAACAGCGTAGCATATGAATTGGTATGTCATGATAAAAGTTATCCAGGCACACAAAAAAACAAAAAACAAAAACACGAAACTAATCAACCGACTAGGTTACCAAAAAGTAAAACTTCAAAATATGAAAGAAAAGAGAGCAGAAGTAGCGAACAATTTGTATATTTAAATTATGTGAGATATACTATAAAGACTAGATATACTGATCTTACCCGATCAGTATATCTAGTTCAGAATTGAGCTTATTTTTAAAAGTGTCCAAATGCACCACCGGTATAAATTATACGTGTCCATTAAAATCTTGAACGGATATTATGATCTCAGGGGCATAGCCGCATTCCAAGCGCTTCTCCCTTGTTGGAATCTCATTTTGTAAGAATTTCAAAAAGGAAAGTTTCCCATTTTTGGAAAAAGAAAAAATTACGAGAAGTGGTTCCGGAATACGGCCGGTGAGTACTAATAGAATATTCTTTTGAGTTAACAATTTAAGAACCAATTGGCAGGTGTATTTTTGCTAAATGTTCTCTGAAATCGCTTTGCCTTGAATTATATCAATACTCATCTTTAGATACGTTAGCAATATGCATAGGAAATATATACGCCATTCGCTTCATCGCCTGAACAATTTCGATTTATATTGAGGTAACAGAGGTCATGTATTCTAGCATTTTTTTAGAATGAGTGTATGCTATATTCAGTTCGCCTCAGTGTTAACATCACTGGTTTTTTTTCCAAATTTTTGGATGAAAATCCCAGTTAATATTAGTATTAGTAGTGTCAAATGATGCAAGAAAGTAAAATTATACTGCATCAGCCAAATCACCTGTTCATCCCCCTCCAACAACTTATTCCAACGATGAACCACCGCTGGCTGAAGCCAAACTTCCTCACATCTGTCCTGCAACCGTCTTTCCTCAGTTTGAATTTATGCCCCTTCATATGTGTATTCTGAGCAGGAGGAAGAACGTCATCAACACTGAGCTTGCTCAATCCATTCAAAGCCTAAAACACCTCAATCAGATCACCTCGTATCCTGAGACTTGCTGCACCAACCAAAAAAAAAAAAAAAAAAAAAATCTGAGGAGTTACCTTGAGAGAGAGAAAACAAGAGTCAGAAGTAAAAGGGAAAGAGAAGGACGATGATATCAAGCTCAGGACCCTGGGTGTGGCAAACCCATACTCACCACATGTGGGCCCAACTACGTCCTTCTTAAAATAAGGCCTCCAGACCTGTCAGCAGTACTCAAGGTGATACCTAATCATTGCCTTAAAATGCAGATTAATACGAGCCGATGTTCAGTGAGACATCTAGTTACCTCATCTTACCATCAGGTGCTAGAGCAGAGGCTAGCGACTTCTCCCACCCTATGAGCTACTGTAAAAATAAACAAGGTCTCAAGGACAACGTATCATCACAATTTTCTTAAAAGTGTATCTATTGTCTTAGATAAAAGAAGCTTGTAAAATTACTGTTATTATTAGCATTAGCATTAGCATTAGTAGAGGCATATGATGCAAGAAAGCAAGCTTATTCAGCATCAGCCAAAAAAAAAAAAAAAAACCACACCACTCCCATTTCACCCCTCCGTTCGCTCGAAATACCTGTCCAGTTGAGCCTTAAATTTGTTTAGGCTATCAACTTCAACAACAAGTGATGGAAGTCGGTTCCACCAACCAACCACCCGCTGGCCAAAGGCAAATTTCCGCACATCTATCCGACATCCGTCCTTCCTCAATTTGAATTTATGCCCTCTGAGCTGATTATTCTGAGCAAGATGAAGAATCCCATTGGCATTGAGCATGCTCAAACCATTCAAAGCCTTATACACCTCTATCAGATCACCTCGCCGGTGCCTAGTCTCCAGACTCTGTAATTTGCAAAACTTAAGCCTTTCTTCGTAAGAGCACCCCTTTGTTCCATTCACTAATCTTGTTGCCCTTCTCTGTACCCGTTCCAGCAGCTCTACATCCTTCTTGAAATGAGGCCTCCAGACCTGTATACAGTACTCAAGATGTGGCCTAACCATTGCCTTATACAAGGGAATAATCACCTCCTTATCCTCCTTATAGAAAACATTAGATTTTAATTAATCTAGTTAGCAAACCTTTGATAAAAAAAATGCATCCTGTCGACTGGCATATCTTGTGCAGTACCAATCAATTAAAATCAGTTCAACGTAGCGATGAGTCATCCTACACGCTCTTCTAGTCTGATCAACGTGTTTGGGTATAAAGGATTCCAGCGAATTCTTACTGCCTGAGCATGTTGTCACAACTGGGAGTTTGGGAAGCGGTAGCGTCGTAATTTGATAATGTTTCTCGTAATACTGATTAGGTCTTTTGATCGCAGTGCATGGAACCGTTAGTGCTATGCAATCTATTGATATTCTGACACTCATTGTGGAAATTTTATGAAAGAAGCCCTTACCTTTTAACAAGAACAGAGCAGTACAGAGAAATAGTCTCATGTAGTGCTGAAATTGAAATTGTCTGCAATTCTACTCAGACTACATAGGAGGGAGTACGTGATACGAGACTTGCCAATGAATTTGGTCATGGAGAGGTTGCAAGGCTAATGGAGTGGAAGTTTCCTCAGTGTGGTCTGTGCTTCTTAACAGGAGAGGCTGTTTTTACAGGGGCGGGATACATTTAAATGGAAAGGGTGCAAGATTCTTTAATGGTGCTATAGATGCAGTATTTACGTGGGTTGGAAAACTGCTAGCCTGGGGGATGCATAGACTAATAGATTAACTAGTGCCGCAAGCAGAGATGAAAGTGATTCTTGCACTTCTAATTAGTTAAGAAAACGTAGTGTTGGAGATTTCAAGGTCTGTTGAGAGTTCTCATCGAACACGTGGACTGTGTTAGGGTTACTAAGAGTGAAAACTGCTGCATGTACATTAATGATAGGAGCATAGTAAACAAATTTTATGAATTTGAAGTACGTAGCACTTCAAATTCATAAAATTATTGGAGACATTCAGAATTCCTTATATCTGTCACTCAGATATAAGGGATGCAGATTTGAATTATTTTGAAAGTACAAGGCTTAGAGAAATGAAAAATCTGTCGTATTAGGACCACCCGAGAATTCATCTACCTATGTGTGATATTAAATTGTATGTGTTTTACTGCTGATTTCCTACTTTGCTGGATGAAAAAGCCGTGTATGTATGTTCTAAGGTAGGGCGATTCCAAAACAAATGTTCAACTCTGCCGTCTAAATGTGTGCTGCATACAGATTTATGTAAAGCCAGTCGTACTTGTTATTAGCTGTTAGGAGCATCGGCAACTAAGGCCATGTTGCTCCATGTATATTGTCCGTAAATTGCGTGTGTTCTGAGATATTAGCATACCGTGTGCACGTATTGTGACACATAATTGCAGAGGCATGACAGTGTTCGTGATGAAAAGTGCATCGAGTGCAAGTGGCCACAATGTTTTCTTGTCCCTTGTAAAATTTGTTACCATACAACTTCAGATAACTCTCTGCAAATGGTATGAAAAATAAGCCAGTGGTCAGCAGTAGGAATTCGTCTAGGAACGCTGCCGGATAACTACAGAAGTAAACTCGTAAACGATTGTAGAACTTGGACTAAATTTCTATCCATATTGCACCCGTACTGTCTAATTTAAGTACGGGTGTGAATCACAAATACGTTTGTGATTCACACCTTGGCAGGTGTGAATCACAAACGTAATACCTAAGCATAGGTGAAACAATGAGAATGTATATTTTGTCGAAGATTAGTTCCATATGTGATACTATGAGCTGGGATGGATCGTCCACGATTGTTTGGACCATATTTCTTCGATACTGCTGTTAATTAGCACACGTATATTGAAAAACTAGTTCTTGCTACAGCTGAAACCACACAGGGTGGAAAATACCTGAGTTTGAACTCCGTAAGTACAGCGAGAATTTTTATGCGCCTTTTCATAGTTTGGCTGAATTAGTCGGTCTCAGGCGAGGATAGCATGGTTTTTCGTCCCCAAACAGTAATTCGACCAGAAACAGTCCCCCACCTCCAATTTAAAGGCATTTTATATATATATATATATATATATATATACGGCACAATATGGCCAAAGCTGCTGATGCATCCCCACACACTTAAAAAAAAAAAAAAAAACTATACAGCTGAAACATCAGTATTAGATTGTCTGGTTCCAAGAAGATGGAGTGGAACATTATGCAATCGCTGCTAGAAAATATTTTACTGAGGTTTGGAACGTTGGACCAGTTGGACCCATGCTACCTACCGCATTTCACTAGCCACCTTGAAACCCAGACCTATTAGCACATATTAATTCCTTTCGGGAGCTTGACAAAGAAGATATTTTGCACAGTAGCACTATGAAACACCAGCGGCTTCTGTACTTTTGTTGTACATTACTTAACTTTTACCAGGAAGTGTATAAATAATGAATATACTTGGGTCCATCAAAAAGCTCCAAGACTAATTCTAAAGAACACAGTATTGAAAAGTATCCTATTAAGGTCTCCTTGTGAGTTAGTAGCCTTATTTTAGCTTTACTTCAACTTATCAAATCATACTTAGAACTCTTCTTTCGGAATGAATCTTGGTATTCTCGTTGCGTTTTCAACGATGTTCACCCTATGATCAAATCATTTCCTTTTAAGTTGAGTTTCACTTCTGAAAAGTAAATTGTCGCAAAAGATCAAATCAGAAGAGCATAGAAATGAAATTTAGCATTAGTATTAATAGCGCAAATGATACAAGAAAGCAAGCTTATACACCATCAGCCAAACAAAGAAAAAAAACCTCATTTCACCTATGCATCTTCTCAAATAGTTTGTCTAGCTCTTTCTTGAATTTATTCAAACTATCCACTTCCACGGTAAAGGATGGAGGTTTGTTCCAGCAATCAACCACCCGTTGTGTGAAGGCAAACTTCCGCACATCTCTTCTTCAATTTGAATTTATCCCCCCCCCCTCATGTGCATAGTCTGAGCAAGAGGAAGAATCCATCAGCAGGTAATTAACAGGTAAGTTTGCTCAAGCCATTCAAAGTCTTAAACATAAACATCTCAACAAGAAGGGCAACAAGATTGGTGAGGGGAACGAAGGGGTCCTCTTACCAAGAAAGCCTTAAGTTCTGCAAATTGCAGCGGCTGGAGACTAGGCACCTGCGAGGTGATCTGATTGAGGTGTATAAGGCCGTGAATGGGTTGAGCACACTGAATTCTGATGGGATTCTTCCACTTGCTCAGATTATGAACCTGAGGAGGCATAAATTCAAATTGAAGAAAGATAGTTGTAGAATAGATGTGCGGAAATTTGCCTTTAGCCAGCGGGCGGTTAATTGTTGGAACAAACTTCCATCTGTCGTTGTGGAAGTTGATAGCTTAAATAAATTCAAGGAGGAACTGGATAAACGTTTAGAGGGAATGGATGTATGAAATTGGTTTCATTTTTTGGCTGATGCTACATAAGCTCATGCGCTTGCTTTCTTGCATCACATGCCTCCATTATTATTACTATTAATCAGGCCACCTTGCAGGTACCTAGTCTTCAGGCTCTGCAGTTTGCAACACTGAAGCCTTTCTTGGTAAGAGCACCTCTTTATTCCCCTCACTAATTTCGTTGCTCTTCACTGTGCCTGTTCTAACAGCTCTACATCCTTCCCAAAATGAGGCGTCCAGACATGTATGCAGTACCCAAGGTGCAGTAGCACGTTTAAGCTTTGAATTGACTGGGGTTCAAGCTCGTGACTGCTAAATACGATTAAATTTTATATGGCCGTTTTATCGTAAACTCGACTGACCTGGTGGACTTGCCGGAGTATAAACAAGAACGTTACAGTATGTACCACTGTAACATTTTCCTTGCGATTCCACTACACACAAGGCACTGGGAAAAGGCTCATCATCATGATAGCTTTTCTTACAATTTTAAAAGATTTTAGAGAAATTTTAGCTAAATTTTAAAGAAAGTTTAATCATATTTACATTTTATTTTAATAAAAATTATAATTTTAATTAAAAAATAAATTAAGAGCCCACATAACATGTCCACGAAGAGCAGCCATTGATAACCACTCTCTCTCTTCTGAGTAAGAAACATTTTACTTCGTCAAACAAAACGTTACATAGCATTTTTAAAATTATTTCTTACATTAGCCGTAACGGAGTAAGTTATTCTGGATATTATTACTTTAATTAACAGGTAACAAATTCATCACAGTGATACACTTTTAATTTTCTGATTTGCTATTTAGGTAAAATTCCACCTGCAACGCTCGTTCTTTCAGGTGGCGCTGTGATAGCAGTAAATGGGGATGAGGGGTAGAGTTCGTTTGGCGTCGATGTTCGACGTGCGCTGTGTAACGGCTTTCGAGTGATCCAACAAGTGGTACCCGATGCCTGGTAGGCAGGTTTTGAAAATTTTTTTATAGTGTTAATTGGATATCTTTAGATTTGCTGGTGTAATAGAACCGATTTCTTACCCTTAAGCTATCGTTATCATCACCTGAGCGTAATCTGTCCATAATCAGTATTTAATTCTGAAGGACCAACTGCTTTTGCATCTCCTCTGCTTTGTTATTGCAATTGATTTGCAGTTAAGATCGTTTGGATTTGTCAGTGCATACATTTATACATTATATGTATTAACTTTCGTTGTTTAATTTTCTGTTGTGAAATTTATGCCGTAATATTTAGGTAGTAATTACAACTTTTTTTTAGCCTTGTTTTCTCTAGCGATGCTGTTGTGATTTTGTCATCTGGACGGCATGTTTAAAAGGGCAACGCTGTCTTCAGTTAGCGGTCGTAATAAACAAATCTTTTTTCTACCTTCATCTCAATTTGTCAGTAGCGTCCCTACTGACACTTTTATATTGGCTAGTTTTATCCTTCTAGGAATAATGATCAGTCACGTTGTTAAAATTTCGGCAACTATGTTTCTTTTACGTGTTCCTTTTAATTACATTACTAATGTAATACATCAATTTTCATAAGGGTGTGTATATATATGTTTGTGTACACATATGTTACCTTGATCTTGAATAACGGCAACTGTACCAATGGTTGACTGGTTAAAGCAGCCAACTATGTTCAAGAGTGGCACTGTAAGTGGTTACAATTATTACCTCACTGTGCTAAAAAATAAATAAACGGCTATTAAAATAATTATTTTCACCAGTAAAAAAAATTAGACGCTATATAGAACTAATGAAGCAGAGCTTCGGAAGTTTATCATAAGTAGAGGGTATTGAACTTACATCTAGATTTATTGTTCAATACATCTTCTGATCCAATGTGGCCGTCTCGGAATATAAAGGGGCTCACATCTGGTGAGTATGGGCTTAGCACACCCATGGTCCTGAGCTGGATATCATCATTCTTCTCTTTCTTGATGATTCCCTTCTCTCTCTCACACACAGGGGTAATTCGGAATTTTTTTTTTTTTTTTTTTGGCTGGTGCAGCAAAAGCCTCAGGCTTCTTTGCACCATATGGTTAATAATTATAATAAATAGAACATTTATTTATTGATTTTTGTTGTTGTTGTTGTTTTCTTCATCTCTTGTGTGAACCCAACGTTTCTGATCAACTTCTTTTTTTATTGGAGGGGATGAATAAATTGTGCTAATTTTTCAGTTCAGTATATATATATATCTTTTTTTTTTTTTTCATTTTGTCCGGATTAAATATATAACTTTTGTTTATTGACTTGCAATTTATCTGGTGTATTAACTTTTTTAAATTCTTAGTTGCAAAATATATACAATTAAAGGAGTAATAATGCTGTATATGATAAGGCTAAGATTAATAACACTGGTATGTTTGTGAACAACCACAAACGACATTCTTACAGTAGTTGCACTAATTCCACCACAAGTAATGCAAAATCTAACTCTACATTTTTTATATATATTCAATAATTTTTATTATATTGTTATATTTATTATATATATAATAATAATGTACCAAAAGATACATTATCTTAGTCTTGCAAAGTTATTAAGCTGTTTAGGTTTGATGTCAGTTTTTCATTCACACAAAATATTATAAATTGTTTAAAACAAAAAAAATTATATATATATATATATATATATATATATATATATTTAATTTTAACTATTATGCAACACACAAATAACAAATAAAATACCATATATTAGGATAATTTAAAAGTATTTTGTAATTTCAAAACAGTTATAGTAAGTGCAGTGTAATTTTTTAGTATCAAAAGTCAGAAAGTTATTGGAGTGCACCGGTTTCTCAGAGATATGCTGAGTAACAGAAATATGTTGTATTTGTTTAGCAGTGTTTTTAGTGTTAAATATATAAATAATTATATTTACTCCATTTTTTTCTATAGTGATCAAACTTCTTTCGATTATTGAAAATGTTTGTTGTAATAGCCCTTTTAATTTCTTACTGTGACTTTTCTAAACAGATGTTTGTGATTTTCTAAAAACAAAGGCAACCCTCAATGGAGATAGCCAAAAACAAAGCAGCTTTTATGGGCCAGCTTCTTAGAGTGATTTTTCAACATAAATGGTTGATGGCTTAATATGCAGGAATGCTTCCTGCATATCTGTGCAGTGACTATCAGATTACACTGGTATTTTCTTTTACGTTTGAATATTGGTACTGTTCTACTTTTACTTAAAAGTAACGTAGGTTTAGCTTCAAGATTTAGAAGCAGTCTTATAATTATATTATGCTGTTATTCTGTTACATTGCATCACAAAAAATATCTATCGCACACAGTAAAGTAACTGAAACATTAGTTTGTTTTTTATGCATAGTCATAATCATTCCTTGTGATATGTGTAATTTGAAAACTCCAACAACAAAAATATAAAATAATATACATATTTTGTTTACACTCTGGGATAGCCATAGAGAGTCAATCAAGGGAGTATACAAGTTAGACTATACAGATATTACTATATTTTTGATATCACATGGATTCTAACATGGTATGCATACCTGGGGGCAGGCCATGCTGAGGGTGCACTGCACCTGGGCACTAATTTTCAAGGGGTGCCCAAATTTCAATTGTCACCCGGGCATTACATACTCTAGGAATGCCCCTATGCATATCTGTGTACTTGTATCTGGCCACTCAACTACAGTTATGCCTTTTATTTCCTGTGTGTGACAGTTTTTAAACTGTGAAATAGTTCAAAAACTGTCAAAGAAATAGTACTCACGGTTCCAGAATTTTTTGAAATTTAAATAATTTTGTTGAAATTGAATATTAGATTTATTCCAAAACTTATTTCTAGCTTATTGCATATGTAGGAAATATTACTCAGCTTCTAATGTTAATTTTTTTTTTTGTTTATTCTAATTTAACTAGTTTTTGGCAAGTTTCATATGATGGGGGTTCTATCACATGACAAGCCAAACAAAGTACACCTTGTTAGGAAGTGCTAAATGACTCAAATGCCAGCTCAGCAGTAGGTGGATATACAAATATATCATAAAGGTGGATATATTTACCATTATGCCATGTCCAAAACCAATCCAGGAATGGATAGATCATTTATTTATTTAGGCTGTAGTCTGTCCCCCCCCCCCGGGCAAAGTGACTTGATCAAAACAAAAAAAAACTAAACAGTAATTTTATTGGTCAAAACTGAGACTGTGATCCTGAATTCTCGCCCCCCCCCCCAAGGAAGATTTCGAGCATGCCCTGATATGCACATGTGCATTACACAATTGTATTATTATGCCTGACTAATTTATTTTGATGTAGTTAAAATATAAATGCTACTCAATGATTTTTAATTTTAGTAATATTAATGGAATTAATAGTGGAAGTATAACAGTTTCAGCTTAAACATTAATTTAATCTTTGTTTTAATAAATAAATAAATCTTTATTATTTTAGGAGTTAAAGCCACACAAGACCTACAATAATTCCCAATACAACATGGAGGGACCAGTGGTTTAAAGGGGTCTTTAAAATACTTTTTAAAGTATATTCTACCAAAAGAATTTAAAAGCAAAAGAGAGCATATATGTTCATTAAATGTATAATGCAATGCTCAGTAACATATGATATAATTTTAGAAAAGGATATTTTTTTTATGTATTTATGGGAGATTTGTTGCTAGAAAATGTTTTTATTAAGGAAGTTTTGTTTCTAGAAATCTTTTTTTGCTACAATGTTTGTTTGATATATATTTCAGTTAAAGTTTTTCATTGTAATTAAAACACACTTTATACCTGAGAAATGTTCTTTAATATTACTTATGAAAGAATGGCTATTAAAAAAAAAAAAAAAAAAAGGCCTTAATTCAATATAATGATACCGAAGCTTCCTTTCTTTTTTTTGTGGCTACAGAGGTGCCACTTTCTTTGTGGCACCTCTGTAGCCAGGTGGGCTGGAGCAGCAGTGCATAGCACACGCTTCTTGATTAGACCGGGGTTCAAGCCCATGACCACCAAATACGGAGGATGTAGAAAGGTCAGGGAATGACCACCGCATATCCCCGGAGCAATATGGCCTTAGTTGCTAATGCTCCTAAAAACCAAATAACAAACAAACTGTTACTTTGGTCCAGTGGTTTTCAGTGTGTCTGTATTTTCATGGAACCCAGGATTCCCTAAAGGAGTGAGTCTCAGGATCCACAGATGTTTCTGTAAATCTTTTAGTTGTTAATTTAATTTAATATATATGTCACTGTCTTTAAATATATCCGAGTTCAGCAGTAAATTTCAGTTCACAAAAGTGCTCCACCACTGAAAAATATTAAAAAGCACTGCTTCACAGAGTATTTTAAACTAATTTTTTAGTGTTTTATTATGCTTACTAGTTATTTACATAAGTAAACTATAATGTTTAATATTTAATTATATCATATCTGAAGAATTTATTTTGAAATTAAATACTATATTTGCCAGTAGTAAAGTCTGTATTTTCCTTATACCTGAATCAGAGTACAATAATAAAAAATTATTCAATACAGTAATTAAATAACACAAAGTTAATATGCACATGTGCATGCACACACACATGCTTGCAGTAGTAAAAATCATGTTTTACAAACAGTTATGCTAGAGTACAGTTCTTCCACTTTCATTAACGTAACTGGTTAAGATATCAGCCATTTTACATCTGCATACCTGAAAACTTGTTTATGTAATTGAGGTCTAGGGTTTGAATTACATTTTTACCTGGAGAACATATTTCCTGGTTTTCTACTTGTATCAATTTTAGGTGGAGGTTATAAAATTTTCTTCACTATTTTATCATGCAGAATGGATAAACTGTCCTTTAGAGCATGCACAAGTTGCAAGCATAATGCATTAATGTATATGTTAGAGTTGTCTTTAATTAAAAACAACTCAATCCATTTGAAAAATCCATTCTTTTAAAATGCACAGTAGATGTTTGCAATAACTTGGCAATGATATGGTTCATATTTTAAATTTGCATTTATAGAACTTTCCTTATTGCCTTTATGCCAAAATTACTACTCATTTGCATCCCATAATTTTAACAAATATCTACTGTTTCAAGCCAATTTTCTTTTAGTTCCAGGCTATATGTCAAGTGAACAACAAAGTAGGAAGTGATTACTTTTGAAGGTCTCAGATTTTTCCTGTGGTTGTTCTTGTGTGACAGTGGCCTTTCTTCTTTAGAAATTTTACTAGCTCTGTTTGATGATGGTTAGGAAGTTGTGAAAATAAGCACTGATAGCAAGCTCAACAGAAAAAATAAATAAAAAAAAGGGCTTTGGTAAGATTTATAAACAAGGATTGTCACTAATTTAGAGTATAAGGGCTCATTCGTGTGATTCATTTGGAATATTTAATATAACTTCAGTCCCTTCATAGACACAACTGTTTATTTCATCTTTATGTTACATTCCAACAGTCTTTTCTGCTTTAGTATTTAGACAGCTGTAATAACATAACTGGAAACAAGTGGGTTTGGGTATAACATAAAACAGTGGGTCCTGAATTAGACTAGAAATTCTGTTATTTTGTGTAAAGTGTTGTTGCCCCCTGGGCTTGAGTTCTGGAGTTGCCTGATAATATGCCCATATGGTAAAACACAATTATCTTTAATACTTTCAAGTAAAATTGAGCATAGTAAATGTTGACAGTTTTTATTTGTTTTAATTTCTTTTTTATGCATTAGTAATACAAGTGTGATAGTATTTGATAGTATCACTAGAACATTAACACGGGCATAATTTAGTAATTGTTGTTACAACCAATTCCTTTTCACACTTTTGGCCACCTACTAAACAAAATGAATTGTATTGTTCTGAATATAGGCTAACAGACATCACATTCCATTTAAGAAAATCTAGTTAGTTTATTTTTAACATACCTTGTTCAGAATTCCAGATTTTTTTTTTTTAACTAATGGCCCTTTATTTCAGTTCTTTGTATATTTACTTTACTTATTCCTATATTCCAGGTTGACTTTATTTGTATATAATGTCTGATAAATTGTCAAAGATATATTCTGTAACAAGAAACATTTGATTAACCTATAATTTTAGCTTTAAAAATTTGTTGACAGCATTGACTTATTACTAATTGAATATTTAGTTGTGTACTTCCAGAGTTTTTCAAAATGCATGCACATAAATATTAATTAACTATCAACCACTAAAGTGTTGCAAGGTTAGAAATAAAATCCCCAGTGATTTTTTTTTCTTCTTTTGAGTGACATTTTATCTCCTAATATATTATAATCCAAATACATTGACCTGCCAAAAGCATTAGAGGAGTACTAGAGAAGAAAGGTGTCCTCACAGCATTTGATGATAAGCCTATTAAACATAAAAGAAGCATTGCTTCTGTGAGAAGCAGCTGTTGAGATATCAGGCTATATCTAAATTTGAATTTAGCAATTTAGAGAGAGAGTATCATTGTAAGGTGCCATATGTTTAAAATAAAAAGTTGGCTAAGTCATTAAACTGTGACAGTGGCATTCCATTCAAGATGCCCCTGCATATTGAAACAATCATGCCCTGAGCCATATATTACAGAGAAACAGATCATCTATAGAGTATATTTTTTGCTTGTTTAGATAAGCAAAAAAACAGTGAAGTGAACCTCTAAAGGTTCACTTCACTAAGGAACTTCTATTGCTTGGCATGCTGCCAGGAGAAGAGAGGAAACAGAACTAGAGTTGGTGGTTAAAAACACTTTAGAACAGACTCCATACTCTTCAATATAGTGAGAAAGCAAAGACCAATTTATCTTCTTATTTATTAACTTTGTATTTCTGCAAAGATAAGAGCAGTACAGAGGGGGGGGGAAGTCAGCCCTGTTAAAAATGCACTTTATTAGATTTGAAGGGAAATTTTTAAAAATTAAATTTTTCATTATAATTTACACTAACAGCATTTGATAAATTATAAATTTCAATAGAGTATGTATTGTCTATTTAAGATAATTTGATTGGTTAAAGTAAAAGGGATTAAGGTAATTAACATTTAAGTGGTTAAGATAATTAATAGTTAGTAAGGGTAAAGAATTTGACTGAGATAGAGCACTCTGGTTAAGTACAAATGATATTACTAAAATACATTAATAAAAGTGAGAACTTCCAAAGAGTAAATTTTTTTTTTTTTTTTTTTTAATATATGATATATGAGAAGAACCTTCTCTGTAGTCGAGTGGTCAGGAGCGGGAGTGCAGTAGCACACGCTCTTTGAGTAGACCGGGGTTCAAGCCCCTGACCGCTTAATACGGTCGATCTGCCAACCCGCACTGGACCAGCGTGGCAGATTATGGTCCGTTTCCCTCAGCATGAATTGTTGAGGAGGCTTCCATCCTGCAGTGGGTTGATAATGGCTGCACTTTACTTTTTTTACTTTTATATGAGAAGAATAATGTATTCATGTGTTTAAATGCTTTTAAGACACAGCTTTACATTTGACCTGGCTTACATAGTCCAAATGAAGCAAAAAAATTCCTAAAACTTTCAAGAAGAATTGTAAGCAAGATAGAAGTGCATCGTTGGGCTATTCAAGAGTGCATCATTGGGCTATTCAAGAGAGTGCAGTAGTGCTTTTCAGCAGCAGTAGTTCAGAAATCACTGATGTGTAATGACAAATACCTTCCAAGGGACAGTTTCTTTCTTTTTTTTTTTTTTTCATGGGGGGAAAAAAAAAATCTAGCAAAATTTTTTTATGAAATCCCCAAACATGAAAGGTATCAAAACCCACAGTACTTAGTACCATGCAGGGGAAAGGATGATGCTCAAAACTTTGCTCTGGAGACTAAACATGGGTTTTACTACTTCAGGCCTCCAATAAGCAAAGTGGTGGTATTGCACTGGTTGATGAGAGTCATCTGCCATCTAGTGTTAACATTAGTAAGTATTAGTGTTATATTATATTAGTAATGGTATTACCATACACTGTTTGGAGGAGTTGGGGGGGGGATACCAGAAACTTTGGAGCTCTGGAGACTAAACTTGGGTTTCAACCACTTAAAGCTTCCAATAAGGAAAGTGGTGGTATTGCACCAGTTGATGAGAGTCGTCTACAAAGCATGACTCTAATGAGACATGATACGCACTAGTGGACCTCAACCTGTCTTTAAATGGACTATCAAAAATGAATATTTTGAAGAGGCACACTGGCCCTGGTCTTGAGATTAATCACATAGAGAGGCTTATTCCTACTGCAGTGCAGCTCAAGGTGTACCATCTATGTGGCCACTGTGGGATATATGATGTTGGTCACTATCCAGATATCAGTGCTACATTGAGTTTTTGATGAATAATAGTGGGCTAGTCTAGTAATACCTTTTAGCCCATGAGTCATAAATTAAGTTTACTTTAGAGTACAATAATATTAACATCCTCTGGCAGTTAGAGCACTCTGACTTTACCTAATCAAGGTCCCACCATCACCCATTACTGGTAATAAAGATAGTTATTTATAGAGGTCGAATTAATATCTCTCCAAATATTTATAGTAAACTTGATTTTTCTCTCTCTTAAATGAGAATATAAATATTAGCAACTGAGATCTATTGTTAAATTTAAAACTATGTGAAAATTATTTTTTAATGCTGTAGATTATATGTAGTATGACCATGCATTTCAACATTAATTTTTTTGCCAAAAATAAACTGAAGTTTTACAAGATTTTTACACTTTTTTTTTATTCATTTTTTTTTTTTTTTTTTTGTAATTTACTATTCAAATAACATGCATCCTATTTCAAAGAATAAAATTGCAATTATGGCATCTATATATTTATACTTATCTCTGTAAAAACAAGGACTTATCTATTTGATGATTATCTGATGATATTAGATTAAAACATGATTCTATTATTTTGTGTTCTTGATCTATGTATGAAGCGGTTATCTCAGAAGAGATAAGAATAATGGTTTTAAACTGAAGTACATCTATCCAGCACCCTTGATGACTTTATTTTCTTTAAATTGAGTAATATATCACCCCAGAGCCTCACATCTAGCTTGGCACACTCAGGGTCCTGAGCTGGATATCATCATTCTTTTCTCTCTTTCTCTCTCTCCCCAAATTTTTTTTGGCTGGTGCAGCATAAGCCTCAGGCTTCCTTGGTTACATTTTGAGATTTCCATAGAATTTGGAAACCTTATATCATTATGTTTTTCATCATAATTAACCTGCTCATGGTTACTGTGAGTTTTCAGTGTTGTACAGTACAGTGAATATGTGATTTTAGATTGTGAGCTCGTTACAAACATACTTGAAGATTTTTTTCCTGATGCAAATTTGATAATTTATTTTTATTTTATTGTAATTTTTTATTATAAATATGTCTGCTATTTTTATCTGTGATGAGGAAACAAAATGAAAATGTGAGGGAACATTTTTAGTAGGACAGATTCTTCTTCCTTGATTCAAAAGGCCTGATGTAAAATAATAAAAAAAAGTTGACTGTTAGACTTCATGATTTTGAGAGGGGTTTGTAAATAAATGAAGGCAGAATTTTCACTGTTATAGAGAATTCTAGAAATTGGGGTTATAAATTCAAATCACAAGGGAAAAGGTTTAGATTAGATTGTAAGAAGTTTTCTTTTATAGCTACTGAGTTGTTGATTGTTGGAACCTTCACAGGTAGTTGAGGCTGAAAGTTTGAATAAATTCAAAGGTCAACTGGATAGTGAGGGGGAAAAGCAAATAATTTGTGTTTTTTTATCTACTTATGGGTGGTTTTTTTTTTTTTTTTTTTTTTTTTTTTTTCTCCTCTCCCTCTCTTTGGCCACTGCAGCAAAAGCCTGTGGCTTCCTTGCACTATATGGCTATTACTATTTTCATGTATGCATAAGACCATGGCTGACCCATGTACTGTATTTGATATATATTCATTATTGCACTTGATTTATACAATAGATTTGAGTTATATCTATCTTTCCAAAAAATTCAAATTTCCACAATTTAACTTTACTTCTTTCTTAGATTTTGATTTCTGACTAGTGATTGGCATAAATTTTTCAGCTGGGTACTCATCATCCCACTGTTTCCCTGATTTATTTCTGCACTTCCTTTTTTGAATCCATATAACAGTTCTTATTCTATTGCACAGATCTCTGTGACCGAGTGAAAATTGCTCACTTGCCATCTAACCAGAAGGATCTGAGTTTAAATCCCATTGACAGATAAACTGATTGAGGCCTTTTTAAGGCAGGCTTAAAAAGTTGTGTTCTTGATCTATGTATAAAGTGGTTATCTCAGAAGAGATAAGAGTAATGGTTTTAAACTGAAGTACATCTATCCATCAATACTAAGCAAGCTCAGATCCTGCCAGAAGTGTAGAATTTAATGAGATTTTGTTTTCCACACTCTCAAAAATACACAAAATCGACCTTATAACACATTTACTAACATGGTTGCAACAAAAACATTCCTGGGAAAAAAGCCTTGTGGTTGTCATCTGATGTCACCTAACTTAGAAACTGTATGGTTGGAATTGGGCACACTACTCCTTATTGTCAAGTGTTTGTATAAAAAAATTACATAATAGATACATGAAAGGCCAGTAGAACAACACAGCAAACAAGGACCAAGCTTCATGCTTGAATTATATTTAAAATTTTTATCTGATTTTTTGGTCTCATGGAGTGTATTTTGTCTCTGCCCAGTGCTGGATTAAGGTACACTAGCAGGGCCCTTTCCTGGGGTGCCATTCTTTAAGGGACACCAAAAACAGAAGGACAAAGGCAAAAAAAAAAAAAATAATAATAATAAAAAAAAAAAAATATATATATATATATCCTTAGTAAAGGGAGCCAAAAAATCATTCTACCCTGGGCATGGAAATACCTTGGTCTGGCAGCCCCTGCCCTTACAAAACTTCATATCATACCTGGATGGATATATGGTAGAAAATCTTCAGATTTTCACTTATAGGAATTCTAGTTAAAATAAAGAAGTATTTAAAATTTTATTTCTAGCAGAAACCGAATTGTGTGTGTTGCATCAAAAAACATTTTAAACATGAAAATGACATTATGTAAGTTATATAAGAAATTTATATTATTACAAGTTATATTAATATTAATTGATAATAAATTAATATTTAATATTATATATTGATTAATAATTAAATTATATCAATATTTATATTATCCAGTTATATAAATATTTTGTATTATTAGTGGTATTTTAGATTTTCACTTTTGAGATGATGAACATCATTTAAATTGAAGATATGCAATTTTTTTTCAGCAAGCTTCATTCAAAATTCTTTTCTTGCACCTTAGGCTTAAAGATAAACTTTAGTACATTAAAGCATGTACCGGTATATTAATTGTATATATTCAAATAATTTTGTTTGTTCCATAATTTTCCAAACATAAAATACAAATACACTGCTTAGTCACCTACTCATGCAGTATGTTTTCAAAGTGATATATATATATATATGTTTATGTATTTATGTGATATCATAAGAATTAATTACTTTTCTAAGCAGTATGGCATTTTTCTTACTCTTAATAACTATATTATAATTAAGCAGTTATTTCCACTTATTAATATGACCTTTTGAATATATTCGAAAGTTCATATTAATAACTATGCAAGACTAGTATTTTTAAAATGGTAACAAGTAAAAATATCTCCTGAAAAAATATCCCATTTTCTAATTATTATTATAATACTTAACACACATTACTGACAATAATCACAGTTTAATTATATCAAAATCACAGATTAAAATTTGCAAAAATTCATAAAAATTATAATCATTATAATAATCGTAATATACTTAAATAACCTTAATAATAATACTTAAGGCTAAATCCATTATTTGGGTAACATTGTCTCCGTGCAATGTGCGTTGTCGTAGAACGGATTGATTGTACGGTCGAATTCTGTGATTGGGTGATTATTGTGAAGGCGTTTGCTTTCTGATTGATTTGTGTCGTCGAGGAGGGGGGGATTCTTAGCTGAGGTAGGGTGTTTTTTCCCCCTATCCCGCTGTTTTAAAATCGGTAAACGAGTTCGCGATTTAAAAACAGCGTCAAGTGGGGGAATAAGCACCCTAGGCATATCAACCTAGGAAGACGGTGGGCGGGGAAAGCAGTATCAAAGTTTGCGATTTTTTCACTATTTAATAGTAGAAGTAACCATTAGGTTACTAGGAGGACAGTATCTTCCAAAATTTGAATTTTCAAAAATGTTCGAATCACCATCGCGTCCATAAGCACCAACGTCTATTGCAGTGAAACAGTAGTTTGTATTGATTTCCGCATCAAGGTATCAAAATTTGCGATTTTTTCTCAATTTAATATTAGAAGTAACCATCAGTCGAAATATGGACTTGTGCCCAAGATCTGGCGTTTTACCTACATAAATAATCTTATTATATAAATAATAACAAGAAAATGGGATATTTTTTCCGGGATTCTGTTCAAATATATTCCATAAATAACGTATGACGCTTTAATAAACGTTATCCATACGTCATTTATATATGATATATGCATGATAAAATTTTCAGTGTTACGCAGACCTTTGAATTTAGATCATATGATTATACAGTGTATATTCATAGTGTTTATCTTTGAATATCATTAGGTTTTAGTGAACATTATTTATTATAACCTTTTGGTATGTGAGACTAGTGCTGTTCTCTTGACGCTTTCAAAATAAATAGTCAGAATAGTGTTTACTTGTTTTTGTTATTTATGAGTATTGTGCGAAGGTGGTGTTACGGTAATTTATCAGCGTCCCTCCCCACATTTTTACGGGAGAGTATATTCTCTCTCTCTCTGAATACGTACGTACCTGTATTGCTGACGGTTTTTCGTTTTTAATTTAAGTTTTATTTGTGGCTCTCATTTACAGTGTCACTTAAAAATTACGAGTCTTGCCAATCACATCAGATATTTTTGCATCTGTTTAAATTTTCCGTCATGGTAGTTGATAGATATTTATCTAACATATTTTATCGGATAATTCATGTTTTTATTTATATGAGAGCTCCAGTTCTCTCTATTTCCAGATTTTTTATATTTTTTTATCCGCAAAATTCTCGCTACATATCTTGCCTGGATATTATCTGTAAAAATGCCATCATTTAAATATGTTGTGGCGTATGTGTGGCCGTGTGAAATATATGTGCTTGTAAATAACAGATGGAAACGAAGAATTTTGGACATGTATTTCGCACTTATAATCCCGTCATCATTTTTTGGTACTTATTTAGTTTATCTCTCTCGTCTTTTATCGCTTCTAGTAGTAGCATAATATCAAACTGTACAACTTGTTAACTCCCCACCCTTCCTATCTCCTCCTTCCTCCTTACTTCTTTCCTTTTGATAAACGTTTAGCTATTCGTATTTCAATAGACTAATATCTCAGCGAAGTTTTAATTAAAGCATTTAACATTTACTTAATTTAGTTATGGGGCTTGAAAACTTTGTTCAGTTATACAAAGATTTTTGTTCGTTCATCGTTGTGCCAGGACAAAGGAATGGAAACGGGATGTTACAGTTGATACTCCCGTGTATTGAAAACCTGGTACGTACGTTACTGCGTTGACCACCTGCTTCCTGAGAGTATAGCGGATGTTGATGTAGCCTCAACGGTGATCCGCTATTGAGAGGGAGGCTGACGCGGGGGGGGGGGGATTACTGGCGGAATTGCATAACGGCCTCTCTTTAAAGTGACAAGTTTGTAGTAGTGTTAAAAATGGTCTTTCACAGATAATAAAATGAAGGCACAATGGTTTGCTGCTAATTTAGGGTGAGATTGTATTTTTAGCTTACTCCCTCTATTTTATATGTAAATATCTGCCATTCAAAATTATTCATAAAAATTTTTTATCTGCAAAATTTGTCTGCAAATCGACAGTTTGTATCTGGAGTTCCTGTTTTCTTACATGGCAAGATATTTTCAATGGTGTGTGTGTATTTATATATATATATATATTTATTTATTTATTATTATTTTTTCTTTTTTTATTTTATCACATGGAATTATGAAAAAACGTGAACTTTTATAAGTTAAATCTCTCATGTCAGCTTTTGATAATTGAGATTAATTACATTTAAAATTGGTAGCATATAACGAATATTTTAATTTTCAAAGAACTTTATACATGATAACATATTAAGTTTTTTTTTTATTTCGTTCATTGAAATTTTCCAAGGCCCAGCTTTTATATTTAAAGTAAAAAAAAAATATATATATATATATATATATATATACAGTAGAACCCGGATAAGACGTTTTCCAAGGGACTGGAGGTTTAGAACTTCTTAGAAGGAAAGTGATCTAAGTGGAAAGTGAAATATTAACTACACAAATAAAAATGAAAAGATATATATACATAAGTTAATATTTGTAAAATAATAAGAGAAGTTTACCTCAATATAGTACGTACAACACTTCCCTATCATACAATATAATACGTAGAACACTTCCGTATGATACAATATAGTACGTAGAACACGGAAGTGTTCTACGTACTATATTGAGGTAAACTTCTCTTATTATTTTACAAATATTGATATCAACGTAGAACGTATTGAGCATCACAGCTCTGGTTCATACTATCAAATACATAAGTTAAAGATGATTTTTAAGTACTATTTTAAATTTTATAAATATTTTACTCTGCCTATGGGAAACATTTGTAAACCGAAGATTTCTAATTGCTTAACATACTGCTATTGGTAAACTGATTACCAAGTTGGAAGAATGAGCTCCTTTCGAGTTTCAACATACCTTAAAAGGTTACAATTACAGTAAGACAGAGCAACAATCAACTCAGAACTCTTCACAACCATCAGAACGTAGCCTTAACGTGGTCTACGTATCAAATTGTGGATATCTACGAAAACAATTGCAATATGTCACTTCCATTATATCAAAATGTTTATACTAAAAAGGTTTTAGCGCTGAAAGCCTCGGACTACGGAAAATTCACTAATCGAACAAGTTAGTGCTTAGCATAATTAATTCGTAGTAAACCACCGAAGTAGATGAAGTGGCATCATTTCTGTTATATCTTATGTTGTGAATGCCTTCGCAACGAGTTGCCCTGATATTGAACTACCTTGACTAAGCAACGCTTCGACAATGGATTCTCGAATAGGCAAACTTCGCCAATGGATTCTCGGCAGATACTACCACCCTTGGAGGGTGGTATCCTCCGAGAATAAGTAACATTAGTTTTCTCCATTGGCGAAGCTTTGTTTATTGGAGTTATTGCAATATCAGGGCAGCTCGTTGTGAAGGCATTCAAAATATGAGATGTAACAAAAACGATGCAATTTCACCTAATATTATGAACTAAAATGAGGCTTGGCAATACCTGTTCGATTACCAAATGTTTATATCGTTTAATAGTTTTTAATATTAAAAATAAATTATTTCTATATTTAAAAAATGTAATAAGTGGGAAAACGTCATTATAATAATACACTGTATTCTTTATTACGAACTTTTTATGCGGGAAAACGTTTTAACCGGGAAACTTCTTACGCAGGAAAATAATACATTACAACATATAGAGATGAAATTGGGGCTTAAGAAACCAAACCTAGTACACAGGTAAACTTCTTATCCGGGTTCTACTGTATATACAGGGTGTCTCAAAAATACACGACATAACTTCATATCCGGGTTCTACTGTATATACAGGGTGTCTCAAAAATACACGGCATAACTTCAGGAATGAGTTCCTCATATGTAGACAATAAAAACATTTTATATCAACATAGTTCCGGAAATGCTTGGTTTCCGAGTTTTGAAGGTCTGTCTATGACACTTAACTGTTCACATCACCTTATAGAAATTGTTCAAAATGTTCACCTTCTGCCTAAATACAGGTCTCACATCGACGTCTCATTTACTCGCGAAGACGATGCCAATTTCCTGGCATGTTTCATATTGTCTCACAACCTACCACAATTCTATTGCGGAGAGTTTCCACATCAGCTACCGGAGTCGAATACACCAATGACTTTAAATGGCCCCACAAGAAGAAATCTAGTGGGTTTAAATCAGCTGAGTGTGGAGGCCAGGCAGTTGGTCCACCTCTACCAATCCACCGACCAGGAAACCTTCGATTCAGGTAATTGCGGGCTAGGTGGCTGATGAAATGTGCGGGAGCGCCACCGTGCATGAAGTGTGCTTATCACCTGAGGGAGATAAGACATTCCGGTTAATAACTCGGGAACCAATCATTTCCGGAACTATGTTGATATAAAATATTTTTATTGTCTACATATGAGGAACTCATTCCTGAAGTTATTCCGTGTATTTTTGAGACACCCTGTATATAATAAAAAATAAAAAGGACTGATAACGTATATTCCTAACGGAATATACGAAAGGGAAGGAAGGAGAATCGATATAATTTTGTTAATACACTTTACAGAAATCGACAGTAGTTAGCAATTTATGTTGTGCAGAGAATCGTTCCTTAAATTAACAGTGCGATTTGTGTTTGAAATTTAAATGTGTAGTTATATGCAGGTCGTTGCACACGCAACCCATGTAATCGCTTGGAGCGACAAGTTTTGAGGCTTGGCAAATTTCGTGTATTTATCTATTTTGGAAACTTGTCTGAAGGAAAAAAGGACAGCAAAAGTAATTTTGCCTGGGGGTTCAAACATATTTTGACCCACCTGATTGTATCAGGCCAAATAAAAAAATAAATAAAACAACAAAGTTTAAAAAAAAATAAAACCGCAAGCACTCAAGCGCACGTTTTCATTATAAACTGATGGTTATGGGAGAAGTAACTTAAAAATAGAACTAGGACATGTAGGATGCTATTTGCAAATGTCAAAAACGTGTCGTTTTGGCAGCATCAGTGCTCACAAATTTCGTTATTTTAATAAATTTAGTAGGAGATAGGTATGTGTGAGCTACTGATTAAATAAATAATAAAACACTGTAACCTTGGGACATGTCACTGTCTTTAATATACAGTTTATATACGGTTCTTTTGTATAGTTTAGTGTCATCTAATTCAACAATGAACAAAAATCATCATCATGAACAACTTCACATGGTAATTTACGTTTTAGTATTCAGTACAGTGTTTATACCGATGGCAGTACTTATTTACGGAACTTAAACTAGAAGGATCTTAATACTCCCTCCATGTAGATTTTATTTTCTGTAGAATAATGATTAATTCATTTAATAATGCAAATGCATATGCACTAGTTGAACTCGCGTGTTTTCACTGTGGTTCATATGGGAGAAAATCAGAAGTAAAGCTACCGATGTTTAATTTTAAAACTAGATGTATTATAGAAAATGTAACTTTGAACATGTATAGAATGTTACGAATTAGTTGAAATCGATCTGATTGGTTTCTCTTTAAATGTAACTGCAGTTTATATACTGGAAATAGCTAGTCTCATTGATCTGTATTCAAAGCAGTGAAGAGTCATCAGTTTCTTTTGTGCTCACAAAAAGAAAACAAGAAACCAAGGGAAGAATACACAATAAGGTTGTGTACGATGAAGATCTGCAAAAAAATGTTTGTAAGCGGTGTCGATTATTTAAGAAAGGTAGAATAGACTAAGGCGCATTTAGGGCTAGAGCCTCAAGCTGCGAACAAATTTAGACTATGTATATAAAGTGCTTAGCATCATAATACACAGCCATTTCTGAATAAACAGAAAATTTTTAAGATGGCATCGTTTTAGGTTATATCTCATATTGTGAATACCTTCACAACGAGTTGCCATGATATTGCACTACTTCGAATAAGTAACGCTTCACCTAAGGAGAAGACTAGTGTTACTTATTCTCAGATAGGTACCACCACCCAGACAGCACTGTTTCAGGGCTGTTTGGCCCTTCGTCAGTGAGTGGGTAGGTACCCAAGTGATGCAATGATGGCAAAAACTATTGTGGAGTTATACTTCATAACTGTTGTTTAACCATATGGGTATAGTTATGTTTAACCATATGGGTAGAAGTAACCCCAGAGAAACGTACCAACTGTGTGGTACTATACTTAAGGTGGTAGAAAATGAAAAAGACCTGGGAGTAATTGTGCAGGCAGATATGAAGTTTTCTGAGCAATGCAGACAGGCTGCCAGGGCAGGTCATGGGGATTTTTCAATGATATATAGGAATTTTGTTAGCAGGGAAAAGGAGGTGATTATCCCTCTGTATAAGGCAATGGTCAGGCAACGCCTTGAGTACTGCGTACAGGTCTGGAGGCCTCATTTTAGGAAGGATGTAGATTTACTTGAGCGTGTACAGAGAAGGGCAACAAGAGTGGTGAGGGGAATGAAGGGATCCTCTTACCAAGAGAGGCTTAAGTTCTGCAAATTGCAGTGGCTGGAGACTAGGCACCTGCGCGGTGATCTGATTGAGGTGTATAAGGCCTTGAATGAGTTGAGCACGCTGAATTCTGATGGGATCCTTCCACTTGTTCAGATTACGAACCTAAGGGGGCATAAATTCAAATTAAGAAAAGACAGATGTAGAATAGATGTGCGGAAATTTGCCTTTAGCCAGCGGGTGGTTAATTGCTGGAACAAACTTCCATCTGTTGTTGTGGAAGTTGATAGGTTGAATAAATTTAAGGAGGAACTGGACAGGCATTTGGAGGGAATGGTGTGATTTTTTTTTTTTTTTTTTTTTTGGCTGATGCTGCATAAGCTCATACACATGCTTTCTTGCATCACATGACACTACTACTACTGCTGGTGTGGAATGCTTCGAGCTAGTGCCGACGTAGTGGATACCCCAATTATTAATCAATGCGATTAACCACTTTTTAAAAGTTTTAGGGATCAATCTGGTAATTCACCTGCCTCATTAAAATAAAATGAAGTTTAATATTTAATTAACTTTGTGAGGATAAGGTATTCCTTCGTCAGAAATACCACCCGATATTCGCCACTGCCGAGAAAATCAGATAAGTCTGCTGCTCCAAACATAGAAGAGGATCGAACCTTTGCGCAGTTCGATCCTCATCTATGCTAGATGTATTTTTTGTTTATATTCTCTATATTTTTATTTACTTTGGTTTTTCTTTCCTTTGTAATAAGTTCAATACTAATTCTCTATAAAAACAAAATAGTGAACTGTTTTAATCATTCAAAATTAATTAGTTAAATATTCATATGACCATTAAATGCAATGAAACTAGTCACTGAAACTACGTTGCAGCCATAGTAATTTGTACAACGAATTCGTTTAAAAATATTATAAGCAAAGAAAACGAATTACAAAAAAATAGAAAATGAAACAACATTAAAATAAATATAAAAGTAAAAACTTGAAAAATACATTATCTCACAACTGAGTTCAAATCCGTGACTTTTGGATTAGTGTCATTTCGCTTGAAACCCTAGACCACGGAGGAATGATAACAGTAAGTGAAATTCAAGCAGTGATAAGGAGCAAGGCAGATCTCTCCCTCTTTCCTTCCCTCCCCAATTATGAATGTATTGTCGTATTGCATGGTTATTTTGCTTCATTTGAGGAATACTTTACCCTCACAAATTTTAATATAAATTGGAGATGACGTGATCGCGCACTACCCTAGTAGCAGATTACTTAATGACAGACATTGAGATTTTAACGCTGCCATACGCAAAACACATCATTGCAGGAGGTTCACTAGATATGATTCTGGTGACCATTCTGCAAAATCGCAAACTGCATCCAACCCCGTTGAAAGCTTATGGATTCTAGAATTTTAACTTGTTAGGAGCTATACCATATATGCATAATGCGCCTATTTCCTTTACCATGTCCTTCCATCCGCATGTAATAACTCGACTTCTGGTGGACGGATTTCCGTGAAATTTTATATTTGGGCTTTTTAAAATGATTTGTCTTGTCGAGCCAAATTTAATTAAAATCGCACTAGCAATCCCCCCCCCACCACCATCCTCATGTCATAACTCGACTCCAGTGCGCGGATTTTCGAGAAATTTTATATTTGGGATTTTTAGAAAGATTTTTCTACCCTTCCCACAAATTTCATTAGAATCGAACCAATTTTCCTACAATTATTATTATTTTTTATTTATTTTTTTTTAATTTTTTATTTTTTTCATACATATCACATAGTCTATCCACACCGTATAATTGTAGCTGAAGCAGTGGATGTTATGTTTGTTGTCATGTGATGGTTGGAGGAATGAATGGTTAATGTGGTTGATGCGCAGAAACGAAATTTTCTTGCTTTTTTCTCTTTTTTTTTTTTTTTTTTTCTTTTTACTATTACTATTTCTAACGCGCTTGAAATGTAATGCACCGCGTACATTAACTAACTTTTATATTATCTCCCTTGTTTTAAATTTTAATTTAAACTATTTTAATTAACTGTAAATAAAATACTATTTTTTTTTCAGTTTGGTCGGCGTAATAATAGGGCGTTTTATATATAATTCGCCCCTCCCCACTAACTCACACAGTAGCATTAATTTTCTTAACGGTTAACAGCTACTGGAAATAGCTTGCAAATCGTTGTCGGAAAATGCCAACGTCATGCAACCGCTTGCTATTAACATTATTGCATAAAGAAGCTTCCTTCTGTGTAGTAACTAATATAAATGATTTATGAGATGTCGTTCGAGAAATCGGTTGGAGGAGTTACGTCATATATCACTTGTTTGAAAAGCCCGTATTGAATTCGGATATTTGTGGAAACTTAAACCTTTTCAACTGTCTTAATCGGTCTTAAGTTACTCCGTCTCTATGAAATTATTCCAAGTTTTGTCAAATTATGAAGAGGACAACACTGACGAATGTTGGGAAAACATTTGTTTTTACCATTTTTAAGAGATGAAGTTCGTCCGTTGCTAACCAGTATGATTTAAATAATTTTCTCAAAACTTTATTCCAAAGAAAAGTAGGCGGTCTGGCCAATTAAATTGTCTTTACCACTCACTTAGCCATTAAACGTAGAGATAAAACTGTACTAACGAAGCCACGCATGAAATGCCATTATAAAATATACGACTAATTACCATGGAGATTTCACGACTATCAAGTTCCCTGGCTTCCTTCAGTACAGCTAACTTCCTTTTTTTGTTCCCTACTTCTCCCCTCACCCTCTTCCTTCCACTGATTACTGCTGTGACAGTGGACTTGGTTAATACATCGTCCCACACTCGTTTTCACCCTACAAGTTCGTTAACAAGTTTATTGCCATCACACAGTAGAGTCCTTATTTGATAGTTGATCAAACATAGTGTTTTGTGAGCTGTACGTTGTCATGTGTATTAGTATCAATGGAAAAGGCATCGCACAAAAGATCTATACGTCTCCCAAAAAAAGGCTAGTTGAGAAGGGTAATCGACTATATTTGTTTATTTGAAATATTTTTTTATAAGTGTTGGTTTGATAAGCTTCATATAGCAAAAGATTCATGTTCTACTTTCGGTTGTCTTATATTCTACTTTTATCTTTTGCGTTTGATGGTGAAGTGAGTGGTAAAGACAATTTCCAATAGTATCTCGCCCATTGTGGGGGTTATGTTCCTGAAGGTAAAAGCCCTATGGGAAATATGGGATTAGATACTCGGCTCGTTAGGTATATTTTTATAGCATATATTTCAATAGCATTTTGACTGGCCATTAATGTCAGGTGTATATTCGGTATAAACACAGAAATTCGATTCTGTGTTTATACCGAATATACAGCAGTTTATGTTGAATGGTCGTAAGTCTTTTCAGTGATATTATTTAATGGGAGCTTTGTGAAGATTACCTGGTTTAATTTATGTTTTTAATCGACATTACATTTTATATATGAATACGATATTTTTGGAAATAATGGATATTAATAATAATAATTATTATTATTATTGGGCAAGGCAATTTTTTTGTAGAAAGTTTAGTTCTCAAGACAAAACTTTTTTAACGCTAAGGAGACCTTTTCTTTTGCTTTCAAATGATAGGTATATAGCTAGATCGTTTTACTGCATGATGTTTGTCTTTCGTTGTTTCTACTGAAACCAACGAAAATCAAACTACGTGAAAAGTTTCCAAGTTTTTCCTTAAAACGAATTTTATTTATTCGTATAAATAACGTCCCCTAAATGCCTAAAATCCTCAGAACTATTAAATATCTTGTTTTAGGTAACGTAACCATAATTAATAATAAGGTATTTAATCGGTCATAACCTTCATTTTGATAGTCACTTTATATCGTGGCAATGTTCATGCGACATGAAAAGTTTCTAAATTTTTAATTAAAGACTGCTTATTATCAAATTTTAATCTAATTAAACATTTAAAAACTTAATATTGTTGAATGAAGTTTCTCATCGTTATTGCAAAACACTGAGAGAAAAAAAAAACCTTGTTTGTCATGTAAAGTTTGATTTTCAAGCAGCTGTCAGTAATGACATTTTAATTGGCAGTGGCTGTCAGTCATGATCAGTAAAGAACAATGAAAGACAAACACCACACAGTGAGATTGTTAAGTTATTGACACATGTACGGGAAAGTTCTCCGTATCGTTTAAAAAAAAAAAAAAGAAGAAGGAAAAAAAAAAAAAAAGAAGAAGGAAAAAAAAAAAAAGAAAGAGTCGTTTAGTTAACTCTTGCATAGTTTTCTATATCAGTTTCGGTTTAATTTGAAATCCGCCCTGCTCTTTCTAGATTTCACAGTATTTTCATTGATTGATTTCTTCCTTAAGTAGAAATTAAGGACCAGGAAATGGGCAGTCTGTCAAAAATAAAGTATTAAATAATAATTAGTGGGTTTATATTGGTGCGTTTGTAATGAAATTTGAAAAGGCCTGACAAATCGCTTTTACAACGATTTTTTAGGGCCAAACATAAAATTTCATGAAAATCCATTCACTGAGAGTCGAGTTGTTAGATGCGTGCGGATAGACAAAGAAATAGTAACTGCCAGATAGATATCTGGCAGTTATATAGAAATTAAATAGAAATCTGGCAGTTACTATTTCTTGAGAAATTTTTCTAAAAGAGCCAAATGAAAATCTATCCACTGGGAGCAGTTATTACATGCGGATGGACGAACGGATATTGTGAAGACAATAGGCGCTATGCGTGTATATGTAAACACGCTGCTTGTTATATTGGGTTCTTGTAATATCTAAATTACAAGTCAAGAAGTGCATAAATGCTAAAGGAAACAGGAAATTGAGAAAATATTCTGCATGCTCACTTATAATACCCTTCATTAATAATAATCTTTTCAATGAAACATAAAAATAATGAAATAAATGCAGTCGACCTTGCATACGACTCGAGGTAAAAATAGAAAGACAAGTCAGTCAGAAGGATGCTTTCTCGCACTTCAGACATCCGCTCCAGTCACAAACTTGTTTCCATATTTCTGAAGAACGAAAACACACTGGCCAAAAAAACTACGAACCTTTATGTTATAGTATCGAATCGGGCCGCCTTAGTTTCGAATAACAGCAAGTGTGTTACTTGGCATGGATTCTGTGAGGTGTTTTAGTGCGTTTTGGTCTAATTATAACCATTCTTCCAGCACAATATTGCGTAGCTACGATAAATTTGAAGGAACAGGACTTCGTTGCTGACCAGTTCTCTCTCTCTCTCTCTCCAGCATGTCCCACACATGCTCAATAGGATTGAGATCAGTTGAATATGGGAGCCAGGGAAGATGGCTGAAATTCTTGTGTTTTCGGGGTCATTCTGGCACGATGCGCTGTTGCATTGTCATCCATAAAGTAGCCATTACTTTCGGGATAAAAGTGTAACGTTGCAGGGTGCAGTAGATCTAATACAACTTCAGCCACTCCCTGGATGACATTCGACCTTCCACCAGTATCAGCGGACCCATTCGTGCCAACAGAACAATCCCCATGCAATGATACCACCTCCTGATGCGTGGGTTGTCTTAACAAGGTAAGTCGAGTACATCGCTTCTGAGGTCCTCGCCACACTCTACCATCAGTGCAAAACAAAGTGTATCGTGATTCGTCTGAAGACATAACTTTCTTCCATTCCGCTGTCTAATCACGACGTTCTTGGCACCATTACACGCTGCTTTTTCTATTTTTCTCTGAAACAAATGGCTTCCGAATAGGCAGGCGACTGCCAGTACCCAATTTCTTCAATTTCCTGCGCATGGTACTGGTTGAAAAAGGGCATTTCTGGACTTGGTTAAATTCAGATGTTATTTACTGCACACTGGATGTCCAATTTTTTCTTTCGAGTCCTTAGCGTATGACGGCTTCGCTCTTGAAGTATTGTTTTTCTGCCACAGTTACTCCTCTGAGATGTGGAAGAACGGCTTTCTTTCCAGTCATTAAAGAACTTTGAGATGGATGCTTTTGAGAAATCAGTTATGTCTTTTGTTTCTTAAATCGTGGCTCCCGGTAAACGCATATTCCAAAGTCCGAGAGATCACGCGTTTCCTCATTCTGGCTTGAGGAAACGCGTGAAAAGGTTCCACATGCTGTTCACTCGAACAGCTTGTGCAGTCTTTATACTCAACGAGTCAAGACGTCATCACCCTACGTCACAGTTTTATTTGCATTTCTTCTGTCTGTGACTGTCTTAATGCAAAGAATCGTATTTTTTGTCACTAGCGTTGTTGTTATAGTAGGGTTTTAGGAGCAACAGCAACTAAGGCCATATTGCTCCGTGTATATTGTCTGTAAATCTGTTTTGCTGGACGAAAAACACTAGTTTTCGGAAGAATAAACCATGATACCTTCGCCTGAGACCGACTAACTGAGCCACGTTGTGAAAAGTCGTCCCATAAAAATTCCTTCCATCATAGACGGGACTCGAATTCAGGTCTTTTCCACCCGGTTGTGGAGGATAGCAACATCTGGTGGAAAAGACATGAGTGTCTAATAGCTTCAATAACGGTGTACTTAACTGTACCAACTCAGGTTGTACCAACGTTACAACGTTATTATGCAGAGAAAGTCCAGTTAAAATATACTAGCATTGCAGTTTAAAGCCCACTTTTTATAGTGAATATTTTCATATTTAAATATATTTAAGCCGTTATACTCGTAATGTAGACTTTTCCTATATTAAAAATATTCGTTATTGCATGATTCTTGTTATAGTAATACACTGGGTGGACAGAAATCATGGGATACTTACCTAGTAGGCCCACCTTTCGCCCGGACAACGGCAGTCACACGGCGAGGCATTGAGTCCACTAGTTCACGAAAGCGTTCCATAGATATTTCCACTCATGTTTGCTGCGCCGCTGTCCATAATTCCGTCGCATTCCTGGGTGGAGGATCCAAAGCTAGAACAGACCTTTCCACAGCATCCCAAAGATGCTCCACAGGGTTCATGTCCGTTTAACAGGGAGGCCTTTCCATGGTGGTAAAATCTGCGGAATGCTCTTCGAACCATGTTCTAGTCACCACGGCTCTGTGGGGATGCGCATTGTCCTGCTGGAAGAGTCCATGGGTGCCGATGACCACGAAGCAATGCAGATGGTCTGCAAGGATGGAGATGTAATCTGGACCGTTCAGAGATGCGTCTAGACGTACCAGAGGTCCCAACGTGTACCAGTTAAACACACGCAGATCATTACCGACCGTCTACCTGCCTGAACAGTTCCTTGTTGACATGACGGGTGCATAGTTTCGTGCGGTTTCCACCAGATCCACACCACCCTGTCCGCTCGAAATAACTGGAAACGGGACTCATCGTACCAGGAGACCCGTCTCCAATTATCCAAGGTCCAGTGCCGATGTTCTTTCTCCCAGTTGAGGCATAGAGCCCTGTGTCGCTGTGCTAGCAATGGGAATCTTATGGGTCTGCCGCTCCAATAACCTATTGCGGCTAATGATTGCCTGATAGTCTTGGAGATGTTTCTGGCACCTCTCTCGTTGAAGCCGCGGTGATTTGTGCCACTGTCGTTCTCCGGTTGGCTGAAACAATGCGAGAAAGACGTCAACGGCCACGTTCATCCACCACCTTTCTCTGCCCACAGCGTTGTCCACGATGAGATGTTATTTCAGAAATGGCGTATTCCCAGTACACTCTTGATACTGTCGAACGAGGATAGTGCAATTTCTGTACCTCCTCCGCGATAGAGTGACTCATGCGTCGGGCACCCACTATCATCCCTCTTTCAAAATCGGTTAACTCACGACGTTTATGCATACTGAAATCGAATTACCATCTACGTGAATGCAGTGATGCAGTGTACCTATATACCTGCCAAACGGTGGGTTCACTAGCGAGAGGGGTGACAGCGTCGCGTTGCCCAGGAACCAGGTACATATCGCATGAATTCTGTCCTTTCAGTGTACATCCTAATAGTGGACTTTAATTCTGTTTATGCGTATGATTTTGTAATGCAATTAAATCTAAATTTCCTATGAATGCTACTGTGTATACTAACGTTTTACAAAATCTTCACGTTGAAATCACAATATGTACGTAAAATATACGCACTTATTATGAAAGATTTTCAGTACTTTTAAAAAAAACGCACGTTTGTCTTGCTGACTGAACAATTTGCAACCTTATTGCGGTATGAGAATATGGTGATGTGCCTTGTCACTCTCCCGTCATGCAATCGTTGTCGCTCAACGATGCGTTTTAGGTAATGTTTTCTAATACGTAGTAAATGCCATTGCCTAAACAAGTGTATCGCTGAGTGACACAATTTGACAGTGCCATTGCCTTTATAACATTGGATCATTCACCTTTTTAATGACGATGTGGCATAAAGCAATTCACGGCCTTTAAGGCCTATTACATCAAGAACTTAATAATGAGATTGAGTAGTGCGCTAAGGCAGCATTTTAACACTCAGTAAACACCATAAAAGCATCTTATGAAGTCAGGAAAAGATGCGTAGAACATTCTGGCAGGCACCATAACCGACTAAACGGGGAGGGGGCGAAAATTTTTAAAAAATTCGAAAATTTAAGGAGATTCTAAAGATCTCCCTTGTACAAGTGATTGGAGAAGTAAGGATAGCTATAAATGTCAGCGAGATGCTAAGTCTGCTTTCAGACAATTTTTTCCTAAATGAAATACATAAGTGACAAGAAGAGAATATTCAGAAGTGAAACCGCCGCCGACTCCTCATCTGGAAGAAGCAAACAATTTTGCAAAACATCATTACTGCAGCATTGTGAAATCTTTTACAACGAGTTGCCTCGCCTTGAGCTTTGGAATAAGTAACGCTCCCCAAATAGAGAAGACTGTTGTTGTTTATTCTCAGTAGAGTGCCACCACCCAGACTGGCACCGTTTCTGAAATAGTTGTTCTCTCTTTGATGGGTGAATGGATGAAGGTTAGAGTAAAGATGAGGCATACCCAGAGAATTAGGAAGAACTCAATGAAGAAGTGAAAATATTTCATTTCTTGGTTTGTAATATCCTAATAACATCCACGAACACTTGGGTAGTTGAATTAATATTCTGGGTGACCCTAGTGTGAATATTTATTTATACCAATATGAACTGGCACATTATGATAAACAGTCGTCGATGAAAATGAAAAATAAAAAAAAAAAGCACCAGTCTGGACAACACAAAAAGTGAAGCTTCAAAAAAAAAAAAAATAAATAAAAATAAAATAATAATAATAAATAAATAAACAAATGAAAAAAGAGGGGGAAGCAGAAAAATGGAACAGGTTGTAATAAAACAAACGCTGAAATGACGTATCTGCCCATCTTCTTTACATAGCATAGCGCTAACACACGTGTGCAACTGTACTAAAGAAGAGTTACAGTATCTTCATTTCATAAAAAAAGCAGATTTACAAATAAATTTTCTGTTTATACTCCGGCACGACAACCAAGTCAGTATAGTTTACAATAAATCATCAATACGAATATTTATCGTATTTAGTAGTCACGGGCTTGAACCCCGGTCCACTCAAGGAACGCGTGCTATGCACTCTCGCTCCTGACCACTGGGCTACGTCAGACCTAATATAGCGGCCGCTCTGTCTAAAACTACGCGTGATTTATCAGCTTTGGTTACGCTGGTATACTTGTACTCTTGGATGCTGAGATTTTTAACAAGTTCTGCTGAAAAGGAGAATATAATTTAAAGTAAACGATGCATATTCATAGCATACAGGAGGTAAAGTGATATGGTTAATTATAGTCATGCATGACGAATGCTGATATTTTATTCATAAAGAAAAGTGTTACGTACACCAAAATTTGCATATCTATAAATTAGTCATGAAGTAATTTAGTATTGAAAGTTCTTTAATAGCGTGTTGGGAATAATTTATTTCTGTCTTCCTGCCATTGTCCCTCTTCAGGATATTTTTAGGTTGAGGCATTGTTGTTACCTCCCACCGTGATATTTATGTTACTTTTGGATTTTTGTTTTCTGAGAACTCATTTTATTTTTTCGCTGGTTTGATGACAGTTTTTGTGGACATCCTGACGTTTTTGGAGTCCTCATCATCACTGAATTTCCATCCTCTTTCCGAGAGAAATATAAGTAACTCGAAGTCGATATACGAAGTTCCCAATAAAGTTCCCAAACTGGTACTGTTGCAGTCATGTTCGATGAGTTTGAAAATAAATGGAAGTGGTATGTTGTAGATCAAATTTCCAACAGATGTACAGAGATTGACCTGTAGGCTGACAGGTTGCAAGTAACAATCAGTTCGTAAGTAGCGGTAACGTTCCGTGTCACGATTTTGCTATGGAGCAACGAACGAATATCAAATTTTGCTTCAACTGGAAAAATCTGCAACAGAAACGTATGAAATATTAAAAATTGTTTATGATGATGAAACGTTAAGTCATAACAGTATGTCTGAATGATAAAAGCGGTTCAAAGACGAGGATGTTCGCAATGAATGAAGAAGTGGGCGTCTGTCAACCTCTCGAAATGAGGAGAGAGTTGCACAATTCGGGAAATTGTGGCCAGAGATCGTTGTTTGACTCTCCGAATGATGGCTGATGAGTTGGATATCAGTAAGGAGAAGATTCTTCATGTGTGAAGATTTATGGAAAAGGAAAGTCTGCTCAAAATTTGTGCCGCATAGCCTCACGGATGAGCAGGAGCAACGAATAGTGTCATCATGCGAAGATTTCATCCAGACCTCTCAAGACAACTGTCACGGAGATGAATGTTGGGCGTTTCAGTACAACTCAGAGACGAAGCTTCAGAGCATGCAGTGGACTCAAAAATCATCACCAAGGCACAAAACTTTTTCGTTTAGAGAAATCCAGTATCAAGATGATGCTGGTGATGTTTTTCGACGAATTCACAAGGAATTTGTACCTGAAGGAAGAGAGTCTGCGTACAGCCGCTTCAAAGAAACGCATTATTGAAACGCATTTTCCGTGTGAGCAGTGGCGTAGCGAGGATTTTTTGTCAGCCGGTGCGTTCACAAAAAAAGGCGCCAACTGCCTAATTCTAACCTACGTGCTATTTATTATTATTATTATTATTATTTTTTTTTTTTTTGTTTTTGTTTTAAATAAGAGCTGACTGAATATCTGTGTATTCCGCTATTACAAAAAAAAAAAAAATAAATAAAAAAAAAAATAAAAAAAAAAATATATATATATATATTAAACATGTAAATAGCAACAAACTATTTTATAGATGATTATTTTATTAATATATTTAGTAATATATTAATATTTAAGTAAGTTGTACAATGTGTATCCTGGTATTACTTTACTAAAAATACGCCACAATAACAGATTTCGGCGTCAGAGAGTACAGTGTTCTTGCTGATGCTACCCTGGCTACTCCACTGCAGGTGTGGTCACAATTTCGAAAGAAAGGCATCTGTTTCTTGTTGCACGACAATGCCCGCACGCACGTTCCGCACTTTTTTGTTAAGACCTTTCTGGAAAAACATAGCATTGTACAGATCAACTATGCACCTTACTCTTCCTCTTTCCCAAGGTGAAAACTGCTCTCAAAGGAAAGAGATTTCAGTATGTTGAGGACAAAGAAAAACGTAACTGCCGAACTGAACATCATCTGTTTGGACGCCTTCGCTGACTCTTTTCAGGAACCTTTTGAACAATGTAATAAGTGTGTTCAATTAGCTGGTGGTTACTTTCAATATATAATTAAAAACCATTTTTGAGCTCCTTCACTTTGTTCTTTTTATTGCGTCAGTCTGGATTTTTATTGCCACACCTCGTGTACTATTATTAACGGCCTCCAAGCGTGCGCTAATAACCGTAAATGTATTATGCCTGTAGAAGTACCGTGGACGAGTGGTCAACGCGAGGGACAGAAGTACATGCGTTTTGAGTGACTTTGGTTCAGTCCCGTTGCCTATTAAATATGGTACTGCTCTTGTATTCTCTCTATCTTGTGAACTCCTCTGATCTTATGTGGTCGTTCTGGTGTATAAATAGAAAATTGAAAAAAAAAAAAAAAAAATTATATAAGTGTGTGTTCAGGCCGATTTTTATGTTGTACAGGCTGAAAAACCAGGAATAACTCACTTAGAAACCCTACGTTCTCCGCCTGAGATTGGTTAACTACAGCCTTTAGAAATTCTTCCAGTCGATGAGAATTGAACCCAGACCTCTGGGTTCAATTCTCATCGACTGGAAGTGGCAAACGGCGATATATTGTGCTGATTATGCTTAAACGGAGGGATGTCTTATTGTTATTATAAAAAAAAAAAGGTAATAATACTTGAAAGTATGTAATGAGCACTTTATTGTTATGTAATCCCACACGCAAATAAACTTACCATTTTTACCCCCAGATGTGGCTGATAGAATAAATTTGTCATCAAATGAAAAACATTATTTGTGGGTGACAGCGTACCCGTATATTTTCCTACACTTATTACTCGTGGCAGGAATACCATTGGCTCAGCTTATATATGGTAATTATATTAAAATAAATAAATATCAATATAAAATAAATAAGTTATATTTCATTGTATAGCAAATGAGTCTTTATATACAGCAGAGCATTTTAGTGCACCATTCGTGGTATTTAGAAAAGTAAATCTGCTTGAGATTATCAAAAAAAAAAAAAAAAAAAAAGCCGTTTTGACGATTCTTATAGCAAACATGGACAATATTTAAAAGAACATTTTCCATGATGTTGCGGGGTATCTCCGTCAATTTCTTTATTTAATAAAGAGAATATACGGTGATCTTTGTTATTCTTAGGTAAAGGGATTACTGTTCATAATATCAAAGTTTGCCTACTCGTTACGGTTAGAATTTTAAACGTAGTTTTTGTCAATCCAGCGTAGGTGTTTTTTTTTTTTTTTTTTGCTGCTGCTGTGGAACTTAATAAAAGACTGCAAATTTTTTTCCCCCCGCATGATTTTACTTTTCTCATACCAGAGCGCCTTACAGCAATTTTTGCCCTCTTTGGGTAGCACAGCTGGTAGGATCGCCCTCCTCCCCTCACCGAGTGGAAAAGATCTGAGTTTTAAGCCTGTCGGTAACGTGCGGAATTTTTATGGGCTTTTTTCACAACGTGGCTGAATTAGTCGTTCTCAGGTGAGGGTAGCATGGTTTTTTTCTTCCCGGAAACTCAGGTTTTTCTTCTGAGTTTTCTTCCCGGAAACTCAGCAAAACAGAACGCCGACCACAGAACACACGCAATTTACAGACAATATACACTGAGCAATATGGCCTTAGTCGCTGATGCTCCTAAAATCAAACTACAACAGCAACAATTTTCACGGATACTACACTATAAATTAGATTTATTTAAAAGTGGTGGAATACTGAGAAACTCATTGGAATATGCTAAAGTTTATCCTTAAAGGTAGTAGTTATAAAAAATAAATAAATAAAAACCTTTCACGACAAACTTTCATTTCCTTATAATGCTGCCGTGTTATAATAAATAAATACAATCTTTAGTAAGAAAAAAAATTATACACAAATCGTTTCACTACACAGGGATGCCAGGTTTACAAATCAGAGTGATAAATCAGATGCCAAATCAGAGTGATAAATAATACAATAATTAATAGAATGATTATACATCAAAATAATAAGCATAACAAATAACAATTTTGTTAATATGTAAACAATTATGATAACAATAAGTGAGACTAATTACAAACTTCTATGCACGTGTACAGGCCGTGGATACAGACAGCTGTTTAGTCCCGTGGAGATGATTCATTGGATGCGATACAAATTAGACACTGAAGGAATTAGAAGTGGAAGATAGATTGGAGCAGATCCAAGTAGTCGACTTTATAAGGGACTCTAGTCACCTTACCATATAAAGCAAAATGGTGCAGGCAATCTCAAGATTGTTGATCTCGGCACCGTAACTTTGATATTTTTCTCTTTCACCATCTTGTGCAAGTCGCATCTATTATTCTGAGTGTTTCCAGCAATTTGTTCGGAAGGAATGTGTCAGCAAGGGCAAGTCTGTTGCTGTGATTGACGCGCATCGGAGTGGATCTGAGACAAGATTGTAAGATCCTCCAGGAGAAGGACTTCCAGATGCTAAGTGCCTCTTGGGTATAATCACCGTCCTTCCCATTCCGGGTGGAAAAGACCTGAGTTCGACTCCGGTCAATGACGCGAGGATTTTCATGGACTTTTTTTCACAACATGGCTGAGTTTGTCGGTCTCGGGTGAGAGTAGCTTGTGGTTTTTTTTTTTTTTTTTTTTTTTTGTTTTTATTTGTTTATTTTTCCCCTCCAGGAAACTCGGATTTTTTACCTCCAGAAAGCAGCAAAACGACAGAACACACACGCAATTTAAAGACATAGTATATATGGCACAGTTGCACAGCCTAAGTTGCTGATGCGCCTAAAACTCTACAACAACCAACTCAGACGATAAGTTGGGTAAAGCGATCGATTAGCGATTGGGTAAAGCGATCGATTACAGCATTTTGGCTGTAAATATGATTCTCCTTTCATTAGTAAAGTAGGACATCCCGACATGATTGACAAGGCGGTTGCCATTTCAGTGGTGGTGATCCCAGGATTGAGATGGAGTTTGGCATTGGCCCACTTCAGTAGCCAGAACTCTCTGGCATAAATTCTTTTCTTGTTAGAGGGAGCTGCTGAGGCTCAAATTTCAGGACCTTCATTGTATTCAGGATTGCTGAATACAATGAAGTTATTAGAATCCTTGTCAGGATAGAGGGGTCCCAAACATGAAACATTGCTGCCTGGCAGTCCACCTAAGCCGAGAGAACCTAGTAATTATCATGTCTGTGTAGTTCTTGAATATTATTTTTTCATCAAAGACCACACCGAGGTCTGTGTACGCTTGGACGTTCGGAAATTCCGGTTCCGCCAAGGGAGCGATTCAGTTGTGTTTAAGAAGACCATTTGTGAATTTATATTTAGGCTAAAACAAGACAGGTGTGCTTCAAGGTCCTTGAGGCTTATGTTTAATTGCACTTAATATTTTTCTAATTGTAATATGTAATAAATTAACTTGATCATTAAGAAAATCACGTGCATATACCACTACATATCGATTCATTTTACATTAAGATATCTTACAGTAAATTTAACTTGCACCCAATTTGAGCAGGCTGGATTTGCCTTCCTTGTGGAGTATCTCATGACAAAAACACAGTCTGATGTTTCTTGTTTATCTACAGGGTTGTTAAAATTAAAATATCCCTATGTAGAAGGCTCTGGAGCAAGTGAGTTCTAAAGATCGTACTGAAGAGAAATTTGGACAACAGGTACAATAAAGAATGCGCTTGTCATTTATTGGAAAAAAAAATTAGTTACAAAATTTGTCACTATGTGGCGCTGTGGCAATACAAATCACTTGAACAGCGCTACAATTGTTCAATGTGACCTCCATTTTGATCAACAACAGTTTCCATTCGAAGAACAGCATTTTCTGCAGAAGAACCTAACAAGGCCGCCGTAGCCTAGTGGTCAGGCGCCCGGGTGCATAAGTACACGTGCCTTGAGTGACCAGGGTTCAAGCCCGTGACTGCTGAATACGGTGCTGTTTCTTGTATTCTGTCTATCTTGTTAACTCCTCTGACTGTTTGGTCGTCCCAGAGTATAAACAGAAAATTTATAAATTTATTTATTATGTCAAGTGGAATAGCCAGCACATGACGTCAATGCTGTCCTTCAGATCTGCCAGAGTTTGACATCCTTCCCGATACACCTGGTTCTTCAAAAACCCCACAACCAGAAGTCGCATGGGGTGAGGTCCGGTGATCGGGGTGACCAAGATGTCTGGAAACAATGGCTGATTACCCGTTCGTCTGTAAAGTGTTGCCTTAGCAATCTTTGGACACAACGGTGGCTGTCGGGTGGCGCACCATCTTGCATGAATATGGTATCCTGAAGGCACCCACGTTGTTGCAGCTCTTGTAATGCGAAATTTGCCAACATTTCATAATATCGCTGTCCAGTGACGGAACAGGTGCGGGATCCAGTCGGTGTTACATTTTCAAAAAAATATGGCCCAATCATGAATGTGGCCGTAAATCCACACCACACTGTCACGTTTGGAGAATGCAACGGGACCTCTTGGATAACTCGAGGGTTTTCTGTTGCCCAAATGCGATAGTTATGCGTATTCACTTGTCCATTTAAGCAGAAGTGGGCTTCATCACTCCAAAGGATGTTCCATGGCCAAGTGATATCCACTGTCATTCGCGCCAGAAACTGAAGTCCGTATGTGAAACGAATATCTGCATCACCATGTTTTAGCTGCTGTAGAATGTGCATCTTGTAAGGACAGTACCGCAACACCTGACGCATTACTAGCCTTACAGAGGAATACGGCATGTCCACTTCACAAGAAACACTTGAGCTACCACATGGAGATTTACTTGATTAATCCACGACAGCCATAGCCACATCTTCAACACGAGAGGAGTCCACTCGTTTTCGACCTCTACCTGGTTGAACACCAAGATGTCCTGTCCTTCAAATTTCGCAATCATTTTGCGGACAGCGCAACCAGTCATAGGTCCACGCCTTGTGCGTTTCTGACGCCGGAATTCTCTGATAGCCGCAGCTGCATTGTTGCTGTTCCGATAGTTCAGCTTCACTAATAGCGTCTTTTCCTGCAACGTTGTTAGCATTGCTGCTGTAGTGCAGGCAAACATCTACTGTATGATTTTGAAGAAACTGCTTTGCTTTTATACAGTACAGTAGAGCTGAGTAGTGGCGCTGTGGCAATAACTTATGATTATGCAAATAACGTAAGTTATTTGCATAATCGTAACTAAGATAGATACGCGCCATACAGTGACAAATTTTGTGACTAAATTTTTTCCCCAATAAATGGCGAGCGCATTCTTTATTTTACGTGTTGTCCAAATTTCTCTTCAGTACGAGCCTTAGAACTCGCTCCAGAGCACTCTACATAGGGATACTTTAATTTTAACAACCCTGTACTTATTATAACGATAACACACAAAAAATATTTATCATTTATGACGTAGTTACCATACACCATGCTACAAACGAATTCCTGCATTGCAAATCAAATAATTGGAAATGTTACCATATATAAATGTTATCTTATTATTACGAAAGGATTGAAAGGTATTATGCTAGAATAACAGAGTTACTCCCCTAAGAAAGAATAACAACAACAACATTTGAACTTTCCCTCCTGCAGACTGTGCTTTATACCTGTATTGGGATTCTTTTGTTGAGAAACCGATTTTTTAATCTTGCACTGAGCCTGTTCAGCGATTTCAGTGTTTATCACCTTTTTCACACGCCATCCGGATTAATTGCGACATTTCTGTGAAGTGACTTGAGAGGCCGAGATTGACCTTTACCAAAAGGAAGACGGGCGTGGTAGTGATCCGTCTACCTCGGGTGAACAAAGACTGTTCGTTCTTCATAGTATGCGTAGACAATGCGGGTTACACTCGCTATTCTTAGATATTAGTTTGCTGTCATTTTTTTTTTTTTTTTTTTTTTTTTTTGCGATGATCGACTAGACTTCTGTAAAGACAGGCATTGAATGAAATTCTCTTTGAAAAGTATGGTTGAGGAATAATCCTATACTCCATGGTCTTAGCAAGTTTTTATTGTTGCTATTTGAATTTATATTTTTTATTGTTACTTATAAGCAATTTATATCAATCAAACTTGGATCAGTGCCTTCAGTGCTATTTAATATATCAAGTTCTAATTCTGTTTCGTTTTATACATTAAAAACCTGTCTTTTTTATGACGTGAAGTGCACAGGAATTAGTTTCTTTTCTTTCTTTTTCTTTCTTTCTTTTTTTTTTTTTTTTTTTTTTTTGTAGCCTCATTAAAATGTATGTTTTGTCGCCTTGGCTCTAGTTGCAAATTCAACTCTTTGATACAATAGATGTATCGTTTTTCAAGTTTTCCGACAACAATTTAAAGAAAATATCCGCAATATGTGAATAACTGCCACTTCCAGTTTGGATTTGGACACGTTACAAAGAATAAAAATAGGGTGATGAGCAGAATACGAATTAAGATCAGTTCACACTTGCGCTCTGCCAGCAGAATTGTTACTTTTACTTACGAATCTCAGTTTTTGTGATTACAGAAATGCATTTTAGAAAAATGATATTTCTGTGTAAGAAGTTTATTTTATTTAATTTACGATGTTGAAAATTATGCTAATTGTATGAAAAAAAGTAAAAAATTTGATAGTACATCCTAAAAAAGTTCGCGTTCAGTTTTTGCACAGAAATTTTTTTGCACGTGCATGTGCTTTAAGATTATTTGTTGTTGGAGCGGGAGTGCAGTAGCACGCGCGCTTTGGGTGGACCGGGGTTCAAGCCTGTAACTGCTAAATACGATTAACGTTTGTATTGATTGATTTATTGTAAACCCCACTGACCTGGTGGTCGTGCCGGAGTATAAACAAGAACTGTAAACCCCACTGACCTGGTGGTCGTGCCGGAGTATAAACAAGAACATAAAGCGCCTGTGATTCAGCATGTCCGTCTGACAGTCCTCATGTAACAACTCGAATTCCAGTGGACGGATTTCGATGAAATTTTATATTTGGGTCATTTATAAATGTTTATTGAGCCATTTTAGTGTTGAACAATTTATTTTTTATAAAATTATCTATTCGAATTATCTATTTATAAATTGAAGTATGTTTCGGATGTTTGGTCATTACTCAATAGAAAAAAGTGAGATCAACACCATATTTTCAGCGTACGTTCTGTAAGTGCCTCGAAAGGTTTTGAAATGTAATTAATTAACTTAAATTTAAGTGATTGCTTATAATCTATTCACTACTCGCCTTTTATCTCCACAGGCTGAATGCAAGCACTTAACATATGGCCGTGAAGGGTATTTTAAATAGGCTTCAGTTCAGTAAAGATTATTTATACTTGCATAGCCTTTCATAAAACTACTTCAAATACAATGTTAAAATTGTATTAAAATTCAGGTTTTGAGGTATTAAAGTTAATTAAGTTATCTCTTTCTCCCCCTCATCGTTTGAGAATGATCTAGAAATCGGTATTTAAAGAACTGGTTGCAGATGTTTGAGTGCTTTTAGTTATCTATACAAAAGCAAAGCCTATATTCGACTGTAAAGTCAACTGTAGTGTGTTATCGTCTCCAAAACTATGATTTTGATTTCGATTTCCAGTAAATGGAAGGTCATTCACTTTCAAAAAGTAAAATAATAATAATAAATAAATAAATAATAATAAAAATAGTAGTTAAAAGAACAGAATCTTGATGTAGTCCAGCAGCGAATATAGCAAGTCGCTGGTTACTTGAACTGGTAAGTTCAAATATCCAGTTGTATCCCCCATAGTCAAATCCATATCATGCCACAGAATACAGTAAGTTTTGACCTTATATGTAGCTGTCCTGGAGTATGATTTCGATTTCGAATAACAGAAATTATTTTTATTAGTTGAAAATTTAACACTCTCCTAATCGCAAAAATCAGAATATGGATTATGTGCAGATAGGATGGAGCGATCATTAATCGAATAGAGAGTTGGCAGTTGTGATAGATTTCTCTGTCACTTTAGAATGGGTTGAATGAAATATGAGCAATTTCTCCCATATATATATATATATATATATATATATATATATATATATGGGAGAAACTCTATCTAACAATTATCAAAGTAAATGTACATTAAAAGCAATTTTAAAAAGGTGATAAAAGTTATCGAAAATAACTGCCAGAGACCTTTCTTTTATATTCTAACTGCGTATTTTCCATATTATAAGACGCACCCAGATTTTCGAAAAAAAGGCGAGTTTTGCGAAAAAAATATTTTATTGAATAATATCTGAAACACAAATTCACAAGTGATTACCTGACAATCACCTGTACTGAGAATCAGTGTAGGATGAATTTACTCGTTGAGAATCTCAAAAACTCAGTATAGTCACGCTCGTCGCGTTATGGTTTGGACTTTTCACTTTCTGCAAAAATTTCATCGTTTTCGGCGCCATTAAAGGCATTTGTTAATTCCATATTCCTTTAAATATTTGCATGATCTCAAAAATAAATGAAATAATAAAAAAAGAAAAAAAAATCACTGCGTGCCCCTAAACCGGATATAAGACGCAGGAGAATTTTAGGCAGTATTTTCCACGAAAAAGCGCATCTTGTGGTCCGGAAAATACGGTACTTAATATATATTTAATTACCTGTTAGAAATCCAGTGATGATTTGACAATAAGCAAGTTTTAAATGGTGCATAAATATAAAAACGACTTTGTTGCTATTATTATGTATGAAAGTGTGGATGTTTCGATTTGTCATCTCGCGTTGTTAGTCAGGTAGGCGAAACGTGACTAATAGAGAAGACAGTTGTTACCTGTACTGTGCTGACCCGCAGTTTCAACTGTAATTGTCCAAAACAATTGTTAGTCAGTCTTTCGATGTGACCAACTCACCCTACATTGTGTCATTGACTTCCGTGTCATTGTTTAGACTGCGAAGTCTTCTAAGACAAAGAGAGACGGTGAGAGTACCCTAAGAAAGAATGAGAAAAATGATTCAGTTAACCCTTATAATGACTTGGATGCTTATATTACCGATTCACAAGAAGAAAAAGAGTTACGTATGAAACATGATATAAAGGTTGATAAACAGTGCGAACTTTGGTTGAATATGGATCGATTCTGGGAATCCCATTCTGATGATAAAATTACCAGAAGTTATGAAGTCCGTGTGTGATTCATCTGTGGAAAGCCATGTATATTATTAAATATGTTATGCCGCTATTAACCTAATTGTTTCATCATCAGTTAGCGCCAAACCAACAACAAAAAAAGGGTACTAAAGCGTAATATTGTGTTTAATGTTCGATTTCTTTGTTTTGAAAAGTGGAAGCAGTGAAAATTATGTTGCTGATAATTTAGAGTGAAATCACTAAACTGATTTCACTCTAATTGCAAATTGCATTTGCAACTCTAATTGTTTATTGAACTGAAATTTTGAGACTTTTTTTTTTTTTTTTTTTTGTAAAAAAAACCATGCTTCCCTCGCCTAAGACCGATTATCTCAATCACGTTGTGAAAACGTGTCCATAACAATTCCTCTCGACATCGACGCGACTCGAACTCGGCTCTTTTTCTACCCGGTGTGGGAGGACGGCTATTCTACTAATTGTGCTACTACGACGGCTCAGTTTCTTGTTTCCTGAACACTAGATTACAAAGCCAAGAGAGGAAGGATGCTGTTATTTTATTTCTTGGTTATTAATGAGACAAATTTTGGTTAATTTTAAAGGATTGAAACAAATATCAAATTCTTTGTAAGAGATATGAAAAAATGATATTGTTTTCCACACCGGGTAGAAAAGACTTGAGTTCGAATCCCGTCAGTGATGGGAGGAATTTTTATGGCTTTTGTTCACAACTTGGCTGAGTTAGTCGGATTTTTCTCCCAGAAAACCTACTTCAGAACACACGCAATTCACAGACAATATACAAGGAGCAGCATGGCCTTAGTTGCCGATGCTCCTAAAATCTAATAACAACAACAATGATAATGTAAAGGAAGAAATGCTTAGAAAACAGAATTGTTTAAATGATACTGCTTAGGTTGGAAAATAAAACTGAAACCTGATTAGGCCCTCTTTCGGACTTTGAAAATTATTTAAGATAGGCATATACACTGATGAACCAAAACATTATGACCACCTAACTAATATGATGTTGGTCCTCCACGTGCAGCCAAAACAGCTGGTACCCGGCTAGGCATGGACGGTACAAGATTTCTAAATGTGTCTTGTGGTATCTGGTACCAACACGTAACTAGCAGATCCTGTAAGGTCCGTGGTTGAGACGCCGCAGATCGGAGTTGCTGAGCATGACACCGCCGCCACCATCTTGATTTCGTCCGACGGTTGCATCCAGGCGCCATCACTTCCTCAGGTAAACGACGCACACGTACCCGGTCGTCCACACGGTGTAACAGGAAACGTGGGCGCGCCTCCGTAGCCAGGTGGGAAGGAGCAGCAGTGCGTAGCACACGCTTCTTGATTAGACCGGGGTTCGGGCCCGTCACCACCAAATACGGAGGATGCGGAAAGATCAGGGAATGACCACCACATATTCCCGGAGCAATATGGCCTTAGTTGCTAATGCTCCTAAAAACCAAATAACAAACAAAGAACAGGAAACGTGATTCATCGGACCAGACGACCTTCTTCCAATCACTCAAGGTCCAGTTTCGATGTTCGCCTGCCAATTGTAGGCGCTGTCGCCGGTGAACCGTGGTTAGCATGGGCACTCGGAGCGGCTACGTAGCCCCATTTTCAGCAGTGTTCGATGTACTGTGTGTTATGACACATTACTCCCGTCACCAGCATTCCAGTTACCGACTAGTTGCGCCACAGTTCGATGTACTGTGTGTTATGACACATTACTCCCGTCACCAGCATTCCAGTTACCGACTAGTTGCGCCACAGTCGCCTTTCTGTTGCCACGTACCATCCGGGAGAGCCTTCGAGCATCGATGAGCCGTGGTCGTCCAACACTTCGCCGGCGGTTCGTGGGACCCCCCCCCCCCTCGGACCACCTTCTGTAGGTACTAATCACATCTGACCGTGAGCATCCCATCAGCCGTGCCGTTTTGGATATGCTCTTATCCATCGTTTGGCTATTACAACTTGGCCTTTGTCAAACTCGCTTAAGTCCGTTGCCTTTCTCATCTGAAGAACAAGAGTAACACTGATTAACGGAGCTCAGTATCAGGTGTTCTTTATACCGTGTGCCGACCCGCGCCTTAGTTCACCTGCAGTTGCTTGGATTTGCATAACGACTCGCTGGTCATAATGTTTTGGCTCATCGGTGTGTGTATATATATATATATATATATATATATATATATATACCAAGATATAAGAAATTTTATAGTAAAGTTGTACTACGTAAAGATAAAATCATATCAGTTTCAGGCTTTAATAGATATTCGGGACTTCGATTTATCTGCTGAAAGCACCAATGAAATTATAACTTTCATGTGATATATCTGTGAAATATTCAGGCATGAACTGGATAGTAGCTGTATCTTCTGACTCAGAGAAATTATCATTAACCCTTCAATGATAAGGGATTTATTGAAGCTTTTTCAAACGTTGCTAAGTTGGCTGGTCTTAGGCGAGATATAAAGTTTCCCCTCACTCGGGTTTTTCATTCCTAAAATGGATAAAATAGCCATGCAATTTGTGAAACGACATACTGCCTTATAGCTTGAGGCATCATTAAGTTGCCTTAATGCTAATTAATCCACGAGTCAGTTTTTAAATGGTATACAGTAGATTTCTATGCGTAAAGACAGAGGTGCAACCAGGAATTTGCAGTAGGAGATGCAACAGAAAATGTTCATCCTAAAAAAAAAAAAAAAAAAAAAAAATTTATTTTCATACGAAACACAGTTTATAAAGCTAAATTCGATTTTATTTTATATTTTTGCGGGATGCGTATATGCACCTTTGTGCCTGCCCTCCTGGTTGCACTATTGTATGATGGCCATTTTATTCACATCTCGCAAATTCCCTGTTAAGTTTGAGCCCTAGTGACTGCAAAAGGACTCTCTCATGTTATCACCTGTGAGCGTGTTCTACTATCTGTTCCTTCGCATGTAGTGAAATGGGTAGCGTCGTTACTGCTCTCTCAGACCACTCGGAATCACAACTTGATTGGATTTTTGTCGGCAGTTGAAATTGAGAAATACTTATCTGGACAGGAGGAATTTTTATGGCCTTTTTCATACTGTTGCTGAGTTAGTCGGTCTTGAGTGAATATTGCACAGTTTTTCTCCATGTAAACTTGGGTTTTTTATTTTGCAAAACAAGCAGAGATGGTAGAATACGCAATTTTTGCATGCTGATAACCTCATGGAATTATTTGCCTCTGCACAAAAACAGACTTTTGCTCATGTTACCAGACGAAGCTAATCGCACATTTTTACTTTCATAACCGAGCTTGGTAGCAAGCTCCAGTAAATATACAAAATCTCGTACAGCTCCATAGGTTTTACATATGGGTGCATAACCACAGATACTGACGTCGACACTTAGTATGACATTCAATTTTCTTGCAGCTGAGTAGTGTTCCTAACAAATTGCCCAGTGCATATGGGCTTCCCTTTAATAAGGGCATATGCATATGGGCTTCCCTTTAATAAGATTATTTTTCGCCGCCCATTTCGTGTACAAAATCTACACCACATAATCCTCTGCGCTCTTCAGTTCATGAGTTTTCAAAAATTTTAGAAAACTGGATGAATGACAGCAGACCCATAATAACATGTCCATTATTAGGAGTCTTTTATGATGACATTGTGTAATCCCTTTTGGAACAGAGGTTACTGCACCTTTAATTCGTTTTCCCAGCACACTATAAAATCAGATACCAGTGCACAATAGCGCATTTTTATTCCGTCATCAGTATTGTACAGTACATTAGAATATGGTGTCTTAAGTACATATTGTTTTGCCACGGTAAACTTGGTAAACTTTATCTAAATGGGCATTATGGTCTTTATGGTAATAGATAAAAGCAATAACCAATGGTTACAGAATAGCAATAAGATACAGACATTGTAGCAAACAATGGAAGTTCAGTGACATCCTGTAGCTCTATCGAAAAAAAAAAAAAAAAAATTACGACCTTTGGATCAAAGTTTAAAGTAAGGCGTCATTGCTGAAGCCTTTTCTTAATGGATAATACAGACCTTCTAGTTTGAATCTCACTGACCATGGAAAGAGTAAAGAAATAACATATAGTGACTTTTCCTCTCTCTTTGAAATCGTTTTATATAAAGGGATGCGAGTTTTTTTTTTTTTTTTTCCCTTCTAGTTTAAACCATTTGCTCTGTGAAAATGTGGACTAAATAATTATAGACATATTATTTACTCTAAGATTAGAGTCTTTCAGTTAATATTATTTGCGCATAATATTTTCAAACAGAAGAAGAAACATTGACGGAGATTTGAAGCAATCGTGGGAGCGGAATAAAGAGAAATGCACATTGAGACTTTACACAATGTACGTGGAATATACACACAAAACTTATTTTACTGTATATAGGTGTGGTATTGGAAAATTTGTTTAATGTTAGAAGAATAAGCAGAAGCAGTTATGGGGAAAAGCACTCAGTGGAGAATATTTTCCGATGGTTCAGTAAGTTAGTAGCGCGTTTGAGCAAAACTTAAGAACGAATGAATAAAAACACAGGAAATGCCCTGACAAACTTCAGCTAGCGTTTGGATTGCCTTCTTCAGTTGCGGAGCCCCTGAATATCATCTTGCCTTAAGCTCACTTGTCGCATCACATTTATTAATGCTGCTAGCTACAAGATAACATTCATGGTTGGACATTAAGCATCAAGTTTATGAACGGAAAGCATTTTAGCTAATGGAAACTAGAATGAAGATTAGAAAATGGCGTATTGTTTTAGAAAGTTAGCAAAGTTCTGGGTAAATTCAGGATGTTACGGTTTGAAGTGAAAACTCCTCAGGTGTCATAAGTTAGTGATACCCACGGAAATAGGAACTGAGAATGAAATTTATTGTGAATTTATAAATGACAAAAAAGATAACTGAATTCAGGAAAACCAACATTTTCAGTATGACTGTTGTTTTTATTTTGAACCAAGGCAATTAAAGCCATGAAGTACGTGGATTTAGTGTATTCTATGAACAAAAGTTTTAAGATGTTAGAACCAGTCATCTGGAAACTCCCATTCATATGGTAAGTTTTACTGTTTGCTGGATGAAAAAGAAAAAAAAAAAAAAAGAGAGAGACTAATCAACTCGCACGTGGTGCGATAAAATACTATACAGTATATGACGCTGGATGACGGCGATCGTAACCTGCGAGAATCAATGCAATTTTCACTAAAGCAGAGGAGAACTGATTTTTCATTAATTCACTTCACATTTTAAGTATGATGACAGATAGCTAGGTATTGAGCAAAATTGTTTATACAAACTTTGCTTACTGCGTTAGAGAGTCAGCATAGTCATGAAGTTGTTTTATGTAGGGTGTGGTTCTGTTTTTCTAGAGAGAAAGAAATTGTGTTACAGAAACACTAAGACAACAAACATTTTAAGATATCGATTACCCAAGTTCATACACCCCAAGTGTAATTCTTGTTTTCTGATCGGTTTGCCTGTTTTGCTGCAATAAAAAAAATCCTAGTTTCTGTGAGAAAGTAAACCTTGCTACCCCAACCCCCGTAAGAAACCGATTGACTCGGCCTCGCTATGAAAAAAGCACATAAGTTCCTCACGTCATTGACTGGTTCGATTCCTGTCAGTGCCATGTGAATGAACGATCTTCACCAGTGTGTTACCCGCGAGGATAATATAGTTTTAGGAAAAGATAGAGATTTTAATACACTGAGATGTTCAAATTATGATGATAAAGAGCAATAATATAAAGGTAAGGTTCTAGGGACATAAAATCAATTAGGTCTTGGATAGCGGAAAGAAACTGAAAATGTTTAAGAGCAAGTTCGATCCAGAATAGCTCCACACTACTGAGATTATCTATTGTGCATTAAATTTAATTCGATGAGCTATTGTGCATTAAATTTAATTCAATGAGCTATTGTTCAATAAATTTAAAGAAATACTTTTGGATTAGAGATATGCATAAACTACTTGAAGTGAACCGCTAATCAAAAATTTGGAGACGAAATTTGTGTCAAAATTCAGATGATCAGAACGGAAAACATGTGGAGAGTCAATATCATTAGTTTCTGATTGCTAGCAATCTCTATGTTGAAGCTATTATTTATGTAGATTTCTACAAGAACCTAACAGTCTTATAGAGTTGGTGTCAATCAAACTATATAGAGGAAGGTTAACAACCATACAGACAGCGAACCGTTTCAGTAGAAACAGAAGTAAGCGTTTATGCACTGTCCGTAAAAATAGAAACCTTATTCTGTTTATATTGACATAGGAAAAGAAATATATTCAGATAAATGGTTTCACCGATTAAATACTGACAGCATAAGAAAATAGGTCTTATGCGTCGAGTTGCATTATATCATCCAAGTTTGATGAAACTTGGATGATGACTGACAGCATAGTCAACAAAAACTCGGTGTAACTCCACTTCAGTAAAAGGACATTGTTGGTATAAGTAGTAAGGACTGTGGAAATCATGGGGTAGGATTGTGCAAGATTAAATATCCATAATTTATAAAAGGTGGTTGGAAGGTAGGACGTCCACCTCCGGATGTTGTTGTAGTGGGGTTTTAGGATCGTCTACGATTAAGGCCATATTGCTCCGTGTATACTGTCTAAATTGCGTGTGTTTTGGTGGACGAAAAACCAGAGTTTCCAGGAGGAAAACCATGCTACCCACGCACTAACTCAGCCCCGGTGCCAAGCGAAAGAAATTCCCCATGTCATCGGCGGGACGAACTCAGGTCTTTTCCACCCAGTGCGGGAAGAACGGCGATTCTACTAACTGCTACCGCGAGGGCTCCATCTCCGGAAAGAGTAATTCTTGTTTATACTTTGGCACAACTAGGTCAGTGGAGTTACAATAAATCATCATTAAACATGTTAATCGTATTTAGCAGTCACGGGCTTTAACCTTGTCCACTCAAAGAGCGCGTGCTATTGCACTCACGCTCCTGACCACTCGGCTACGTAAGAAATAAGATATTAGAGAAGAGGATCACATGGCGCCTCCGTAGCCAGGTGGGCAGGAGCAGCAGTGCATAGCACACGCTTCTTGATTAGACCGGGGTTCGAGCCCGTGACCACCAAATACGGAGGATGCGGAAAGGTCAGGGAATGACCACCGCATATCCCCGGAGCAATATGGCCTTAGTTGCTAATGCTCCTAAAAACCAAAAAACAAACAAACAAGAGGATCACATAAATTTATATAAGATGACTGCAATGCCGGGTTCCTTGTCTGCTCTCATGCAATTGCGTGACACTTTTAACCTAGGCGAAATTAACCTCCTCTTTGCTCGAACAGTGAGTGGGAATTGCGAAATATGGTTCAATGGCAGTTGCCCTTCTAACTTACGCTCTTTTGTACAGACGGTATGGCTAGAGCGCAGAGTCAACTACGAGACAATGGATCTGTCATGTCGTCCCTCCCTGCTGTCAAACTGCGGGAGGCGGAATAATTGTATAACAAATGTTCTAGTGGAATGGATTGGAACATTATAAAAAATTTGTCAGATCTTACACGTTCGTTTTACCCTTAAGGAACATCTTGTAATGGTAAGTTTGGATATTGAAAAGGCTTTTGACACAACCTGGAGGTATGGCATATTGCGAGAACTTTATTCCCTAGGACTGCGAGGACATTTACCGAAATTTATTCAAAATTTTCTCCAAAACAGAACTTTTCAGGTCCTTTATCAAACAGTACTTTCTCGTATCTATACCCAAGAAGAAGGTGTCCCACAAAGGTTAATACTTAGTGCTACTCTTTTTTCGCTTAGGCTGAACACTATAACCCACAACGTTCCCAATACTGTCGAATTATACATGTACGCCGATGATCTCACTCTATCTTGCAGTTCAAAAAATATTCATACTATTGAAAGACATCTACACTCTCCATAAATAAGCTATAAATATGGACACAGCAGAATGAATATCGTATGTCAAAACAAAAAACAGCTGCAATTCACTTCTGCAAAAAATGCAAGCTGCATCCAGAACTGAAACTTCGGCTAAAGAACCACCTGATACCTCTTACCAGTAATCTTTGTTTCCTAGGTATAATGTTGGACACCAAACTTAACTTTGTTTCTCACATAACATATCTCCGAACTGTTTGTTTAAAGAAAAAATATTCTTCGGTCGGTCCATTTCTGCCATGAAATGGGGTGCCGATAGATACTCTCTTCTACATCTGTATCGTGCTGTTATCAGGTCTCGCTTAGATTATGGAGCTGTTGTCTATGACTCGGCTAGGAAAAGTGCACTAACCAGACTGAACACTATGGCCCCGGTGCCAAGCGATTGTGACTGAGCGATTTCTCTGTGCTTTCACTGCGATTTTCAAAAGGTGAATTCTAGTTCTCTTTTACGTTCTTCTCCTTAATAAATCCTTTTATTTAATAGTAGCTTTTTTATCAAAAGGACTGCTAGAGAAAAAGGAAGGAAAGTAACCTTTCTTTATTTTTCATATGTAATAGACTAACTCCTACTAATTTCGCTTGGTCACACCAGGCACTGCTCCTGCCTCTCCGTGGCGGGGCCGGTAACCTTGGCAGAAAAGTTCATCTGCTAGGGGTTAAAAGGAGCCAACATGGAACACAATACGTTTCCATCTTTAGAGCCGACAAACTGTCGGCCAGAGACAGAAAATGCCATGATTCGTCGCAACCAAAGAGACGGTTGAAAACCAATCCCTCGGCCACAGACTTAGCTGCATTTTTAATAATGCACTCTCTATAGTAAGCTATCCCCCTTTCTAGTCCAAAAACATCTGGAAATTACTGCAGGGTCTCCCAAGACGGTTAAGAGACTGCAATCAGGGGACTTACTTGTTGAAACTGTAAACTGCAGCCATTCTGAAAAACTGCTAAAAATGACAAATTTTGCTGGTATTCCAGTGAAAGTAACTTCCCATGCAACCCTAAATACATCAAAGGGTGTAATTTCTAGTTGGGACCTGGTGAATGTGACGGAGGAAGAAATTAAAGAAGAGCTTCAGGAACAAAATGTAATTGCTGTAAAAAGAATTATGGTCAAAAGAGACAATATACTCATACCTGCCAGAAATATCATTCTCACCTTTAATAGTCCAAACCTACCCTCATCAGTAAAAGCAGGATATCTACTTTGCCGCATCACCCAATCCGTTGAGATGTTATAAATGCCAAAAGTATGGCCACTCTCAAACGACATGCAGAGGGAATCCAGTTTGTTCCAACTGTGGATCCTCCGATCACATTCAAAGTGATTGTTCGGTGAAAGAAATGACCTGTCCCAACTGCAAAGTCGACCATCCTGCCTACTCTAAGACATGTGAGAGGTGGAAAACGGAGAAAAAAAAATTGTTAAATATAAAGTTAAAAACAAAGTTATCAGGAGGCAATAAAATTAATTGCACCCAGTATACAGTACCTATGCCAATATTGCAAAAAAAATCAAACCATTTCCACTCAAACTGATGTTACCGTTCCATCAAACACATCAATCTCTGACTGGGCTCGGGCTGTCCCCTCTCAGCAGCAGTCCATTGCCCTTAAGCACTCAGACCAAGCAAGTAATACGCCTCTTACGATACCAGCGAAATCTTCTCCTCCGCCAGTGATTGCTACTACTTCAAATAATCATAGCTCCACTTCGAAAAAGATTGTTATGGATACATCGATGGATGCAAAGAATTCACCAAAACAGGAAGATCCGATTCTGGAAATATTTGCAGAAGAAGATATGGACACTGGTCGCCCTACCTTTCCAAAAAGAGACAAACCGAAGCCTGAACGCCATAAGACATCCATGTCAGGTACAGCTTCTTCTAAATTCAAGTAATGCCGTACATTTTGCATTTCACTAGGTGGTAGATGCCTCTCATCAACCGGTACAATACCACCACTTTGCTTATTGGAGGCTTGAAGTGGTGAAACCCATGTTTAATTTCTTGCAAAGTTTCCGGGATTCCCCCCCCCCCCCCATACTTCTCCTTCAACCCATGCACGGTACTAAGTACTATAGGTTTTGATACCTTTCGTGTTTGGGATTTTCATAAAAAAAAAATCCTCTTTCAAGATGATAATGCGAATAGCCGTTGCGCTAGTGGTCGAGAAACATAAATAATATCACCTTCTTTCCTAACCCCTTCCCCCCACACAGTCTGAACTCCATTGAAAATCTGCGGGACACATTAAAACGTGGAAAACAGTTTTATAACAGTTGGTTTAATATTCACTACTAGATACCTTTCGGTCAGCAGTTGAATCCATGCCACATCGAATTAAAAAAATATAAGATATTACGGTTTCTAAATAAGTTTATAATATTTTGGCAGGCAATATTTGTAACTGAGGAAATTCAGCTAATCGGAATGTAATTATCCATAGGATAACAAATTGATCATGAATATCAAAGAGTGAAGATTGTCTGATTAGCAGGGTTTCGTTTTTGAATCTATTAATAGATGAGATATGAAAAGAAATTAAGCGTTGATAAGTGTTCAAACAACAATGTTATTTTCGTTGAAATTTTGTAGTAAAAGCTGCAAAAAATAAATTAATCTTTCTCTGATTCTCCCCTCTCCCGATCCCCTTTGCGAACTTCGTTTTCTAAGCACATTATAACAAATGGACAGGCATTTTACTTATTGGTTGACTGCGGATGGGATTTGAAGGTTAGCTAGGCTAGTTAAATCATAATTATTTTTCGATACTGACATTTGAGATTACTATTAAAAATTGACACTTGATTGTAATCACAGTTGTTTATCAATAGGATTTTTTAAGTATTGAATAGACTGAATTTTTTTTCAGTAGGTAGAAACTCAAAAGATTTATGACTGATTAGCATAGAATAGGAGCGATTTTTTTCCCCTGAGAATTATCAGTCAAATTTGATTGATTCACTATTAATTACTGATTAATATTTACTGCTGACTAATCAATATTTAATTTGATAAATAAATAAATATTGCCAAAAATACAGGCAAGCCGATCACGGCCTTATGGCAGGAATTGTTTGTTTGTTGTTATTTGGTTTTTAGGAGCATTAGCAACTAAGGCCATATTGCTCTGGGATATGCGGTGGTCATTACTTGACCTTTCCGCATCCTCCGTATTTGGTGGTGACGGGCTCGAACCCCGGTCTAATAAAGAAGCGCGCGCTACGCACTGCTGCTCCTACCCACCTGGCTACGGAGGCGCCGTGGCAGGAATTAACAAAATTTACAGAAGCTATAACAATACAGTAAATTAATTACAAATTGGAAAACTTGAGCACGCAGTTCTCAGTTGTATTTGGAGACACTTCTCTGGAATTTATGGAGTGGTGAGTCAAGTTTTTGATCAGGTTGGCTGTTTCTTTGATATTTAGTGACATTAAATGTTGATAATACTAATGACAAGTGAGAAACCCCTTCAGAATTAAAGAAACTATTAATAGATTCACTTTATCAAGAGCTGGCTAAATATTGGCAAACAATGATTGTTGTACTTCCCCCTTTGCCCTTTTATAATCATTTCCTTCCTATTTTGATAATCATAAATTATTATTGCTGAGTGGCTAGTTTATTAAGTATATCGACTGAACAATTCAAATTATTACAGTATGTTAGGGCAACCCATAATTTCTCACATATACCGGTTTATGTATTATGTGTGTAAATTCCCATAATTTCTCACATATATCCATTTATGTATTATGCCTATAAATTGCGTGTGTTCTCTGGTCGATTTGCCCTTTTTGCTGGACGAAAAAACAGGCAGGGAGGAAAACCCTGCTATCTACGCCTGAGACCGACTAACTCAGCCACGGAGTGAAAAAAAGGCCCATTAAAGTTCCTCGCGTCATCGACGGGATTCGAATCTGAGCCTTTTCCACCTGCTGTAGAGAGGACGGTGACGATACCACTGTGCTACCGCGCAGACATACCAACCGAACAGCACCTCAGAAAAGCCCGAAATCGTCGAAGCTTGGAACAACCTCAAATCTTGGATGTGGATCCGTGTCTACTCTATCGCAACCACATTTACTTGATTGGATCGGCAACGGATCCCTGCCGCAATTAGCTCGATCTACTCAGATGATTATCGGGTTGAGATCCAATGAAATATGGTAAAGCCGCTCTCATATTCCTGGAACCAATCCAAATATCCATGCCTTGCGACAGGGCGCATTGTGCTGCTGGAATTAACGGTTACCAGATGAATAAACTGTGAACGTGAAGATACATGCAACGGTGTTCAAAAAAGAAAAAAAAAAAATAATAATAATAGCAAATTAACGGCCTCCAAACGTGCGCTTATAACAGTAAGTGTATTATGTCTGTAGAAATGGATATTCACCAGCCGATTTCCATGTTATGCCGGCTGAAAAACCTGGAATAACTCACCGGAAAAATCTACACTCTCTGCCTGAGATCGGCTAGCTACAATGAAGAGGACTTTAGAAATTCCTCCAGTCCTCGATTGGAATCGAACCCAGATGTCTCCAGACGAGTGGTAGACTGGGATCCGACTAGGCTGCGAAGGAGTTCGCAACAATGTTCAAGTATGCTGCGGCATCCAACGCATTGATCCACCGGAATTAGAGGACCTAAGAGACATCACACTTCCGCCACCAGCGTGCAATTCCACTTGTTAGTCGAAAACAAGCAACTGCGGGTGTAGTGTACAGAAACGTCGACTAGACATTTAAGGAGCAGAAAAAAGTCGCGTAGTCCGACAAATCATGGCTCTAGTTGTTTCATGCTAACGGTAGGACCAGCGAAAGTAAAACGCGGTGAGGTAATTTGCTGTTAGTCCCTTTCCTGATGAGTTCCGATGCATAGTTCGTTCCTATGTACTCCTTTTCATACCGTTATTGTACTGCACTATCACTTGATCGATTATACCCTATTAGACTGCACAATTCTTGTCAACCCCCTCTCTCTCGATTTCTCACATCAACGATCTATCTGTAGCGACAGGACAGCTGTTGGCCGTATGCTTTACGGTTATAGAACCATTATCGGTACACTCCACGTACCCTTGTGAATTTTTTGGCAGGGTGGCAGTGTTTGTGATCACCGACACATCTGGCGTCGCCTATTATACTGAGCTCAAAGTCAGTACGATCGCTCTATTGACCTATTGTCTTGCACACAACATTTTTCTGTGTCTAACTGCTTTGTAAAGCCTGGTACAGACCCATGACACTGCCCCTGACACAGCAGTCGAATCCTTGAATTATTAGGGTATATATAATAAACTCTTCACTCAGTGTACATGCATGGTTATCTAATTAAAACTCACACCCAATTTGCAATATAAAATATGCCACGGGAGGTACTGGAAATGTCTACCTTGCTCGTGTAGATATGCATTAACTCTTTTTAGTGTTTGATACTATTCTATGAATATGTTCCTCAGTTCTTAATGTTTTGCTTCTCAATGTTTTGGAAATTCTCATTCCATTCCAATTCCCGGGTAATGTTCCAAAATGTGTTCTTCCGAGAAAAATCAAGATAAATGTGTACTGCTCCTCAAATACTATTTGTGCCGCCTGTCTAAACTTATATCACTCCTTATTCTGTAGCATCCTGTGCTCTGTTGTCATTGTTACCTCGGTACATAACATTGACCAATGGATTATCGGCGATAATTGGACAATCCTGTGTATACAGAAGTGTGCGTACCCACACACACGTACATCCTGGTAAAGAGATTAACGAATTTCACTGTTTATTACCCAGATACCGCAAAGAAATTGCTCGTTGTATTGATTTCATTGTCACTTTGTGTTTTACATTTTGATACCCACGTTGGTAATAATGACTATAACAAAAAGACCGACGGGCGGACGGACGGACAGACGGAATAGTCACAATTCGAAAAGTAACTTTCATGGTATGTGCCATCCAAAGGAAGCAGCTGTTTAGGCTGTAGAAAGGGTAGCAGATGGATATTCGAGAATTATATGGGAATACATATTTGAAATATAAAAATTCTTTCTAAAAGAGTGAAAGTAAAATATCATACCTGAATTTGAATTATTTCACTCAGCATTTTGCAGTTGGAAACTTTCTGCGAAAATTATAAAATGGTTCATAAAAAGAAAACTATTCACAGTACTCAGCATTTCTGGAATTATCGGATGCCTAAAGTCGAAACATTCGATTTGAATAATTAAACCGATGGGTGACTGAACTTTTTCAAATGTTAATACGAATTTCAAAGGGAAAAAAAATTAGTGTAATATTAATATTCTGAGTGCAAGCGTCAATAAAAATGTACATTTAGAAAATAATTAATATTTTTCATAGAAAGAAGTTGATATATAAAATATAGTAAATTTTAATGGTTTTGGCTTTTATTCTCAGTCATATTCCGTGACTGCAATAGTTGCGCTCATTGCAGTACTCAAATTCCGCATTCCTGATCCGATTATATATATTGCTCTTCGCAGTTTCTCCCAAGGCTCATTTTCTCCAGTGAGTTGTAAAATTGTCTTATTTTTCGGCAATGACTGCACGATCTTACCGAGTATATGTAACCTTTTGCTGTATGCATTCGTGCAAAACACAATATACCCATTCGAATTGAATGTTTCTCTTCTATGAGCAATGTCTTCACGGAGAGTGATTTCACTTAAATGAACCCCGAAAAAAATTACTTAAAAAAGAAAAATAAAAAAAAGTCTGCCTGTCTCTTGTGAAGAACTTTAAAGAGCACAAGACAAAAAAAAAAAATCTTTCATTTTTCGTAAAGCACGTACCAGCAATATTCTGCGAGTTATATCTTGGTTCCGAATGGAATTTTTAATAGTAGCTAGGAAAAGCTATTACCGTGCATTCCCGCATTGTCATTTGTTCGATACTTCCTGGGAGTTTTGAAAGCATTTATTGTACATGCATCCTTTTTTCAGGGAATGTATTTGCAACGGAAACAAATACTAAGCACTTTTCCCTCCTGCATATATATGTCAAAGAAAAGTTATTGTTATTTAGTTTTGTTTTGCATGTTATTGCTAGTAATGTTTAGTGTAGAGATAGCATATACTTTGTATTGGCAAGTTTCACTCAGCCTTTCATAAAAAAAAAAAAAAAAAACCAGCAGTTGAAGTTCTGGAGAATTCCTATACATATATATAGTGGCCAAAAAGTAAGTAAATTCGTTTAAAATCAAATGTAACCTTTGTGTATCTGGCCGGTGTAACTAACTCTAACTCATCCTCCTTAACAGTACAGTATAGTGATTTCGCTACTTAACTCGTTTGGTGAGGTCCTGGTTCGAATCCCGTCCATGGCTGTAGGAATGTCTAAAGGTTTCTTCATTAGAGGCTATAGTTAGCCGATCTCAGGCTGAGGAAGTAGCGTTTACTCTAGAGTTATTTCTCATTTTTCAGCTTGCACAACATGCAAAGCGGTCATAAAAACACAATAGAGTATGATTAAAGTCGCTGATGCTACTAAAAATACTGCTAATGTACTTTCATATAAAAATATACTCTATTGCCAAAAGTAACTGGATACCTGCATGTTTCACAGAACCTTTTATTTATACAATATTAAATAAACATTTGTCCTTAATTACACAGCGTATCCTAGTTTTCCATAACAAGGAAGTTTGTACGAGTATATTGGTCAGTTTCTCCTTCAACACAGCGGTCAATTCATCTACTGATTGCCGGCGGTTGACCTGACCAGAAGCTGACGTTCCATTCACCTGAAAGATGTTCATTGAGGTTGTGGTCGGCAGGGGCGGGCCGTCCTGAGGGTAAAGGGGTGCAATGCACCCGGGCGCCAACGATCAAGGGGCGCCTGAAAACCTGAAACTTACATACATATATGAAGAATATTTTAAAGGGGGAACGCCAGATTTCAATTGGCATCCAGGCGCCAATTACCCTAGGAACTCCCCTGGTGCTCGGTCATCAGACCAGTAAAGCTCTTATACCCTCATATCTCCTAGTCACTACAGGCTGTACAGTATGACATGGTTCATTGTCATGCTGAAATATAAAAGAATCCTTCCCATACTGTTGCAGTATTGGAAGGGTGGAATTATCCAGAATGTCAGTTGCTGCATGGCGTTCATTGCTCCAGGAACGACGACCATTGATCCAAGTGCAAACCACGAGAAACATCCCCAGATGGTGACAATGCTATGCTTCCGCTAAACTTCATAGTTAGGGACATTAACAAATAACGTTCTCGGGGCACAGTTGCGAAACTATAAATTCTGTACTCCCCAGATTTCTGAACGAATGGCCCTCACGTGATCTTTAAACCATATCAAATCAGGTGTGGGACACCCCCCCTCCCGCCTGCTTGCCTCTACCCCGGCGATAGCAGACCTCGCGGTATGATGATTTCACCACCGTCTGGGCATCCTTTGCGGTCCGTGACTTGCAGTCCGCAATACCTATGCGACGATTTTATCTGTTTTGGTCCCTAACTAAAAGAGGTTGGGTGCCCCTTCTCTAAAATAAAACAGTAATGACACTAAAGCCAGTATGCTACTGAAACAGGATCTAGAAAAGTTAGGCAGATGGACTGAGAAGTGGCAAATGAAGTTAACATTGACAAATGCAAAGTACTGCATATGGGTAGCAGTAACCGAAGAAAAACGTACCAGCTGTGTGGTACTACACTCAGGGAGGTGGAGAGTGAAAAAGACTTGGGGGTAATTGTGCAGTCAGATATGAAGTTCTCCGAGCAGTGCAGACGGGCTGCCACAGCAGGCCATTGAGTTTTGTCAATGATATATACGAATTTTTCTAGCAGAGACAAGGAGGTAATTATCCCTTTGTATAAGGCAATGGCCAGGCCACACTTTGAGTACTGCGAATAGGTCTTATTTTTATTTTTCATTATTTATTGAAACATACGAGGGTGGTTCAATAAAGAATCGCCCTGACCTAGGTGCTAGCCCGTTGATTCTTGGCACAGGTTTAGTCCTTCTTTACATAGCCACCGCGCAGATTTACACATTTTTCCCATCGATGGATGAGGCTACGGATACCATTTTTGTAGAAGTGGTGAGGTTGGTCTTTGAACCATGACCCTGTTGCAGAAATGAGTGTCTCCGTGTCTCTTCGTCAGGGGAGTGGGTTCCCCGAAGAAGTGATTTGAGGGAAGGAAACAAGGAGTTCGATGGTGCAAGATCGGGTGAGTAGGCTGGATGGGGCAGTATTTCATATCTACAAGTGGCCGCTTGTGTTGTGCAATTTCAGAAGTGTGAACTAGGGCATTGTCTTGAAGCATTCTCACGCCTTTGGACAGCACGTCACGCTTACATGTTTTGATTTTCTCCCGTAATTTTGTGAGTAATTTGGCATAATAGGCACCTGTAATTGTTCTACCTTTCGGCAGGTAATCAGTCATTACGCTTTTCTCATCCAAACACACTGTCAGCAAGACCTTTCCTGCTGACGCTTGGACCCTTGTCTTCTTGAAGGGGGGGGGACCATGATATCGCCATTCCATGGACTGTTTTTTACTTTCAGGGTCGAAATGGTGTATCCAACTTTCATCCTGAGTAATTAGACGAGAGAAAACGTCTTCATCATATTTTTTGCACAGGGCTAGCAACTCTTGTGATTTCTGTTGTCGCTCAGCTTTCTGGAAACCAGTCAATAATCGGGGAATCCATCTTGCACTCAATTTCCGTAAATGGAGTTGGTCATGAAGGACTGTTTCAACAGAGCCCACACTAATCTTCACCTCCTGGCACAACTCGCGCACAGATATCTGGCGATCTTCCACGATTAATGACTCCACTTTTCTGATCGTGCTGTCATCAATGGCTGAATGGGCTCAGATTCTACCGATGTCCGACCACACCTAAACTGTCTATGACAGTGCTTCACAATGCCACAGGATGGGGCTTCATCCTTATATACAGCAGTCATCTCCTCTTGGATTTCTTTAGGAGATTTCCCCCTTCAATAACAGATACCGGATTACAGCTCTGGCTTCAACTTTGTCCATGATTCTACTTCGTCACACGTTCAGCTCTGTAAGAGAAAAAACAAATTAAGACACAGGACTGAAATTTTACACCTTTAGTACAGAGATATGTATGATGCTACACACAAAATATCTTGACTCTGCGATATGTAGAATTAGGTGAGGGCGATTCTTTATTGAACTACCCTCGTACAATTTTATACATTCTCAAGATATAAGAAATATCAAAGATATTAAAATACGTTAAGATATACATAGGAACTGGCATACATATTGGGGATTAACAAGATCACATTTGCATTATGCTATTCAGATACATAAAAATTTATATAGATAGAAATTAGATATTTAGCATATATATATATATATATATATTTTTTTTTTTAATATATATGTACATTATTGATTTGCTTAATTGGTATCACATATTACAGTTTTACCCCATAATATTGTGCGATAAAACTGTCACAATGCAGAACAAATATGTAAATAAAACTATGTATGTATATATATGCATGCATGTATAAATTTGTTTTGGGTGGCACCTGAGACGTAAGTCATGCTCCACTTTGCAAATCTGTGGTGAAAACAGTATTCTTTCAAAAGGCCTGATTATGTTATTTATATGTGTGTTTGTGTAGGTTATTTGTTTCAGATCTGTACGCCACCAGGGAGGCTCCTCCGTAGCCAGGTGGGCAGGAGCAGCAGTGCGTAGCACACGCTTCTTGATTAGACCGGGGTTCGAGCCCGTGACCACCAAATAGGGTCAGGGAATGACTACCGCCTACCCCGGAGCAATATGGCCTTAGTTGCTAATGCTCCTAAAAACCAAATAATACCAACAAAACAGCCACCAGGGAGCGGCTGGCTCCTGAGCAGTCGCTTCCTGGGGCGTGTCCCTAAGCCGTAGAGCCGGGCCTGATTTTACTATCAAGTGCAAGTGCACAAGTGGATGCATCCATTGGAGATAGTGCAATACCAATGGATGCAATTACTTCCACAGGCTGCCCAACTTGCAGAAAAAAAAAAATATATATATATATATATATACACACTGTATATTTTTTTTTAATGTAAACCCCAAACACCAGAAGTATTAGAACCTATAGTACTTAGTACCGTGCTTGAGTTGGAGGTTGAGAAGACAAAAGAAGATATTTCTTGACATTGGACTTGAACTTCTGTAGACTGTAATTTTCAGGAAATACGTATGAAGGAAGGTTGTTCCAGAAAACGGCAGTTGAATGAATAAACGACGAAGATGAAAAGTTGGTTCTGTGAGTTTGAAGTTGGACAGTAAATGGATGTTGGCTGCACGTGTTCGGACTGTTTTGAAAGAGAGAGCGGGAATTATAAAAGCCAATTCAGAAGAACAGTGCCCATGGAAGTATCTGTAGAAGAGACATGCAGCAGAAACAGTACGTCTATGAGAGAGCGAGTGGAGAGATTCTGTTAGAGATGAATCATTAATTAACCTAACTGCCCTCTTTTGAATGGAATCAAGAAACCTGAGAGAGGTTTTGGGGGCACCACCCCAGATGTGGAAACAATATTCCATGGTAGGGCGGATTTGCGATTTATACAGAGTGAGCAGCTGTTTGGAAGAAAAGTAACGCCGAGAGCGAAAGAGAAAATCAAGTTTTTTAGATGCAGAGGAAGCAATATTTGTAATGTGCTTGTGCCAAGAGAGATTAGAAGTCTGGGTAATCCCCAAAAGAGATATATCATTTTGCCTAGAAATCGGAGTGTCACTAAAGATAAGCATAGGAGCAGAAGAATCCTTTTTTTAGAAAGATTGAAATCAACTAAGTTGTCTTTGCCCCACTGGAGAATTACCTGAAGATCGGCGTTTAAGGAATTGGTACCAGGTTTTCGAGAAATTGAAGCTGATTGAACAGGACAAGGTTTCTCAAAATGGAAAGTGGAATGCAATGTGCTATCATCGGCAAAACTATGGATAGGATTTCCAGTCAATGGAAGAAGGTCATTAATATACAAGAGGAAAAGAGTGGGGGAAAGAACTGAACCTTGGGAGACACCGGCATTAGTGGAGAAGTTAGAAGACAGAGAGCCATCTACCATCACCCTCAGTGAGCGATCAGAGAGAAAACTGGATAACCAATTACTAAAAACAGTTGGCAAACTATAAGATAGAAGCTTGTTTAGAAGACCTTTAGCCAAACATGATCGAAAGCCTTTGAGATGTCAAGAGCAACTACTTGTGTTTCACCGAACCTTTCCATTAAATTAGTCCATAAATGGGTAACATAAGCCAGAATATCACCAGTGGATCGACACTGACGGAATCTTTACTGGCGATCGTTGATCAGACGGAAGGTTTTTAGGTAGTTTAAGAGTAGAAGCAATTGCAATGGGACGATAATTGGATGGGAGGGATTTGTCACCCTTTTTAAGAACTGGCTGGATATGAGCAAATTTCCAAGCAGAAGGAAAAACACCTTTGGAATAAGAAAGTGAAAAAAGGTGGCAAAGAATAAGAGTAAGTTCAGGAGCACAGGTTTTGAGAACAAGTGGAGAAATACCATCGGGACCTGGAGCTTTCTTAGCATCAAGATTCGTCAAAATCCTTCTGACATCCTTTGACGGAAGACCACAGAAGGCATTGAATGGAGCGTGTTGGGAATGGTGGGAAGTGTTTTACCAAGGTCATTAATACATGAGTTGGAAGAAAAATGTGATGCTAGCAGATCAGCTTTATCTTTGGCTGAAGTGACAACAGAACCATCTGGTTTGGACAGAGGTGGGAGCAGAGATGGGCAAAAGTTGCGGCCAATAGCTTTGGCAAGAGACCAGAATGCTCGGCTACCATTAGGGCAAGAAGCAAGTTTTCTACTCTTAGCCTGTTCAAACTCTAGTTTGGACTGATTAATAACTGCTTTACAATTGTTGCAAGCTTTGGTGTAGGCAGAAAATGAAACTGGAGAATTAGAAACAAGCCAATTACGATATGTAATATTCTTCTCTTGAACAGCCTTAGCACATTTATTGGAAAACCAAGGTTTAGATAAAGGACGAGATTTTAAAGTGGAGTGTGGGATAAAGGATTCCATTCCTGCAAGAACAATTTCACTGATACGATCTGAACAAACGTTGACATCAGAAGTTTTGAAACAGTAATCCGACCAAGAAAAGAAGTCTCGCAGGGCATCCCATTTTGCATTCTTGTAATGCCAAACAACACGAGGTTGGCAATAGCCATGAGATAAAGGTTCCATTGGAGAAGAGGCAATCACCAAGTTGTGATCTGAAGTGCCTAATGGACCCCTCACATCGACCTTGTACTTAGAAGGGTTGTTTGTGAGAAAAAGATCAAGCGTATTGGCTGTATGATTAGGATTGTCTATTATTCTTGTAGGTAAATGAACAATCTGTGCAAGGTCATTAGTAATTGCAAAAGCCTCAGCATCTCGACCAGCTGGGTCGGTGTGACTAGAAAACGGGAGCCAGCTGGAGTTGTGAACATTAAAATCACCAAGGAAAATAATAAAAAAATAATTTTAAAAAATAAAATTAATTAAAAAAAATTAGTGTTAGAACATCTCTAGACAATAATGCATATCTATCGATAGCAACCAAATCCTATACAATATTAGATTAAACAGCAATATCATCCCCAGAACGCAGGGGAGGCCAAGACATCCCGGTCTCTGTTTGAAATAGCTTAAGATATATGTATTTAAACTGAAACTAACATAATCTCAAAAAAATAAAATAAAATAAATAAATAATAAAATAAAATAAAAATATTTTTTTTTCAAGACAACTCCAGTTTAAAAAATACACATGACATTACTTGTCAAAATATGAGTTGCAAGAAAAGCCTTCCCCTAGCTCCAAGGGTGGAACATTAGAGCATCAAAGTATAAACAAAGATTAGATTTAAATATGCAACAAAGGAACTCGAAGGTCTAACCCAAAACCTTGAGGACTTCTTACTTTTATTCATTAATATATTTAAATTCGACCCATTAATTTCCTAAAACCAACCGTAACCTTAATAGTCCCGCAGGTGTACACTCTACACTGCTATATACATTCAGATGGAAGAAGCTTATTTCCATGAACCATGTTTTAACATGTCCTATTAATCCAAAATTTATAAATAATATACACCAGGATTAAAAACCTATTGAAATTGAGTAAGTGCGTCGGCTCCGGAGATCCCTGCTAAAAACAGACACAAAACCCATCAATTTATGATCTAAAAGGTCTGAGATTAAAGTGTTTTATCAAACTTGTATTCACCGTTCAAGGTTTTTACCTAGAACGTATTCCCACATTTGCAAAATTGATGACAGTCATACGTACAAGCACCTATTGATATTTTAGGCGTCAATTGGCGCTTGTACGTAAAAGCTTCAATATTCTAGCCTCAGACGGGTAATTGTAGGACGTACAGGTCTGGAGGCCTCATTTTAGGAAGGATGTAGAGTTGCTAGAACGAGTACAGAGAAGGGCAACAAGATTGGTGAGAGGAACGAAGGGTGCGCCTATGAAGAAAGGCTTGAGTTCTGCAAGTTGCAGCATCTCGAGACTAGGCACCTGCGAGATGATCTGATTGAGGTGTATAAGGCATTGAATGGTTTGAGCAGACTCAATGCTTAAGGGATACTTCCGCTTGTCCAGACTAAGAACCTGAGGGGGCATAGATTCAAATCGAGGAAAGACAGTTGTAGAATACGACCAATTAATACAGGGAACCTTGCGGTTTGCGGCTTGGCTATTCGTAGATTTGCACATTCACTGCTAATTTCTGCAGACCTTTTACGGATCGCTGACAGATGCGTTTCGCGCTTTGATCGTACTTCGCTCATTACGTTGCAGGTGCTCGATCACCATTGGCCGGTTAAAGATATGTGATGTTGGATTTGATGATACAGATGTGAAGGGCAACGTCACTGGTGGTAAACTTGCAAATTACCGAAAGAAAGTAAATGTTATCTTTCGTCGGAGGTGTATTAATATTATTTATTATTTTTTTATTGGATTTATTTATTGGATTTTTTTTAAAATCAAAATCCACAAAAAAAAAGAAAAAAAAAAAAAGCAGTTAAAAACAAGTTTTAAATGGATTTCTGAAATGAAAGTTCATGAATGTTAGAAATAAGCGTAACTCATCGATGCCATAAAGCAGGAGTCGGCAACCTTTTTTGAGTGAAGAGCCATTTTTGATCTAATTAAAAAAAGAGAGAGAGAATCCGAAGAGCCGCACCTCAGCTAGAGGAAGGGGGATGGGTGGGGGAGTTTTTTAAATAAAATGGAATAGAGTGGGAAGGTGTTTTATTAAGAAATATATATATTTTTGAAATATTAATACTGAAAAACGTAACAAACATCCAATTATGTACGAATTAATGTGACTTTTGCTGCTGAACTTCTTGAGCGAGTCTCAACAATCGGCGAGTATGCCCTAATTTTCATCATTAAACATGCTGAGAGACTCGCATTGTTCAGACGGTTTCTTGATTTATTTTTTTAATATAGTTCATGTTCGAAAATACTGCCTGCAGAAATTCGTCGAACTAAAAACTGAGAGAAGTCCAAACCCAAATATTTTCAAATTCGTATACTTGTCCGATAAGCCACTCCACGCATCGAACACAATTTGGTCTTGCTTTTTCAACTCATCTATCTCCGTCCATTTGTGTAGAATTTCAAGGACAGCCTTTTGCCTCTCCAATTCTCCAATTTCAGTTTTAAGGCATTTTAGTCTTGCACTCCACACTCCTTGATTTTTAAGTCCTCTAATTCCATTTCAAATTGTGATTCATGTGGGCTAAAAGTTAAAGAGCCGCAGGTTGCTGACCCCTGCCATAAAGGAACTATAAAATGTTTAGATGTTTTCTTTTTCTGTTAGATAGTAAACTTTCGTTCTCGTATACGTGATATCACCTTGTTCCGTTAGAATTTGGAACATCGTATCCGACTTTTCCGTTGTGAAGACTTCCATCTTAACATGGCCTTGAGAATAACTGTCTGTATAACTTAACCGTAATAACTATGGTATCTAATGTAATATACAAGTACATATTTGTAATCTAAGATAACTTACCAATCTGTATTATAATTAGAACTGATATAGAAATTCAGTTATATGTCCAATCTGTAAAATCTGTATCAAATGTAAACATTGGCTGTACGCGTTACAGACAATGTAAACATTGTGTGTAATGCGTACAAGCAACCAGATTCAGTGAAATAATACCGTGTGGGAGAGAGCACACGAGCAGGCTATATCGGTGGAGGATGGGGAAGAATTACAACCCGGGCCATTTAGTATAGGCCGAGCTTTCTAAAAGGACCTGCGCACAAATGTTTATTTTTATTTAAGACTGTTTGTTTGCCACCTTGTTTTCATTATCGCTGTAGCCTTTCTCCGCCGCACGTGTAAAAGCCACTTTTGCAGATGAATACACCCAAGTAAACCTTTCCGACGTGAACACGCCACTTATGCACAGCTCGTTCTGACACTACGTTCAACTCGACCTACTCACCTAGTTCGCCGTCAGAAACAGGCCTTTCCTAAGGCTAGATGTGACAGAGCAGGTTTCCATTGTTTGCTACAGTACTATGACGTGAGAGAGCAGGCATGATTTTTTAGACTTTTTCACTCCTACTACAGGAAGTTCTTCCAATACTTGATGATTGGAAGTCAGCAGTTATTCAGAATGCAAAGGGTTCAGAAGTTCTCCGTATGTTTATATGCCACTTTCCAAGTTTTTTTAATTACCGCTTTACTATTCACGTGCAAGTTGAAATCGCATTTAGAAATGAATACTGTATTTCAAAAAAACATCTTTTTACTGGTTTGCAAATATTATTACGTTTATCAGTTTTTCAAACATGTTTCTTATTTCATAAGGAAACTTGGTTAACTTCAATCTTTCTAAAACTCATTCCCGTCTTATTTCTCTTAAAAAGTGTACTGCTCCTGTTCTTATCTTCGACGACACTCAGGTTATTAAACAAGACCACGTCTCTTTAGGGATTAGGAGATTAGGAGATTAGGATTAGGAGATTAGAAGTCATTACCATGACTTCTAATCTCTCTTGGTATAAGAACATCACAAATATTGCTTCTTCTGCGTTAAAAAAAAATACATACTGTATATTGTTAATCTGTTATAGTACGTTTACTCTCCTAGCAAATGTTTGTCGTCTAGGGGTAGTTGTAACCTTTCCTTTTCCTTTACTTGAACAAATAATAATATAATATTAATAAAGTTGGAGTTTGCTTTTCGTTTTCGGCGTTCCTTTTCTTCTAAATGACTACTCTGTAAAAATCTGAAATCTGCCCTACTATGAAATATTGTTTCCACATCTGGAGTCGTACACCTCTCTCAAGCTTCTTGACTCCATTCAAAAGAGGGCAGTCAGGTTAATTGACGACCCATCTCTTACAACGTCTCTCCACTCTGTCTCATAGACGTTCTGTTTCTGCTGCATGCCTTTTACATAGATACTTCCATGGGAAATGTCCTTCGGAATTGGTATCTGTAATTCCCCTGCTCTCTTCCATTCCTAACCCGTGCCTCAACCAATCATCATCCTTTCACGTCCAACTCCAAACCCAGAACGAAATGTTCCTCTTCCTCGTTTATCCATTCTGTTTTCTGGAACAACCTTCCTTCACGTGTATTTCCCGAAAATTACTACAGTGTCTACAGAAATGGAAATCTAATGTGAAAAACAAGTATCTTCTCAGCCTTTAACCTAGACGATACTAAGTACTATAGGTTCTAATACCTTTCGTGTTTGGGGGTTTTATAAAACACAAAATGTGGACCATAAAACAGGACTGGTAGGAGTTAGTAATGAGCAGAAGTGATTAGAAGCAGAGTACCTTAAAATCAACTGGAGACTCATTTCCCTAACCCCACTATTCAGTTTTACGAATATTTCCTCCATAGCCCCTTGCGTCAACTTCGTTATATCTACTTTTTTTTTTTGCTTAAATTAGTGCTTTAAATTTTTGCTGAACAACAACAACCCAACTAAACAAATCCCTTCCACCTCACTTCCACAACCTCTGCCCCTCTCCTCCCATTTCAATTCTTGTGAAGGTTGCTTTGGAGTATATTGTAGTTACACAGCGTTCGTTGGGGGGATTTATGGATAGATATACTAATCATACATTTGTTATTCGTTGACTTGGGGTTATTTTTCTATCTTATTTGAAAATAGCACATATATTTTTGTCACTACAGGATTGTAAGGATGAAAGTATCCGCCAGCTGAAAAATTTATTGCACATCCTTTTCATCTTGCACCTCCTAGTTATTGAAACGCTTATTGCTTTATCCTCGACAGGTTTTTTTCTCTCCCCGCCATGTCAGATTTGATTGTCCTTTTGCCGTCTTAAGCATTTCAGCCTAGCTTCAGAAGAAAAAAAAAAAAAATTATCACGATCCATTCAGAGAAGTGAATTCGTGCATTATGGTCTCAGCTGCAGTACGTCATAAAAATCCAAACCAATCATCAATTGTTGAGTTTGATAAACGGAGACTAGTCACAAAAACCGGTACGCAAACAGGAACTGAGCGGAATATCAAAAGTCGAAGTCGCAGAGCGTCTATTGAGGCCAGTGACAACACCAGTATATAAAATGCATACTTTATGTACTAGTACCAGTACGTGGGCCTGTATTGCTGGGATGCAGTGTTTTGGTTTTTATTTTTGTTCAGCAATAAAGGGGGAAAAAAGGGACCGTTCTACTGAAATGAAAAATGAGGTTAGTTGGCTGGCACATACTAATTTAATTAATTTTTGAATTTTTCATTGTCAAAATCTTTTATAATCAACTATTAATAACGATATTGTAAAAATAAAGCAGCGTATATGAAATGTAAATATCATTCATATATAGAAAGCATCATGAAAGTATGCCCAGAGCACGAAAAATCATTGCTCTTTCTTATATCCATAATGACAAGAAAACTTGGCTTATGTTTTCTAACAATTATCCACCTCTCACCTCCTCAAGTATTATCCAGGCTTTCCTACATACATTTGGTCCATTTTGACACCATTGCATGAATAATGAAAGTTGCTCTGTTCTCTCGATAACTGATGAATAGGTTACAAAAATATAATGCAGTTTTAACTGTGTGCTCTAAATACTGATTTCTAAGTTTAGAAATCAGTATTTAGAGCAGACTAAATCCATTAAAAAAAAAAAAAAGTTAAATGGATTTTTGAAAGGAAAATTCATTCTATTCAGGAACAATTTCTGCATACAAAGAGAAAGTTGCTCATGTTGGAAAGAAGCGTAGTAACCTCATCGATGCCATAGAAAAACGACCTATTCCGGCCCTACTTACCAGAACTATATAATACAACAGAGTTTTTCTTTTACTCTTACCCATTCAGTCTTTATAAAAGTAAAAAATAAATATAAAAGAGTCATATTTTTGTCATTACATATGCACCATATCAAGCATTACTGACGAATGCTAAAATGAAGAATGTTCTTTGAAAAGAAGTCTTTTCTATAGTATAGAAAAGGCTTGTTCTTTTCAGAGTTTTCCTCCCATTTGCATAGGCAAGTCTAGAATATCATGTCCTTAGTACACAGGATATGGATAATTTTCGTTCTCCCTACCAAAAACCGAACGTTATGAAAATACAGTTTTGCTGGCTTACTGAACATAGCTCACTTAAAAAGCATTTTGAGTGTAATAAATGTGAGTATACTCTCTTTCTGTTAATGAACCAACCAGAAATGGATAAATATTTTCTTAAGATTTCATGAGAACTGTTTTTGCAGAGAGATATAACTGGTTACATGCGAATTAATAAACACATGACAATTTGCGTTGTATTTTTGCGTCTTTGATCTACGTCGTAAAAAAGTAAAGGGGAAAAAAAAAAAGAAATTGAAAACTGCACCAAAAGCTCATTATAAAAACAACAAAAAACCCGTTTTTAGTATAAGTTGTAGGCTCCTTAAACTCATTCATTGTGTTAATTAATTAACCGAACTGAAGTTTGTGGGTCAAGCCCTTTGAACAGTATGCGCGTGAACTGGTTATAAGTTGCTCTATATTTCTTCGTGAACTCAAGGCAGAATGTCGCCTATGTCTCTTAGAAAATGGTGGGAATGTGGGGAAAAGGAAACAAGAATTGCCTTCGTGGTGAAAATCTTCGCAGCAATGCGTCTCAGTGTTTTTGCATGCAGTGACACACCTAACCGATATCTGAGAACAGTTTCTGGAACTTAGATCATTAATGGTGTTTGAGAATTTAATTCCCCCTCCACCGCTCTTTGTCCTCGCACACATATCTTTTGGTTTTCTTCTTCTTTTTTTTTTTTTTTTTTAACATGCAGTAAATGTGTTATGTCTTAATTCGTGAACGAAATATTCTTTACGTGACGCTCATAATTATAATTAAAGGCAAAAAAAATTAAGGCCCAAATTAAAATTTGGTTTATACTGTTCAAGTTTTCTGTCAAAGAAATGGGATAAGATTTCGTGAAGAAATCTCAGATGAGTAGTATATTAGACTGACCTTGATTTTGCTTTTAAGTATTGGCAGATGAGCTCTGCGTAGGGCTTACAATACCGGGATCCCGAGATCTCTACCGGGATACCGGTCATTTTTTCCGGTATTGAAATACCGGTTTTTCGGTACTAATTTAAAAAAAAAATAATTGTTTATAATTTAATCACATAAAGGTTATAAAATCACCTTTATGTGATTATGACGTCGTTATCTCTACTAGCAAATGTTCGATAAATCATCGATAGGACACCATGCAACATTGCAACCTGTCCACAATTCTCGGACAACTTAATGTCTGACCGTATCGTAACTCCTCCACTACTGATTTTAATTTAACTCTACCAAGTGTATTAAATTACATTTGGTGTAATTTAATGTCCATTACACCTGGGGTTGCTGTTCCCCAGGTGTAAGACCTTGCATTTTGCTAAATTAAAGCATAGCTTGGCGGCGATCATTAACTACTCTACTGATCTTTACATCATCTGCAAGTTTAGACCTCACGCCCTCCATAATGTCATTTAAGATAATCAAAAACAACAGTGGTCCCAATACTGATCCTCGGGGAACCCACTACTTAAATTAACCCAATCTGAGGAATAGCCATTTATCACAACCCTCTTCCTGGCGCCCTCAAGCCATCGTGCTATCCATCTAAGGATTTTCCCTAAGATTCCAGCCTGCTCCAACTTATAAAGTAACCACTCACGTGGGATTGAGTCAAATGCTTTGCTGAAATCCAAATAAACAATGTCGAAATTATTCCCCAAATCCAGCTCACGAGTGACCTGTCAAAATGGCTAACCAGATTTGTTAAACATGATTTTCTCTTTACAGAACCATGCTGTGTATCCTATAGAATTCCATTTCCATCTAAATGATCCTGAATTCCACCCTTAATCATTGCCTCCATGATTTTCCCTACTACTGAAGTTATACTGGCCGGTCGGTAATTTCCCGTTACACTACTAGAACTGCCTTTATGTTCCAATTTACACCAATCCAACGGAATCTCTCCCGAGTCCAGTGATGCCTCATAACTAGCCTTAATGGTTCAGTGCGCTCACTTGCTGCCTCCTTTAAGATTATAAGGTATATGCCATCGACCACAGGAGCCTTACCCGCCTGTAGGCGCGAAAGTTCTCATTAAATAATCATTTGAAATTTCAACATCATTAATTACATTTTTTTTCAACTTCACTTCCATAATATCATACTGACACAAAGGATTTTTTTTTTAAAATGTAAATATCGATGCAAAGTAACTGTTGAGTTCATCTGCAACTTCAGCTATGTTATCTAATACTACCCACGTCCATTACATAAGGGTCCAATCTGATTTGTCCTTCTGTTCTTTGCATTTATATATGAATTCCTTAACTGCACTGTTTGCTCTCTTCTTTATTCCTTATCCCCACTCTTTGCTCTCTCCCAGACTCAGTAAAGATGCTATAGTGAAAATTATACTTCGCTTAATAAAACGTCTTTCTCCTTCAGAAAATGATGAACATAATTCAACCATGGAAGACCAACGTGGAACAGAACATCGGTGTTCCGCAAATTCTTTCCAAAATAAGAAATTGCCTGACTCCAATGAGATTTTAAAAGATGAACTTGAGTCGGAAATTAATGAAATACTTAACAGGTTTTGCTTAAAAAAAAAAAAAGTTAAATCCTAGAAAATATGGACTGAGATCGTCTATGATTATCTCAGTACCAGAATAGAATCCGAAAGGGCGTTTTCTGCCGCTAATCAAATACTGTATGTACCAAAATTAGATCCATTTTAAACGATCATACTATTGATTGCTTATGTTTCTTAAGAGCTCACTTTATTCGGACAGGTAGTGTGGATGCTTAAACATAACCAAACTTTGCAGTAACAATATGTTATTTATTTTTTTTGTTTTTAGAATAACTGTATTTTAATGATTTTTTTTTCAGAATATTTATTATTGCAATAAAAGTTTATTTAAAACATGAATAAATCAAGTAATTACAGTACTTGGTTTTTTTCCTTACTTTATTGCGCCTAACAGTCATCAAAATTTATCGAGAAAAACGTTTGTTTTTGGAATACCGGTATCATAAATTAAAAATACCGAAATACCGGTATTAAGATTTTGACCGGTATTGTAAGTCCTAGCCCATCCTTAGAAGCAGTTTATGCTAGCGGATAATAATAATTATTATTTTCCACTGCCCGAATGGTATGTTTTGTGTTCAATTCCGTTTTTGAGGACGCTTTGATTTCTCCAGTAATGGCAGCCGACTTTTAACCGTCATCACTTTTATAATCTCATTAAAAGACACTCCAAAAATTTCTAATATCGTTTATAAAAATGACATCACCAAAAAGTTGAATCCACCATTTCTCTAAAACTGTCGGGAAGGACGTTTTATTCAAGGTCTCTTATCAGACGATGGTTGACTTCTATTAGAGAATGCATATGCCAGACTGTGAATAATGTATTGAATCAAGCGGTGTATCGGAAAACACTTCCTATTAAACACACAACGGTTAGGTATATTCGAAAGCCCCTAATACTGTCCTGGACTATATTTTCCCTACACAGCACAATAATAAATGTTTATATTTATTATTGTGTTTTTGTCTAAAATTTGTTCAAAATTTTAGACAAAGCTGAGATTAACATAGAAGCGGACTGGCTTCTGTGTTAATGCGTAATATGTCCATTAGAGACGTTAATGAAGCCGTTTTTATAAAACGATATTAGCACAAAATGAACAGATCCTTAGCATTCCAATGCGAGCATCTGGAGGGGGGGGGTTTAAACCCCTCTAGAAACAATTTACACATTTTTTAAAAATTTTTAATATATATAAAAAATATTCACATACAAAATATATAAATTAAATCCATTGACTTCTTTGAACTAAACTTATAAAATAAAATATCAAACTTCTTAAAATATATATGTACTGTATAGCGTGTGTGTGTATATATATATATATATATAGGGTTTTTTTGGGTTTTTTTTCTCACAGAAAGGCTGAAATTCAGTATACGGTATCCCTCGTGTTACGCTACGAAACGAACAGAGGGTTGCGTGAAGGATGTGAACTGAGAAAAATAACTGTAATTAGAGTATTGGAGGGGTCATGTTTTTAATCGATTTATTTTTGTTTAGTAGTATGAACCAAAGCTATAATACTCAATACGTTCTACATTGATATCAATATTTGTAAAAGAATAAGATAAGTTTATCCCAATACGTAGGTTACTTGAACATAATGATTTGCATTGTGTTCAAGTGTTCTACGTATCATATTGAGGTAAACTTCTCTTATTCTTTTACAAATTTTTGTTTAGTGAAAAAATGTTAGGTTATTTCTGTGAAATAATAATAATGCATACTTCTTTTAACAATAAAAACAAGAGAAACTAAATAATATAATTAAATATATATTTCCGCCGAGCGAATTTTTCTTAATAATTCTTCATTATTTGCTATTTCTTCATAAAATTCTTCACAAGAATTAGCAAAATTGCACTTAACTTATAGTATTGCTTTCAGCGTTTCTACGGTCAGCTGTGTTTTTGTTGACGTCCACAACTTATTTACTATCGAAAAAAACTCTTTCCGTTGTACCATTGGTTCCCGACAAACAATGCAAATGATTTGCATTTTGTTTGCCATTATGGAGGCTACATGTCCAATCCGGGACATTTTCCGAGACAGTTTGCCATGCCGGGCAAAAGACTGAAATCCGGGACGTCTGGTCACTTTATATTAGCAATTAGGTTAAAGTGACCACATCCGTACTATTCCAATGCGGGATATCGATTTTACGATCTTTTTTTTTTTTTTTTCCCACATATATTTGTTTTATTTCACAAGAATACCTATATTATATAGGTATTTCTGTGAAATAATAAAAATACATACTTCTTTTAGCACTAAAAACAAAAGAAATTAAATATATTTTTCCGCAGAGTGAAATTTTCTTAATAATTCAAACAACTTAAATCCGTGACTGTCCCGCATAATCCGGGACATCTGGACATTAAGTTACGTCAACCTAACTGCCAATATCTGAATAATTACGTTGTATCTAATGTGGCATGAGAGAGTGAAACGTTATAGCCCTTCAACTTCAAAAAAATAGATTTTTTTGAAGTTGCAGAGTTATAACACACAAAATAAATTTTATTTTTTCCCATAACATACTTGGAGAGTAATTTTGTGATACCTGTTTATTTAGTAAGATCACTTTTTTCCTCCAAATAAAGATTTTTTAAAAAAGTGAAAATTATTGATTAATTTCACTTCCATTTAAAGATTCGAAAATTTGCTATATCACAAGCATATTGTTTGAAAGATAATGTTCTGGTGTAAAAATTTTTGGTTAGTCTGAGAGAGAGAGAGAGAGAGAGAGAGAGAGAGAAAGCATCATTCTGATTTATTGAAAACAATTAGAACAGGACAAGTAGTTCACCTGCATTCACCTTCAAAATGATCAGAGATAAGCTTGTTTTATTTTTGTACAGTCCTTAGGTTTTCAGACCAGTGTTTGAGAACCACTTGGCTAGAAGATACATTTATGAAACATTGAACAAATATTAATTACCACTTTTTACTTGCATGTAAGTATAGCAGTGCATTTAGATCATTTGGGCCCTGTGAGATTTTCAGGCCCCTGCTGCTACAAAATTTTGTGTATTTGGATGTTTCAACCTTTTGATGTTCAAAGCATGTGCCTAGTACAGCTGTGCATAAATGCACTGCTGTACAAGTACAGACTTTTGACTCAGTAAGAGTAGAGGCTATTGCCTTTCCCCCAGAGTTTGACTAAATTGAAAACAAACATCGTGTATTTTATTATGTTAATTTAATTACTGTCAATCATATAAATCATTATCATCATCATTAAATTTCTTCTCCTAAGATCTGTAAATGGAGTGGGACACTTGCCCAGACAAGTTCTGTTGTTATGGGCTGTCCACGAGATCATTCAATACAAATATTACTGAGAGAGTTGACATTAGTACTGGATAACCTTTCTTTCTCTGTATGGAAAGAATATAGAGAAGGAAAGCATGAAAAACATACATTTATGACATCATCTCCATGATCTGAAAAGGCAAGGAAGTTGAGCATAACATACTCACCCCAATCCAGAAGCTGCTCTGAGGTTTTTGGTGCCCCTAGATAGAAATGTATTTGGTGCCCTCAAGATACTTTTATTACATATTATTATAATAAAAATTTTGAATTTTGCTGCCCCTATGCCCTGCTTACAAGGCTTATGGTGTTCCGCCAGCCCTGCCCCAATCCTTAATAGAACTGGAACAGGTTTTCATTCTTTGATGTCCAAGCAAATAAAATTGTTGTTGTATGACTGAAAACTTAGTTTCTTAGGAAACCCACATATGTGAGAAGTTTAGTGGCTAATTGTAGGGAATGAAGATGTTTCCATTCAGTGAAGGAAAAGAGGGCTGTATGGGAAGGGCTTCCATGTCTGCAGTCTCTGACAGGCGAACATGCAGACCTCCAAAAATTAAGTGACAGTTGGTGAAGCAACTGTACTTTGAGGGGGTGGGGGTGGAATAAGTATCTAGAGGCAGAAGAAGAAAAACTTTGAAAGTAAATCAAGCAAATTAGAAGATAATGCATTTGACAGTGATTATAACATGCATACAGAAATGGCAGTTTGCCCACATTGTGAATCTGAACCCAAAACAAGCAAAACAAAATAGCACATATAAATATATAAAGATCGTTTCCTTATGTTTCTTTCATCATAAGAAATAAATAAAACTGGTTTTGTTTGAAAGAAAATTTTAGTTGGTTTATCCCTTAAACATATAATTATTACAAAAAGTCATATATCACATAAAGTTTTAACTGCAACTTTAAAAATAACACACTTATGTAGGTATTCATGTTTGTTCTCACATAAAACAGCATATCTGTAAATGTATTTTTATTTTAAAAATATGAGTTTCAGTTTGTTATTTATATATGAAAGGAAAAATGTATCCCTGTGTCACAAGCATAAATAAATTTGAAAACAAGAATATTCTGCCAGAACACAGCAGTAACAAACCTGGATAAATATGGTAACTTAATAAATATGGTAAAATTATTAGGTAGTACTATATGAAATATTTGCAACAAATAGCAAGAATAGTTATTTACATTTTTCAAAACAAAAATGTTACCTTTCTGAAATTTTCTTATTTTGATGTTCAAAATAACAAACCCTTTTTTCTATTAAAATTAATATAATGAAATTAATATGTAACAATATGAAATCACAAGGCAGCTAGGAAACCTAATATTGCCAAACTTTAATTTAAACTTTGGCAATATTAGGTTTGGCCTAAAAAAATTAAATTTTAAAATTTTTAATTATTTTAAGTTTTAAACTTTATATATTTTTTAATTTTTGAACTTAAATTTAAAACTTTTTTATTTTTTATTTTTTTTATCTTTTCTAGCACTATCAAGTAACACTTGTTACATTTTTCAAATTGATAATCTCTCTTTAATTTATGACATTTATTAATATTCAGAATATATTCAAGCTTCCTTCTCATTTAAAGTAATAACTACAAATTACACATGTCAATAATTACAAAATACAATCTGTTTGGTTTTATTCAGCAAAACATTTACTTCATGACATCTTTCATATGATAATGAAATCTGTTATGGAAGGCTTTGCTAATTTTTTGATAATTAATAATTGGCAGTTTTAATAACACAAAAAAATTAATGCATTTAATTTCCATGCAAAGTTTCAGATCTCTAGGTTTAATAGTCTTGGAGCTGACAGAGACACACAGGTCTTTTTATTATAACAAATTATGGTTACTGCAAAAATATCTATTGAGACAGTGCTTGACCCCTCCCCCCCATCAAATCTTTCAGGACCCCAAGTACTTGACGTTGCATGTGCAATATATAAATTTCCTGTTTTTATTAGGATTTTCACCTTATGTCGCAATGCAGAAAAATTGACTTAAATTTAACTTGAATTTTACAAAAATGTCCTGTTTTTTTTTTTTTTTTAATTTTCATAAACAGTACTCTTTGTGTTTGAAAACAATTAATTAATTGATTATTACTTATTAATCATTCTCACTGCTTGTACAATTTGTGGTTTGTAAGGATTTCTTTTTATGGCACATTAAATACTAGATTTTGATATTCCAGTTTCCCTAGACATGGTGGCATAGAGATTTTTTTCTGGCTGAGTGTAAGCTTTCTAAGCACTGCTATCTTTGTTCCTTTATCAAAAATTCTCCATAAAGGTCCATTCTTTATCCAGCATTGGCACTGTCTCAATTTGCACTCATACCCAGGAATGGGTAAGTGAAACCATTCTGGGTGAGGTGCAGAGCTTCTTGCTGACAACCTCCACACAGCAGAATTACTGCCACAGACTTTTTTTTGGTAATTGCCATCAGTCATAATTGCAATAAAAAAAAAAAACTGAACAAACTGTATAGCCTATGGTTCCAGACTCATAGGACACCCTCTGTTTTAGGAATCTGTTCTGTGGCAGTAGGATTTGGCTAGTTCCATTCTCATTGTACACATTTCATCTACCTAAATATTTTCCATTAAGGAGAAAATCCCTCCCATAAAGAATAAAGAGTTATTTGTAGGTATTATTTACACTGATTCAGTTTTCATTTAATCATCGAAAAAAAATTAATAACAATCATTAAACTTTAATCATGTTTTCGAAGTTATATTTTATTAATTATAAAATATATTTACTACACTGCCCCCAGTGGCGGATTTAGCACCTGAGAGGCCCCAGGCGCAGTTCAGTTTTGAGGCTTCCCCTCTAAATATTTTCGGTACCACTACAGTGTGCATTCTACGCGCACGTTTTTACTATAGCACGCGCTCTAGATTTGGTGTTGCGGTTTTAATCATTTTGGTTGCGCAATTCTTTCATACATATTTTATTAATTGGGAATTAAAAAATTAATTCCCAGTTATCACTTGCTATAAATGTCACGCCTCGTAAAACAATTCAGTTTTGATAAATACATAAACAATACATAAGATATTACAGATACTTACTTAATAACAAAACAAAAATACTCCTACACTAAAACACGAACCACACCAAACTCTAGTAATTTGTAACAGATTCGTGAGCGAAATGTTAGTTCCGAAAGCTATTAAAAAAAGACGATGCTCCGTTACATGTGAGCCAGCGCAGTAGTGATTTCAGAGGCTTTAAAAGATTACTGCGCTTGCTTATTGGTTCCCACTTAGTTGCGAATAGTTTTGAACTGCCTCCGCGAACAAATCTAATATCGTTTCTTGAGCAATATCGTCACAGGGTTCTTCACTCGTGTAATTATCTCCACTAGGAAAAAACTGAAAGTGTTTAATTTAAGCATTAATGATAATATGTATTCTACTTCAGATTCACTTAGTTCGCATAGATATTTCATATAATATGTAGGGATATTCGTATAAGAGTTTACTAACTTCTCATCTTAAATTATAGTTTTATTCAGTAACGGTAATAAAGATGAGTGTAAAAATTTAAAATGAAACAATTTTTTTTGAGACCTGAAATTTGAGGCCCCCTCGATTTAAGAGGCCCCAGGCGCGCGCCTCGTGCGCCTGTGCGGAAATCCGCCACTGCCGGACCCAGATAAATTTGAATAAACCCCTGAGCCTTAAAGAAAGAGCTTCTAACCTAGTCTTCAGATCAAAAATCTATACTCTGCTTTTTACAAAAAGCAGAGTATGGATTTTTGGTTTATAGTAGATTCGTTCTACTAGAGCCATAAGAACTTTTATTGCACATTTTCGTCTAGTGCTGTGTGTTAGCTGTAGTATCTTTAGTAGAGATACTCAGTTTTTGTTGAAGGGGGGAATCATTCATAAGGAATCTACTAAGTGGATTCCTTATGAAAGAGTGCCCAAATGAGTGGATAATCAGATGCACCATTAGCTTGAAACTCCTATATTTAGAAAACTCAATCTTGACCTTAGAAATGGATGACTTAATAAGATATGAAATAAAATACATTGAATTAATGAAAATTGTAATTCAAAGTCATTTTTAAGCTTCACAATTTTTCTCCTTTAGGAATATTTAATTTTAGTATTTGTATTAGCAAATGATGTAAGGAAGCAAGCTTATACAGCATCATCCAAAAAAAAAAAAAAAAACTAATAATTCAACATTTAAGAATTTAATTAATACTGCACCTCTACATACTCCTTTTGTAATGCTATTGAAAAAAAATCATTTCAAAATGATTACATTACATTTCCTAATGAAAGTGAATACTGTACTTTTTTTTCTTTAGTTAGATCCAGGTATTTTAATGTTACATTTTTTGAATGCTGTATTGTTTAACTACATTCAGTAATTTATAATCACTTTTTATTGGTGTCATTGCCAAACAGAAAAAAAAAAAAAAAGAGAGAGGAAAGGTGTGACTTTACATTTAGTGGTGGGATGGAATGAAAACCAAGACCCTCCTTTTACTCTTGGCATCCTGTTTCACAATATGTTGAGAGGAAATTAAGCATGGCCTCCTGGGTAGATGACAGAAAAGCACACAGCTGTTTGGCTTGTTGATTATGTTACTTGGGGATACCTTTTTGGTATAAGTGATGTGAGACTGATATGTAAGTAAACTAGCTTTAGGGGTTTTTTTTTTTTTTTTTTTTCATTCAATATACATAACAGTAGTCATTTTAATTCTGCTGTTCGGCTTATTTGGGCAAATAAGTATAAGTGTACAAGTGCATTTTCATGTAAGTGCATAAACTCATGTTATGACATACTTTGAGATAGTAACTGATAAATATCATATGCACTTATTTTAGCTACAGTAAACTGTATTTTATGAAACATGGCACTATAAGTACTATATTTAATTTCAGACTGAAGATCTTTTAAGTAATTAGTTCATTGAACTGTTTGGAAAAGTAGATATGAATAATCAGTTGTATTTTAAGTCATCTGCAATCAGCAATAAACTCCTGTGGGATATTCTGTTCATTTTAAATAGTGATGTTTAAGTAGTCATTTATTATTAAACTAAATTAGCTACTTTTTATTTATGGATAATATTTATGAGTCAAAATGTGTTTTAAATAAAATGCTAACCATATGTATTTATTCATATTTAAGATAATATATAGTAGCCATGTAATGTCTTATGAATCCTACATAGAGAATACTACTGTGTAGTTAATTTGCAACAGTAAACCTGTTGGATGTTAATGTTCAGTTTAAGGGTATGCTTAAAAATATTTATATGAAAATACAATAATTTTAGAAACTAATTTTTTAAACGTTCTAGTAAGAAATAGTATGCTTTTTTTTAATATCAACTTCTTTGTCTTTCAGGTGAACAAGCTGTTCTTCCATTCAATTGACTCAAAGAACCATAACAAGAATGAAAATTGGTGACATTTCAATTCAACATGACTCCTGCTAGCATTAGAGTGACCTATGATATATGCATTGGTGGAAGAAATAGTATTTCTTTGGCCATGGCATTGATTGCTGCTCCCGGATGATAAAATTATCCAAATATCATGAATGCAGTTAGAAAAAACTGTACTTTTTTGTGTGTCAGTGTTATTGTGTATATGTGTATATATGTGAAAATTTGGTGCTAGTTCTTTTTTTCTGTGCCTTAGAGGTGCAAAATCTTTCCAACTATAAGTACTCATGCATGTCATTTTGCCAGTAATGGCAGGGTATGGTGAGAAAGAATTTTTTGATTGTTTGAAGAAAGAACCAGAAAATAGAGCAAATGAGGTGAGTTTTTCTAATTGTTGCTTAGTATTAAGTTCCAAATAAAATTAAGATTGAAACTGTATATTGTGGTTATACACTTTCAAGTAAAACTCATATGCAAGATATTACCACTTTATGATCATTTTGATCCAATTCAATTTCTTTCTTGAAATTTTAATAGAGGAAACTGTGGCAAAACGTACATTGAGAATCAGTTGAGTTATTCCTGAATATAATGGTTTTCCAAAAGTTGAATGGGGGCTCATTTCAACCTCTCATTTGTTTAGCAAAAGGCAAGGTGGGGATTGAAATAACCCCCCATGCAACTGCCTGGATTATATCTCTAAGGCTGTTTGTAACCAAGTATCTGTGAAGCTTATGTAATCTGTTTGTGAGGCTGTTTCTGAAGGTGCAACTGAAGAGTGTCATGCATGTACTGGCATCTACCTTGTACTTCTCTCCCTTCCCATTTATAAAATAGTTTAGCCTGATTGCTAGGTTCATGAAGGTGCTTTTTCACATCTTTTATATCTTGCTGGTTCTGCTACCTCTTTGTCTACAGAAAAAGTTGACCTTCCTATCTGCATATTTCTTCTAATTCTTTCAGCGATTATTTTAACATATATCTCCTCCCATACTGAACACACTTCATTTGATGCCTCCTTTGATTTTTTGACAGAAGTCATATGGCATTTTCTTCAGTTGTTTTAAAAACTCATGCACAGACTTGGTTAACTTTACTCATACTAACCCCAATTCCTGTTTTATTCCATCAAAATGAATATTCTGTTCCCATTACTTATCTTCAATAACACTCAGATTGCTGGTACAAGAACATATCTTTTGGTCCCTTAAGAGGTTGCAACAATTTAAAAACAAGTTAGAAACAAATTCTTAAAGATCCTAGATTCAAAGTAAGTTCTTAAGCTTTTTTTCTGAAAGATCTAGTAGTTTCCTTAAGCAAGAATGCCATTGTGTTGATTTTGGACAAAAACATTTTGGGTGCATGCATACACAAACTATCTGACTTAATTACATTGTGAAGTGGATTAAAAAAAATTGTTTTTAACTGAACTTCAGGAAAGGAGAAATATGGCTTTAAAATGAATTTGTTTTGTAATCAAATACTAGATTCAAAATACAGGTAATGCCTTTCTCAAGGAGGTCAGGTGTAACCAAGTGGGTTCATATCAATTTAGTGACAGAGGTGTATGGTGAAGGACTTTTTAGGAAACCTTTAGTTATGAAGTTTGTTTTTTTGTTTGTGGACCCAGCAGTTTGGTGGAGAGGTGCTTTGGATTAAGACTGGATTTTGTAATTACTGTCAACTTGGTGCATATGCCAGCTACTGCTGCGTCAACATAGAAAATTTTCTGTACCTGTAGTATCATTACAAGATGTGTGTGTGTGTGTGCACGCACTGGCATGCGTGCACACACACACACACACACACACACACATTTATAAAGCAGAAGTACAAATGACGAGCCAGCAATTAAGAAAGGAGCTGATGTATTGTCAGACTCAGATATTAAAATTCTTAGATTTCGATTTAGATCAGGAACATTAAAATGAAAAATATAGTGCAACCTTGATATAATATAGGTGTCAGGCAACAACTTTAGTACTCAACATTATTAAGCAAAGCACATTATAGCCAAAAAAATTTTGCCATTTTTTTTAAAACATAAATACACTTTACTTAGTAAATAAATATTTTTACTCTATTTACTAACGTGTTACGAGTATACAGACTGAAAGACCAAGTATTAAAAGGTTATATCATTCCCTTTATATTCTATAACATACAATGCTGTTATGAACTTACATTTTACTCATTTGTTCTGGAATAGTCATCTAATTTAGTAGTAGTAGTAGTAGTGGCATGTGATGCAAGAAAGCATACGTATGAACTTATGCAGCATCAGCCAAAAAAAAAAAAAAAAAAAAACGCACCATTCCCTCCAAATGCCTGTCCAGTTCCTCCTTAAATTTATTCAACCTATCAACTTCCACAACGACAGATGGAAGTTTGTTCCAGCAATTAACCACCCGCTGGCTAAAGGCAAATTTCCGCACATCTATTCTACATCTGTCTTTTCTTAATTTGAATTTATGCCCCCTTAGGTTCGTAATCTGAACAAGTGGAAGGATCCCATCAGAATTCAGCGTGCTCAACCCATTCAAGGCCTTATATACCTCAATCAGATCACTGCACAGGTGCCTAGTCTCCAGCCACTGCAATTTGCAGAACTTAAGCCTCTCTTGGTAAGAGGATCCCTTCATTCCCCTCACCAATCTTGTTGCCCTTCTCTGTACACACTCAAGTAAATCTACATCCTTCCTAAAATGAGGCCTCCAGACCTGTACGCAGTACTCAAGGCGTTGCCTGACCATTGCCTTATACAGAGGCAATGGTCATCATCTGCAAACTTCGACATTAAGCCTGATATACCTTCATCAATATCATTGATAAATATACAAAACAACAGTGGACCCAACACCGAACCCTGTGGGACTCCACTAATAACATTAGTCCATGAAGACCAGCACCCATTGATTACCACTCTGTCTTCTCCCACTTAACCATCCTTTTATCCATTGTAGCAACTTACCCTTAATACCATTCTGCTCCAATTTGTACAACAGTCTTTCATGCACAACAGTGTCAAAAGCTTTCCTGAAATCCAAATCGATGATATCAAAATTATTTTTTGCATCCAGTTCCTTTGTAACCACATCATAATATCCTATCAAATTTGTCAGACAAGACTTTCCCTTAACAAACCCATGCTGTGTCTGAATTATTGCTACAGTCTTGTCTAGATGATCCTGCAATGCATCTTTAACCAGTGACTCCATTATTTTATCCTGAACAGAAGTTAAACTAACTGGTCTGTAATTACTCATGTCACCCTTCGATCCCCCTTTGTGAATTTGGGGATACATTTGCACATCACCAGTCTGTGGGAACCTCCCCTGAGTCCAAGGATGCTCTCATAATTATGGCCAAGGGTTTGCTTAGTTGCTTTGCCACCTCCTTTAGTTTGCTGGAACTGATGACAACATCTTTTCAGTACATAATTCTTAATAGCTGTCAGATGCAATAAATGAAGATGTTCACTATCACTCTGAAATTCTAACCATGCTATCACCTCATTAATGTTTTCAAGTGTTTTGTTAATTTCTGGTGCTTTTTCCTTACCTGAGTTATCCACATTATCTTCTGAGTCACTGGCATTCTGTTCTGTCTTCCCACTGTTTATAGAGACTGCGATTTCTTCCTTGCTCAACTGAAGCAGCCAGGTCATTTGCCCAAAGACTGCCACCAAGTACATTACAAGCAGCTTTTACTTCTTGTTCTGAAAATCCTGCTAATTCAAGGTTATTATTAGTGAACTTGTGTTTTCCAATAGTTTTCAATTGCTGTTGAGTTACTTTCTCCTATGCTAATCCAGTATTGTATACAACATCTTTCAGTTTTAATATTTTCAGAAATTATATAACTTGAATTTCTGAGTTCACAACATCAGCAACTAGCTCACCATGACAGTAGGCTTCAAAGGCTTGAATAATACCCTGATCCACAGGCTGAATTAGTGCAGTTGTGTTCCTTTGCAAAAATGTCACTCTGATCTTGCCATCAGCTGAAGGATGAGCTGAGTAGTAATCCAACAGTAAGAGCCTTCAAGTTTTTTGGAAGGTAACTGGTGTCTCACTGATGGTACAAACTCGCTTTCAAGCCACGAAGCAAAAATATCACTCATCATCCAACCATTGGAGCTATTTCTAGAAATCACAGAGATTTCATATTAACATGCTTAAAATGCTGGGGACATTAACTTTTACTGATGCACAATGGCTTTAGCTTGTGATTTCCAGTCTTGTTTGTGCACAGTAATTCTCTCTTTTATTAGTTTTCATGTGTGTTTTGTTGGGTGCCTTTTTAATATCCAGTGACTAGTTGGGGAGAATTTTATAATACAGTGCTGTTTTGTCACAGTTGTACAACTGTTCATCTGTGAATTCACCATCTTGAATCGCATTATGCAGAAATTCTGGAAACACTTCTGCTGCTGTAATGTCACAAATGCAGATTTCCCTACAAGACTAACCTGAGATATCCCATGATGAGCCATCTATCTCCAAAGATACCCTTCAGAAGCTTTAAATGTATCATCATCTCCACCAGGCTATCTTATGAAATTTAAGTGCCTGTGCCTTCAAAATTACCCCATTTATTGGTGCTTCTTCACTACACTTCTGTAGAATCGACTTGTATAAGCATTGGTCCATATCACTGTTTACACAAAGTCCAGTTTCTTTCTTTGGAAGCCTACTTCATCTTCTACAGCATGAATGAACGCAAGTTTTCTTCCTCTTTCATCCAGCTGCAGACCGTTCCTTCTGGAATTCCACCCTTGTGAAATGTACTGCATTTTGTTTTGCCACTCAACTCTTTTGATAACCTTTACTTTTCTTTAACTGTATAATTTTTTCTTTTGGTGGCCATTACTTCAGTTCTACCGATTTACTAATTTTTCCATGTATAATATTTCTAATGCCCTAGAATTTACTGTGTTTTGAGAAAACTAAATCAAACTGTCCAGCCTATCATAGTACCGAAGTGAAGTCATGTGATTTCTCCCTAAATCATTTGTCAGTCCATGTATATTTTTGTTTAGTTTAGTCCTCAGCAGTTTTTGCTGTCCTATCGTGAATCAAGTTTTCCCCCCATACCAATGGTAATGACAAGTAGTAATCCACACCACTGAAATACACACATTATCATTAGCAAGGGCACATGATGCAAGAAAGCAAGCTTATCAGCAAAAAAAAAAAACACACCCTTCTCATTTCACCCATCCACTCTCTCCAAAAGATTGTCTAGTTCTGCCTTGAATCTATTTAAGCTATCAACTTCTACAACAACAGATCAAAGTTTGTTCCAGCAATCAACCACCCGCTGGCTAAAGGCAAACTTTCGCACATCTATCCTACAATTGTCTTTCCTCAATATGAATTTATGCCCTCTCAGGCGATTATTCTGAGCAAGAAGAAGAATCCCATCAGCATTGAGCATGCTCAAACCATTCAAGGCTTTATACACCTCAATCAGATCACCTCGCAAGGTGCCTAGTCTCCAGACACTGTAATTTGCAAAACTTAAGCCTTTCTTCGTAAGAGCAACCTTTTGTTCCATTCACTAATCTTGTTGGCCTTCTCTGTACTCGATCCAACAGCTCTACTTCCTTCTTAAAATGGGACCTCCAGACTGGTGTACAGTACTCAATGCATAACCTGACCATTGCCTTATACTTGGGGATAATCACCTCCTTATCCCTGTTAGAAAAATTCTTGTATATCATTGACAAGACACCGTGAGCTACTCTTGCAGCCCGTCTGCACTGCTCAGAAAACTTCATATCTGCCTGCATAATTATTCCCAGGTCCTTTTCACTCTTCACCACTGTCAGTGTAGTACCACACAGTTGATATGTTGCTCTGGGGTTACTGCTTCCTATATGCAGTACTTTACATTTGTCAATGTTAAACTTCAGTTGCCACCTCTCAGCCCACCTGCTCAACTTTTATAGATCCTATTCCAATAGCGTACTGTCATTAGCAACCCTGCTGACCTTCGTATTTCCTGCAAACTTGTACATTAAGCCTGATATACCATCATCAGTATCGTTAATAAATACAGAAAAAAACAATGGACCCAACACTGAACCCTGGGGGACTGCACTAATAACATTAGTCCACAAAGAGCAGTGTCCATTGATTACCACTCTCTGTCTTCTTCCACTCAACCATCCCGTTATCCATAGCAGCAATTTGCCTCCAGTGCCACACTGCTTCAATTTGTGCAGCAGTCGTCCATGTGCAACAGTATCAAAAGCCTTTCTAAGATCCAAATATGTGATATCAAAATTATTCTCTGCATCCAGTTCCTTTGTGACCACATCATAGTATCCAATCAAATTATTCAGACAAGACTTCCCCTTAACAAACCCATGCTGTGCCTGAACTATAACTGAAGTCTTGTCTAGATGATCCTGCAATGCTTATTTAACAAGTGCCTCCATTAATTTCCCTGGAACAGAAGTTAAACTAACAGGTCTGTAATTACCTGTCTCCCTTTGATGCTCATGTATATTTTTGTCTACTTTTTGCAGTTTTTGATAGCAGTTTTTGCTATCTTATCTTTAATCGAGTTTTTCCCCCATACCAGTAGCAATGACAAGTAGTAATCCACACATTCCATAGTATATGAATCTTCTCTCATCATACAGCATGGTTTATCTATTCTGAGGCTGGACCACATTAACAACTATGACAATAGAAAGTTATACTCGGAATGGTGTGGAAAAGTTTATTATAAATGTTTCTATTAGGAGAAAACTTATTGCTTATTAACAATTGAATTAATAGTTCATTAATTATCCATTGCAAATAAAATTGTTCAGAGAACACAAAATAAGCCTGATTGAATGTTAGCTTCATTAAGGGAGTTGGGCAGGGTTGGAATGTTCAATCATCATGTTCAGTTTTATTTAAAAAATATTGAAATGGCTTTTGAAAGTGAGATCTTGGTGAACATCATTTTGAAACTGAATCATTCTTAAGTTTATTAAACAGACCTGTAGAGTTTTTACTGAAAATGTTCTTGTCAGTGGAGTGGTGGGATACCACTGCCAGCAGCCCCCTTAGCCAATTTGCTAAAGCATATGTTGGGTAGTGATTGCTGCTTGTGATCAGTTTGGATAGGAGTCCTGGCGTCTGTTGGTGAAAATGCAAGGCGATTCTGTATTATTCAGGTTTAACTTTTAAATGTGGTTTTAACAAAGCAACTTTAGATAAGAGGCTTGACATAGCGGAATGCTTAGTATGAAAGTGCAAGTGCAGTAGCACGTGCATATGACTTGACTGTGGTTTGTCTACATGTCTGCTAAATATGGCAGTGATTGCATTCTTATCGAAATAATTATTTGTAAGCTTCTCTGACCTATTCAGTTGTGCCAGAATATAAACAAAATAAAAGAAAGTTATACCTAATAGTGAAACTGGCTTATTTTTCATTCTGTGAACCATTTTATTACAGAAAGGAGGCTTCAGCATGGGAATATCCCCATTTCCCAGTTATTAGTTGATTGCTTTATGGCTCAACTTGAAGATCAGACCGTCAATCATATTGATCCCCTTCTGCAAATTATTGCACTGCACTGCTATTAGATAATATTCTGGGTTCTAGTGGTTTGGAGCGATTATTACTAGTCACATAGTGCAAGGAAGTCTGAGGCTTATCCTGCACCAGCTAAAAAATAAATTACCAAGTTATCCTGAGAGAGAGAGAGAGAGAGAGAGAGAGAGAGAGAGACCCTGGGTGTGCCAAGCCCATTATGATGAAGTTTGAGTTGCATTTCACACACACAGACGCACACTCTGAATAGTCATAATACAAACACTGTTTTATATTAATAAAAAAGTAAACAAAAATACTTCTGTTTTTATATGTATAAATTAACATCAATAATAATCAGCTGAACATATCAATAAACACAAAACTGATGCTGACTCTAAGTCAGTTTTGAAATACCACTAATTATCCTGCTTTGATTATAAAATGCCTTCATTAAGGCCCCTAAGTATATGTACTCCCAATAATATTGATCAGGAACTGATTACTATAGAAAAAAAGTTTGATTATTTTTCTATGAAAACCAAAAACATGAAAGGTATTAGAATCTGTAGTACTTAGTAATGTGTGGGTTGAAGGTTGATTGTTGTTGTTATTTGGTTTTTAGGAGAATTAGCAACTAAGGCCATATTGCTCCGGGAATATGCGGTGGTCATTCCCTGACCTTTCCGCATCCTCCATATTTGGTGGTGACTGGCTCAAACCACAGTCTAATCAAGAAGCGTGTGCTACGCACTGCTGCTCCTTCCCACCTGGCTACGGAGGCACCGTTGAAGGTTGAGAAGATGAAAGAAGGTACTCGTTGACATTGACTTGAATTTCTGTAGATTGTAATTTTCAGGAAATACATGTGAAGGGAGGTTGTTCCAGAAAATGGAAGTTGAAGGAATAAATGAGGAAGAAGAAATGTTAGTTCTTTGAGTTAAGTTGGATAGTAAAAGGATGCTAACTGGTTGCAGCCCCTGTTCAGACAGACAGACAAACAGAGAGAGAGAGAGAGAGAGAGATTGTTTGTTTGTTTGTTTGGTTTTTTTTAGGAGCATTAGCAACTAAGGCCATATTGCTCTGGGATATGCGATGGTCATTCCCTGACCTTTCCGTATTTGGTGGTGACGAGCTCGAACCCCGGTCTAATCAAGAAGCGTGTGCTACACACTGCTGCTCCTTCCCACCTGGCTACGGAGGCGCCGAGAGAGAGAGAGAGAGCGAAAGAGAAGTCAATTCAGAAGAAGAGTGCTCATGGAAGTATCTATAGAAAAGGCATGCAGCAGAAACAGAACATCTATAAGACAGAGAGTGGAGAGACTTTGTAAGAGTTGTGTCATTAATTAACCTAATTGCCCCCTCCCCTCTTTTGGATGGAGTCTAGAAGCCTGAGAGAGTTTATGGGGCATCATCCAAGATGTGAAAACAATATTTCATGATAGGGCATATTTGAGATTTGTACAGAGTGAGTAGCAGTTTAGAATAAAAGTAATGCCGAGAGAAAAACAGAAAACCCAGTATTTTATATGCAGAAGAAGCAATATTAATGATGTGCTTGTGCCAAGAGAGAGATTAGAAGTCAGGATAATCCCTAGTAGAGATATGCAATCTTGTCTAGAAATCTAAATGTCATCAAAAATAAGCATAGGAGCAGAAAAATCCTTTTGTGAGATATAAGACAGGACTGAGTTTTGAAGGATTTAAATTAACTATATTATCTTTGTCCCATTGGAGAATTACCTGGAGATCAGTATTTAAGGAATTGGTAGTGGATATTTGTGTAGTTGAAGCTGTTTGTGCAGAACAAGGTTTCTCAAGCTAGGTGAAAAGCAATGTGCTATCATCAGCAAATGATTCATCTATGATGCTACTAAAACACTGACTCAAATCGATAAAATGCCTTTATTAAAACAAAAAATACACATACTGACTGTATAAACTGTATATTAAAATAAAATGTCATATAACAAGAATAAAATGTGATAAAACATAAAATTAAAAGCGCTAAAAAGATGTTTAAAATCACTAAAAACCACCAAAACAGGAGCTTTTGGCAGCAGCAGCCACCTTCATCAGCAGTAATGGTTTCAGGTTATCCAACAATCTATATATGTACACATACATACCCCATCAAGTCCGGGACATGAACTATGGCACCTGCACACGGTCCACTTCTCAAGCATTGGAACCGGAAATGGAATGAACCACTCTAAACCATTTGTCTCTCCTTAGGATAAGGGCTTCAAAGATTGGATGAATGCGATAGCCCTTATCCCTATTAAGACGGGCATCCAGACGAACATATCCTTAAACTCTCTAGCCATTTCCGGTTCCAAAAGCCATGTGCTCTATCTACAACCACGGCTTCTTTAGCTGTAATGCCATGCCCAGTTTCCCAGGCATGTTCAGCTACGGCTGAACCCACGTAATTGGCTGTCTCGAGGGCCCTATCGTGTTCCCCCAGACAATCATGCAGCCTACGTTTCGTTTCCTCCACATAACGCTCCCCACAATCCAGACACTCAATTTCATAATGACCCCGCCAATGTCATTATGCACAATAGGATCTTTGAATGCAGACACTACTGTGTGTAGTCTCCAACTCGGCAGCTGCACACACTGTATCTTACACAAACGTAAAATACGGGAAATGGGCTCTGAAATGCCTGGATAGTAGGGAATGTATGTGGTGGAAACAGGTGTAAAAGCATCCCTGCGACTGCTACTAATATCTCTTAAACACCCCTCAAATAATGCTCTGGGGGTAACTGCACGTTACTAGGTCAGCCCTCTCCTCAGATGAAGAGCAGTGGGACCCTACCCTTCTCATTAATGCCTTAACCACACTATTTTTGTGGCAGCCGGCTTGAGCAGCTTTAAAGTGTGTGTATTGGCCATGACACACACATAGGTTTTCTATAAACCTTCGTTTTCAAGTGTTGGCCTTCTCTGTACACACACACATCTAGGAATGGAAGGGGCTCCCCCTGCTCAACCTCCAAAGTGAACTGAATATAGGGCGAACCAATTAAGTACTTCTGTTTCATATCCCCTTTGTATTACCATGAACGTGTCATCAACTTTTGGAACCGGAAATGGCTAGAGAGTTTAAGGATATGTTCGTCTGGGTGCTATAGTCTTAATAGGGATAAGGGCTGTTGCATTCATCCACTCTTTGAAGCCCTTATCCTAAGGAGGGACGAATGGTTTACAGTGGTTTGTTCCATTTCCGGTTCCAACACACGAGAAATGGACTATGTGCAGGTGCCATAGTTCGAATAACCTGCAACCATTGTTGCTGATGAAAGCAGCCACTGCTGCTGAAAGCTCTTGTTTTAGTGGTTTTTAGTGATTTTAAACATCTTTTTAGCACTTTTAATTTTATATTTTATCACATTTTATTCTTAATTATATACCGTTTTATTTCATTTTAATATACAGTTTATACAGTCAGTATTTGTATTTTTATTTTATTTTTATTATTTGTTTAATAAAGGAATTTTATCGATTTCAGTCAGTGTTTTAGTAGCATCATAGTTCCTGACTCCAGAGGCCTCTTCAATGAATCATCAGCAAAACTGTGGATAGGATTTCAATTCAATGGAAGAAGGTTATTAATATACAAGAGGAAAAGAGTGGAAGCGAGAACTGAACCTTTGGAAACAATAGCATTAGTAGAGAAGTTGGAAGACGGAGTCATCTACCATCACCTGCAGTGAGCAATCAGAAAGAAAACTGGATACCCAATTACAGAATACAGTTGGCAGTCCATAAGGTGGAAGCTTATTTAAAACCTTTATATCAAACACAATCAAAAACTTTGAAATGTCAAGAGCAACTGCTGGAGTTTCACAAACTTTTTCCATTGAATTTCTTCATAGATGAGTAACATAAGCCAGTATATCACCAGTGGATTGACACTGACAGAATTCATGTTGGCGATCATTGATCAGATGGAAGATTTCTAGATATTTTAGGATTGGCAATTATTGGATTTCTCCATTACTTTAGAAAGTGTAGAAGAAAGTGTAATGGGATGATAATTGGATGGGAGGGATTTGTCACAAGTTTTTAGGAACTGGCTGCATATGTACAAGTTTCCAAGTAGAAGGAAAAATTTTAGACCAGTAGAATTAGCAAGTTTTAAAAAGTGACAAAGAACAAGAGTGAGCTCACGAGCTTACTCTTGTGACAGTACAGGTTTTGAGAACAAGTGAAAAAATACCCTCAGGACTTGAAGCTTTCTTGGCATCAAGATTGTTCAAAATTCTTCTGATATTCTTTTGACAGAAGACCATAGGAGAATTGTTAATACAAGGGTTAGAAGAAAAGTAGGATGCAAGCAATTCAGCTTTATCTTTAGCTGAAGTGGCGATAGAACCATCAGGTTTTAACACAGGTGAGAATACAGATGAGCAAACGTTATGAGCAATAGTTTTGGCAAGAGGCCAGAATGCTCAACTACTGTTTGGACAAGAAGCAAGTTTTCTACACTTAGCCTGTTCAAAATGTAGTAGTTTGGACTGATTAATTACTTTACAGTTGTTGTGAACTTTGTTGTAGGAAGAAAATGAACCTGGATATTTGGATACAAGCCAATTGCAATATGTAGCATTCTTATCTTGAACAACTTTAGCACATTTATTGAAAAACCAAGGTTTAGATAAAGGACGAAAATTTTAGGGTAAAGTGTGGAATAAAGGATAATATCCCTGCAAGAATAATATCAGTGATAAAATCTGAGCAAACATCGACATCAGAAGATTTAAAACAGTAATCGAACCACGGAAAAGAAAAATAGAAATCTCATAGTGAATTACATTTTGCATTCTTAAAATGCAAAATGGAATTGAAATGCAAAAAGATCAAGAGTGTTGTTGTTGTGTGGTTAGAATTTTTGGGTATTCTAGTAGGTAAATGAACAGTCTGTGCAAGGTCATTAGTAATTGCAAAAGCCTCAGCATCTCAACCAGCTGAGCCCATGTGACTAGACAACAGAAGCCAGCTGGAGTTATGAACATTAAAATTACCAAAGAAAATTACCTCACTGTTAGGAAAGTTAGGCTGGAGAAATTCAAGTTTCAGACAGGATGTCAAAGAATTCTAAGAGATTAGGGAGTTGGAGAACAATAGAGGCAGCAACAGATGAATTTGACAGAATGGATAGAGAGATTTTAAGCCAGAGAAGATCGAAAAGAGGGGATTCCAAATTACTGTCTCTGACAGGTAATATCAGAGTGAACATATGCACAAATACCACTTTTGAAACAAAAGGAATCATGCAGCAAATAGTTAGGATAACTGAGATGAGAGTGTTTGAATCAACCGGTAATTGGGATTTTATCAGAAAAAGTAAGTGGGGGTTGGCAGACTAAGTGGAAATGAACATCATTGAGACTGGAATTGAAACCATGTATATTTGTGAAATGAACAAGGAAGTGTTTGAGTGTTTAGATTTTTTTTTTGCAGATAAGTATACTCTATTAGTTTGCTTATTCTTGATGCATTCAGTAGTAAGAAGAGGTGAGGGGAACATTTTGTATGAAATAATGAAATTTTTGGATGTGGTGTACACACAGCAAGCATATACCCAGCTCCTTGACATAATGTGGCCCCCTACACACACACTACTTGAACTCCATCCAGTTACCATCGAGTAGAGTTGATTATACACTAGCTGATCCAGATGCTTCCTAGAGAGTTCCCAATAGGTTTGGTGTGGTGGACTATCTATCAGCTGGCCTGCAAACACTGTTAGAGCTGTATCCTTGAATTGTAAGGAAGATTCGACCTTGTCGTGATGTCCATCATAACCTCAAAAGACATCATCTTACTTCATGATGAAAAAAATGGGGGGGGGGGTTCCTCCAATAACAAAGTGGTGGCATTGCACTGGTTGATGAGAGTCATCATTAGGAATCACATCCAGTGTATGTGTGTATATCCACATATACTGGATGTATATGTGGATCAGGTATCGCACCACCTTTGTTATATGACTAAAGTTATAAGGGAAAGTAGCAATTAGAATGCTATACATATGCAGGACATTTTAAAATCATTTTATTGCAATTACAGAATTTTTATCTAGTTATATTATTTATTATCCTGTATCCCCATCAATATACCTTAAAGAATGATACTTCATTGTTAATTCCATGTTAGAGTATTAATTTACTTTTTCAAAATTTTTTTTCAGGATTTGCAAATAATTTATTCATACCTTCATGGGTTAGAGGCTTTGTCATCTTTACGAGAGGCTTCTTTACGTGCACTTTGTAAAAGTGTTAGATATGAATTCCATGAAGCAAATGATATTTTATATTGGTAAGTAATAAGTTTTTCATTGATTCTTACTTGTGTGTGTGTGTGAGAGAGAGAGAGAGAGAGAGAGAGAGAGAGAGAGAGAGAGAGATGCTTATTTATGCAATGTATCCTGTTGAAACATCCATTATCTCACTTCCATCCCCTTTACTCAAACAAGCAGTCAACTGTTTCCATGTACATATCTCTTCCAAATATAAAGCATTTCTTTCTGCACTAAATGGCTGAATTTATTCAAATTTTTAGACAACACTTCTTAATATTTATGAATCTAATCAATCTGTTTGTGTATGATTCTCATTTGGTCTGTGCTTAGATAACAAACTATATCTTTTGTTTTTCAGAACATCAGATTTCAAAATGTATATGTTGTGTTGAGGGTAACTGTTTGTCAGCACAATATTTTTGTCTAATTAAATACTACTTCTATAATGTTTTAGTACTGAAATAAATAATAGGTTTTTTTCAAACAGTAATATGTATTAAAACTCTAAAACACGGATACTCATACAAATTTGGAAAACAGTGTATTATCATGGCCAGTAAACGACAAGCAGTTAGAAGAGATAGGACAAGGAAAGAATAGATCCAGACTTTTAAAAAGAAGTATTAGCAAGAAGCCACATTGCAGTTGTCTTTTTGTCAGATAGCAGAGCAGGTGGTCACCTAAAGTCAACTGTTGGAAGTATTGTAACAGTGTGAAACAAACAGTAACATTATTTTTCATCAATATTCTTGGCGAATTATTAATAAGACACTAACATTGCATAGGATAGGATACTATAGCTATGCTTTTGTTTACAAGCCGAAGCTTGCATTTTCCTCACTGCTGCAAGGAATATCACTTGGCACTATAGAGTGTCAAACAGTATGCCTCCTTGTTAGTTGTGTCCCTCTTCCCACCCTATTACATATATAGTCCATATTGTATTCTGTATATATGATATTGCATCTGTATTATTGTTTATATACATTATTATAATAAAGATCTGTTGATCTTTATCTATACATAATTCAGTTTGCACAGTTGTATAAGAATAACCGGAAGATGTGAAGACAAGGTTAAAAAAAAATAAAACTGTGCACGAATACCATTCTTCATATTCCTTCAACTATTGTTTTGATAAAAGTTGTCCTATGCCTTGTTTCTGAACAGTGATTACCAGTTTTTATAACCATAGTTTGGGAAGCACTTTTTTTAATTTAAGCAAAAAATAGTGGTCCGTTGGCATTCTGTTTGTCAATTTCTCAATTCAAACTCTGTTCACATTATTAAAAAAAAAAATTCTCAATTTAAACCTTAGCATTTATATAAATTGTCAGCATCCTTGAATTCCTTTTTAATATTTTGCCTTTGTTTTTTTTCTTACAAAACTAGGGCAAAGGGGAAAACATTTCATATAGTTAATTTCACAGGCATTGTTCTACTGAATAATTCTGCCATTATCCTTAAAATCAGAAGATGTATGGCAACTGTTCATTCTTCTTTCATTCTTTGGAACAATCTTTACTCATATAATATGATTTATGTATATATCAAATTTAGAAATAATAGTAATATTAAAGAATACAAAAACATAGTAAAATAATAGTAGGAGGTATAGTGATTGTGAAATTAAAATATAATTTATATTAAAAAGCTGGGCAAAGGCCAGGAATAATTTAAAATAATTTAAAACCAAACATTGTAAATAATTTAAATAATTTAAAACCAAAAATGTAATAATTTTGTAAAGTTACTGAAAAGACTAGCTTAATATCAGACAGTGTGAAATATAACATAATTTAAGTGGGAAACTACACCTAAATGCACTGGGAATCCAGGAAGTAGAAACTTAAATAGCAAAATAAATAAATGAAATCAAAAAGTGTGGAAGAAAAGTAATGTTATCCATCATGGCTAAAATAAGAATACAAACTTTGCTGAATACAGAGATAATAGGACTACCTGGGTAAGCCATGATCTAAATAGTGAAATATCACATGTATTAAGAAGGAAAAGAATGATAAAAAAAAAAGAAATATCAGTCATGAATCCCATACTCTTCAGAAAGCTGATGGGATAACATGGCTAATTAGTAGCATTTTGTAAACCATTCAACCAAGCAACAAAGTTAATCGTTTGAGTGACTGCAGCTTTTATGCTACCAAAACAGTACGGGAAGAAAAGAAGCTGTGACATAAAATTAACCAAGAACTAATCAATATAAGCATAAAAAAAATGCAGAAACTGCGAGTTCAAATAAATATATAATACCTGCATATGAATACTAAGCTCAAAAAGCCTGTGGGCCTGTATAAACTACAGACAGAAAAAATAATTTTTAAAGATCAAGGCCTTGACCTTTAAGGTTATCAGTTTCTTTTTCCACATCTGTAGTTTAAATGAGTTCAGTTTGCTCTTTGAGCTTAGTATTCATATACAGATATGAACACCAAGCTTAAAGAGCTTAGTATTCTTTCCATAGTGTTTTGGCAAAAGCTGTAGCCAAAACACTATGGTAAGGTTGACTGGTTTACAGAATGCTACTAGTTAATCATGTTATCACAGCAGCTTTCTAAGAAGTATAGAATTTGGGGCTAACATTTCTTCTTTCTTTTTCATTCTTTTCCTGCTTAGTGCCTCCGTAGCCAGGTGGGAAGGAGCAGCAGTGCATAGCACACGCTTCTTGATTAGACCGGGGTTCGAGCCCGTCACCACCAAATACGGAGGATGCGGAAAGGTCAGGGAATGACCACCGCAAATCCCAGAGCAATATGGCCTTAGTTGCTAATGCTCCAAATAACAAACAAACAAACTTTTCCTGCTTATTACATATGTGATATTTCACTATTTATAACTGTATTCTGTGGAACACTAGTGAAAATTCGTAATTAATAATAATAAATAAATTTTGCATATTTGTAGTGTACACCACTTTTGTATCATTATAATTTTTAACATTATTTTATTTTTTTATTTTTTTTTCAGTTTTTAATATACTGGCATAGACTAATAATCAAATAGACCGCAAAACATTTTACTTTGACGGGCTTTTGCATAGCGGTAATGACATTTTCAAAAAAGTAGCAATGTAGTGATCTAATATGCCATTTGTATGCAATTTAGCCTGCAGTACACAGGCTGAAGGAAAGGGGGAAGCAAACTGATATCATAACTAAACTCACTTCCTTGTATACATTTTTTTTGATAACATTTCAAAATATTATTATTAAAATAAATGACCATGGATTTGTGGGTTGAAAAAAGGAAATTTAAAACGAGAAGCAAGTACTTCTAAGTATTGCAACTGTGGCTGATGAAAACAAAAACAATATTGTCACACTTCAAAGTGAGGATGAACAATCACAGCCTTTTGTTCCCCAAAAGTCCGAAGTGAAAAAATAGGAACCAACTAATAAACGACCAAAATGAAAGTATGATGACAGTTATTTGAATTTACATGTGTTGGAAATAAAGATGCTCCTGATGCACAGTGCAAACAGTTCTTTGGCTCCCACTAAACTTGTGATTTGTAAGTGTTCCATAAAAATATTGCAAGATGAAAAGTGTTCCGCGACTAAAAAAGTTTGGGAAATGTTAATTTAGACTATGGCTTACTCAGGTAGTTCTGGTCCTGTTATCTCTGTAGCCTAACAAAATCTGTATTCTGTTTGTTTTTAGCCACGACAGGCAATATATTTCTTCTGCATATTTAAATTTTATTTATATACTTCATTTCTGTTTCTACTGCCAGGATTCCTGTGCATTTAGAAATAGTTTTCTGTCAAAATATGTGATATTTCACACTCTTTGATATTTAAGCTAGTCTCTTCAACACCTTTAAAATTATTCATAGTCTCTGTTCTGCTTTTAGATATAAATTATTTATATTTTTATTTCATGGTCACTATACTTCTGTCCTGCTATAGTTCTTGTTTTTGTATTCTTTGATATTACTATTATTTCTAAATTTGATGTATTCCAGAGAAATTTGTGTCTACTGCTTTGTACATACTATTATTATTAGCTCAATGCTGATGGCATTGAGCATTTTTTTTTTTTTTTGGTTGTGCTGTATAAGTTTGCTACCTTGCATCATTTTATTATGGTTTCCACATTTGTTCATACAGTTTTCATATAGTTTGCATGCATTCTGTTTCTTTCATATTTTTAATGTGTATATATATTTTATTTTATTTATTTTTCCTGAAAATTACAATATATAGAAATTGAAGTTCATGTTAATAACTTGTCTCTATCTTCCCGACCCTCATCTATGTATGGTATTGCAGTTCAATTGGTTTTAAAATTTGTTAATGTTTGTGATTGCTGTTTAATTTAAAAAAAAATCTTGTTGATTTTAATTTTACAGTTGCCACTGATGACTTCTTTACCCATCTGCCATGTATAAAACCAGCTAAGTCTAGTGGGTTTCTCAGTGTATTATTGTGTCAGTGCACCATTCAGGCTGTTCTTCTAATTCCAGAACTTCGCAAACCATTTAATATATATAATTCTGCTGTTACATTATCTGCATTTTTGACCCTGCAATTAACCATTTTTACTTCCTTGTTATTTACAAGGACATACATACAGGGCCTGTCAAAATTACCGTAGCAATTTTTTTATTTCTATATTTCTGGAATAATAATGGAAAATAGTTTATTTTTATATACCAACACAATCATAAATTTTTCAGTTTTAAATATTAAAAATAATTCCTATAGAAATTATTTTTAATATTTAAAAATTTATAATTATGTTGGTATATAAATGACAATTTCCAAAATGACATTTTCCACAACTACACATGTACAATTAATGTATATTTCATGTGTTATAGCCTTGATTTTTATCCCTTATGTTATCTTTGAGTTCATTAAGTGTTTATGGTTTGCCTTCTCCTTTACCTTCTTTCTCCTTTAGGTTTCCCTATATTAAAACGTCAGGGACTATCAAGTTCTGAGATTGGGTAGACCAGTTAATGTTGTCTTCATAGTGTGACATTAATCTATTGGTTAATATTTTTGAATGGATTGAGTAAGCTCAATGCTGATGGCATTGAGCATTTTTTTTTTTTTTTTTTTTTTTTGGTTGTGCTGTATAAGTTTGCTACCTTGCATATCATTTGCCATATTAATGCTTATACTAATTTCCCTCAATACAGTATTGATCACTGTATTGAGGGAAATTAGTATTAGCATTAATGTGGCTTGCTGTTAATAGTGTTGTTGTTTGCCGTACGGCAAACAGCATAGAAGTGGGTTTTTTTTTCCCCCACTTTTTATTCTTTCAACATTTTTTGCCATTCACTCTGACTGCCATACTTTGATCACCTTCGAAGAATTATGGTTCAATTACTCCGCTCTGCATAATTCCACACCACACAGTCATTCATTGGTGATAGTTTTCTCTGTTGTATATGTTGTATATTATATGTGGTCTACAGCGACAATTATTTTTCTTCATGAAAATGTGCTCATTGGACATTTATATCAGTTTTTGAAATGTGACCATTGTTTATGAAGAGTTTCAAGAAAGCTCTTTGCAAAAAAATAAAAATAAATAAATAAATAAAAAAATAACTGAGTAACATTGATGTTTGGACATGCTGTACTTTGTAGGGATCTTCAGGTTCTTTCTTCATAATTTGCCCCAGAGATGTTTCAGCAGTTTGAGGTGACCATTTTTGTGAACTGCTCAAAACACTTTGACAGCACACAAGCTCAATATTGTCTTCTATTCTTGTTCATTGCCTGACACTAAGTTCCATTTTCTTGAAATTTTTAAATAATGTATAATCGATGTATAATTTAAACATCGATAAATAATGTATTCAGAAGGAGCAACAACCAGAAGGATAACATTCTTTGTCTTTAACTTTAACCTAAGCCGTAATGTCAGCACTCTGCATAAGTCTTCAGTTGGAAACAGAATGATCTCCAGGATTGAAAATCAAATGTAGGAAAGCATACAAGTTTTATTTGAAATCAACATTTTACAACAGTGTACATTATTGATTTTGACTTGAACTAACTTGATTTTTGGCAATTGGTGACTTTCCATTGAAGACGCATTTTTTGGGAGCAGAATTATTCTTGTCTTTAAGGATTATAACTTTCATATTGTTGTCTTCAGTTTCAGTTATTCATTGTTTCTTCTCAACTCAAAACTCTTTTTGAACCATCACCTTGGCAGGAAGTTTTTATTCCCATGTTTTTATCTTCCATCAAAATTTCAACAAAACATTTGAACATTTTAGAAGTGTGTGTAGAACATTAGGAACTGCATGTACACATAGCTTCTAAGAGTTATTACAAAACATTAGAACATTTTCTTCAACAATTAAGTTTAAAGTTAGTCTTATCTTTATGAAACAAATTTCTCATTCTGAACATTTTCATCAGTTTTGATTTGTTGTCCACTTTGTGAATAATCATTAACATCTTTCCCACAAACTTCTGTTATAAGTTTATATTTCAAAATAATATCAAACCCCTAAATAATGACCTTCCTAACAAAATTTTAGGTGGAATTTTCTGAGACTGAGAGTGAAAAATTTCCCAACAAAGTTATTTAGATTGATGAGCAATGTTAATCTTCTTAGTTGTGTTAATTGGGCACATGGTAATTCACACATACAAATAAAGTCAGTGAGATACTTCTGTGTTGTTTCTTTGTAGGGAGGGGAATCTGTTCAGAAGAACTGGTCAGACCATTCTTTTTTAAAGTCGCTTATTTTGAAGTGCTATCTACATTGTTATAGGATATATCCACCCCCTCAAACTACAAGGAAAGTATCTATATTTTATTCAGGCTGATTATCCCAGCACATTATTCTCACACTGTAAGAGAATTTCTTTAAAAAAAATTCCTGCCAAATTGATAGATTACCATGGACCCATTGAGTGATTGTCAGGATCTCAATTTAACATCTGCAGATTTTTTTTGTGTGGGTTGTGTGAAAGAAAAGTGTAAGGTTGTAAACCTAGATCTTTGGATATTCCAAAAAATTCATTGCCTGGAAATTTTCTAAAATTAATTATATGCTAATGACAAAAGTATGTCAACATGTGCATATAAGAATGCTCTTATGTATCGAGACACAGACACCAGTTTGAAAAACAATTTAGGAAAGTATTTATTTGGTTATGTTTTCTTGTTTTTGTAATTTAATCAATGATGTGGAAGTGCTATATGATATTTATGATATAGGATATTCATTTGGCTACAATTTCTTGTTTTTGTTATTTAATCACTGATATGAAAGTGTTTTAATCACTTTCTTGAAATATTGAAATAAAATTGTTAAATTGTTGACTTTAACAACTTAGCACTGATGACTTTAACAACTTAGCGCTGTGTTTCAGTGGATCTTTCTTAACCTATTTGATGGATTGTTTAATTGGTTGGTTAGTTTTATACTTGAACAGCACTTCATCTTGTGGTTGGCTGTTTCGTCCCCAAAAGGGCCAAGTGCATTTTTTATTCTATAGCTCCTTCCCTTATTCTTCACAAACTAGTCCTCCCCATTCTTGATTGTTTGGGACATAATCATTTTCTAATTGTTTAATAAACAAGTCAGAAAATATTCAATGCAAATTTGTTAAATATCTGTGCTTGCACACCCACATGGTCTGTTGCTGTTCTGACTACTGGGACCTGTGTAAGGAATTATGTCTGCTACCCTTCCCTGTCATAAAGAACATCATGGAGTATATATAAAATATTTCATTCTAAACTGATCCCCTTTATTCTCTATCTCTCTCTCTCTCTCTCACACACACACACACACACACACACACACACACACACACACACACACACACACACACACACACACACACACACACACACACACACACACACACACAGATTTTTATCTCAAGGGCATTGACATAGACACATTACACTTGAAATTTGCAGCCTGCCATTCCAACTTCTTGCTGTGGAGTTCCATCATTCATAATGTATGGTTTATTAATGCTTATGGCATTGGTATTCTTTATGCTACTTCAACTTTAAAAAAAAAAACATGTAATTGAAGTAATTCTCAATTATTTTTACATTTAAAGTTTTTTGAAAAGCCTTTAGTCTTCCTTTGACTGAAAAAAATAGGTGTACAACTTTACTCATATTATGAATGTAAATATATCACTACTTTAGGTTTAGGGGCAAAAATAGGATTATTATTGCATTAAGTGGTATTAATACTGTATATCATATATACAGGGGCAATGATATACAGCGGCAGACAAAAAAAACTGCATCATCTGTGAATTTTGCAAATAATGTGTTTTGTGCTGCATTGTGGGTTGCAGAAATGTTAGAAATGAGTCCTGTTAGATGGGATATATATCTCTGTGAATGAAATCCAATAAAGACTCCACCTGATGTACCTAATTGCCATAAATATCTTCCCAAAGGGTAAAATGTGTAATTAATGGAAATATGAGAAATCATGCAAATGGCAATCATAACAACCAAACGTACATTTTATTGCATTTAGCATTAGCATTAGTAGAGGCATTTGATGCAAGAAAGCAAGCTTATGCAGCATCAGCCAAAAAAAAAAAAATTAAAAAAAAAATAAAAATAAATAAAAAATAAATAAATAAAAAAAATATAAAAAAACCACTTCCACTTCACCCCTCTGTTCGTTTGAAATACCTGTCCAGCTGAGCCTTAAACTTATTTAGGCTATCAACTTCCACGACAAGGGATGGAAGTCTGTTCCACCAACCAACCACCCGCTGGCTAAAGGCAAATTTCCGCACGTCTATCCTACATCTGTCTTTCCTCAATTTGAATTTATGCCCTCTCAGATGACTATTCTGAGCAAGAGGGAAAATCCCATCAGCATTGAGCATGCTCAAACCATTCAAGGCTTTACACACCTCTATCAGATCACCTCGCTGGTGCCTAGTCTCCAGACACTGTAATTTGCAAAACTTAAGCCTTTCTTCGTAAGAGCATCCCTTTGTTCCGTTCACTACTCTTGTTGCCCTTCTCTGCACTCGTTCCAGCAGCTCTACATCCTTCTTGAAATGAGGCCTCCAGGCCTGTGTACAGTACTCTAGGTGTGGTCTGACCATTGCTTTATACAAGGGAATAATCACCTCCTTATCCTGCTAATCAAAAATTCCTATATATCATTGACAATACACCATGAGCTACTCTTGCAGCCTGTCTGCACTGCTCAGAGAGCTTCATATCTGCCTGCACAACCACCCCCAGGTCCTTTTCATTCTCTACCACTGTCAGTGTAGTACCACAGAGTTGATACGTTGCTCTGGGGTTGCTGTTTCCCATATGTAGTACTTTACATTTGTAAATGTTAAACTTCATTTGCCACCTCTCAGCCCATCTGCTCAACCTTTCCAGATCCTATTGCAGCAGCATAGTGTCAGTAGTGTCCTTGACAACCCTGCCAACCTTCGTATCGTCTGCAAACTTGGACATTAAGCTTGATATACCATCATCAATATCATTTATAAATACAGAAAACAATAATGGACCCAATACTGAACCCTGAGGGACTCCACTAATAACATTAGTCCACGATGAGCAGTGTCCATTGATTACCACTCTCTGTCTTCTCCCCCTCAAACACCCCTTTATCCATAGCAGCAATTTGCCTCCAATGCCACACTGCTCCAATTTGTGCAGCAGTCTTCCATGTGCAACAGTATCAAAAGCCTTTCTAAGATCCAAGTATATAATATTAAAGTTATTCCCTGCATCCAGTTCTTTTGTGACTGCATCATAGTATCCAGTGAAATTGGTCAGGCAAGACTTCCCCTTAACAAAACCATGCTGTGTCCGAGCTATAACTGAAGTCTTGTCTAGATGATCCTGCAGTTCTTTTTTAACCAGTGCCTCCATTACTTTTCCGGGAACAGAAGTTAAACTCACAGGTCTATGATTACTTGTGTCAGCCTTTGATCCTTCTTTGTGAATTGGGGTCACATTTGCACATCTTCAGTCCATGGGTACCTCCCCGGAGTCCAAGGAATCTCTCGTAATTATGGCTAAGGGCCTGCTTACTTCCTTTGCTGCCTCCTTTAATATAACTGGATAGATCCCATCCACCCCAGGTACCTTTCTTGTGTTTATCTTCAACAATTTCTCCTCCACTTTACTCTCAGAGATTACAAGATTCTCTATCTTACTGCTAGAGTTGAATACACCTCTGGCATTCCCCTCGCTGAATAACTCCTCATGTGTGAATGTCGATGCAAAATATTCATTTAGTTTGTTGGCTACCTGAGCAGGATCATCAACAGTTGACCCATACTGTAAATCAGCATAATAAGTCCTCAATATTTTGTTGTTCCTCCTCGAGCTGCAATTACAGCCTTGCAGTGATTTGGCATAGAGTTAATCAACTTCTGGATATATGGTTGCCCAATTTCATAGTACCACACCTTTACAATGCTCTCCTGCAGCTAAATCTTACTTGTTGGCTTCTTCTGAGCAATTTTAGACTACATTATATACCAGCAATTTTCAGTAGGGTTCAAATCTGCACTGTTGCCGGGCAGTTCAACACTGTCGTGCCAGCATTTCTGTGGTATGATTAAAAACGAGGGAAAATATTGGTGTAAGTATGTTTTAAGCCTTATGAGGCAAGAAGACAAACTCATCATTAAATGTAAAAAGCATAAAACTTACCAATTTTGATGTACGGCAAGGTGTTGAGTCCTGTTGAAAAATGCAGTTTTGGAGGTCTGTGTGGTGATCCCTAATAATGGGTTTCAAGCACTCCTCCAAGATAGCAGTGTAGATTTCTGCATTCACCGTTCTGTTAATAAACAATTCGCCCCACCCCTTTGCTTATTATGCATCCCCAGACCATCTGACCGTCGGGGAGCTTTACAGTCGGTGTTATGCAGTCAGGATGGTATGTCTCCAATTTTCATCTTCTGACATATCGTTTCCCATCCGAGTCATGCAGGTTGAATTTCAATTCATCAGAAAAGATGACGGTGTCCCATTGCTCTTTTGTCCTTGAAACATGTGTTTTAGCCCAAGCAAGTTGCTTCTTCCTCATTTCTTGGGTCAACAAAAGCTTCTTCTTGCGCCGATAGGCATGCAGACCACATTCCAAAAGCCGTCTTTAGATAGTTCATGCATTTGTTTCTACGCCAGAGGCCATCTCAAAGTCCAGTTTTAGATCAGGAGCACTAGCATGGCAATTATGAAGGCATAGCCATTTCAAATATCAATCTTTGGAAGGCATAGTCACTCTCTTACGGCCTGATCCAGGTCTTCCCTTCATATCACTGGTTTCATGCTTTAATTTCAGCACCCGGGATACTGTTGACTGGTGGCAGCCTATTTTATCAACAATAGCATACGTAGAAAGCCCTTCCTGGGACAAAGCAGCAGCTACACTTTTTTTCCCTTGGTGTCAACTGAACACATGGAGCCATGCTTACACCTCCGCAAAACGGGATACTAATGAGTGTGTATACCCTTCACGCCGTATTTATAGAAACTGCTGATGCGATACCTTGCAATTACTGTCTGATGCAATATCTTTGCTTTGCGACAAACAAAATGACTGTAATCAAATAATATCTTATACGTTTCACTACAAATGTTACTGTTTTTTTTAGATGATGCCATTTTTTGTCCACCACTGTATGTTCACCACTTAGTGAAACATTGAAATTGTCTTTTGTCATGGCACATTTTTTTTTGAGAAAAAGCTTTAATTTGTTATGTAAATAAATAAAAAGTTCTGTATAATACAGAACTAACTTGTATAGTTATATTATACAGAATGTGATACTTCAAATTAGTTGTTATTTGCAGTGTCAGGTGAACAAAGCAATATAACTGTGGGAAAAAAAAAAAAGAAAAAAAACAAACACAACAGTATTATAAATACTGTTGTGTTTTTTTACGTTTTAGTGCTTTAAAAAATGTGTATAAATATTCTTCCTTGCAGCTTTTTAATCTATGCTGAAAATTTTGACAAGTTTTCATTTATCACTCTAATTTCTTGTGGAATACTTTCTTTTAATTCAATGATATTTGAGGGGCATCCATGAAAATCTTTCCATCACATATCTGTACCATTCCAATCAGTCCCAAAGAAATCTTAGAGAACTACATGAATGACCATTGCACAGTCTGAAAGTTACAATACAGTGTGTAGTTTGCAGTGTTTGGAATCAAAGGACCATACCTTTTTGAGGAAAAAGAGGATAAAACAGCAATAGTGAATGTAGGATAATACATTCATTTACTCTAGACATTTTTAAAAAAATGAGTTAAAAATAGGAATAGATCAGAAGAGTTATATTTCCCACAAGGCAAGTATTACATAATGTGCAATAAAATATGCAAGTATTACATAATGTTTTCCAATCATGTTGTGTCATGATTTGGTGACATTGTTATGGCCTTTCAGGAAAAGATTCCAGAAGAAATCGGAGTGATTGATAGATACTTGTTACGCCATGTCATGGAAAATTTTAAGCACAAATAAGAAAGTTGTATGAGGGAGCACTTTTGCACAACATAGTTTAAAAACTAAAACTGGATTATTTATATTAGTAAATAAAAGATTTTTTAACAGACTGATATCAATTTGTTTAACTGATATTTCAAAATTAAAGCTAGTTAAAGTTTGCAAGTAGCACCCTATATTTTATATGATTAAACTGTTGGAGATGAATAAACTATTCAAAAATCACATATACAGTAAAATAAACCATATATGGAAAGAAGCTGTTACTTGACTCTACAAAAACAAAAAATATATGCTGTTAATTATAAAACTAAATCAGTCAATTAATGTGTGTAATGCTTAATATCCATGTGTTTTTTTTTTTTTTTTTACGTAAATTAACACAAAAGCTGAAAATAAAACATATAATATAAATTCTGGCCAATATGATTTTTATTTCCACTCAGCTGTTTGAAAGTATTAGTGGAAATATATCATTTATTCATTTTTATGTGTAGACCTCTAAAACAATTCTTAACATTCTTCTCTTAGTGATTCTCTTTTCTCTCTCTCTCTCTCTCTCTCTCTCTCTCTCTCTCTCTCTCTCTCTCTCTCTCTCTCTCTCTCTCAGGAATTTTTTTTTTTTTTTTTTTTGCTGGTGCAACATAAGCCTTAGGCTTTCTTGCATCATATAGCTAATAATAATATTATGCTACAATTTCTGTCTTTCAATTTGTTTTTGTGTTTACCCATAATGTTTATCTTACTACAATTCAGGGAAGTTTATATGACAGATCCATTGTTATTACCTTTAAATAATAATGCTTGAATGTGCTCACAGATGGCAGTAATGTTAGGGAGAGTTAACACATTCAACCTTGTTTATACCTTTCACCTCTCTCTTTCAGTAACAGAAAGGCAGTAGTGTGAGTATGTTTCTGTGTTTTGCTTAGCATCATATTATTGAAACGTTTAAGTAGAAACACAAGAATTACCCTGACAATTTTTGCTACATGTGGATGGTTAACAACAAAAACTCAGAGAAAGAAAATATATAGTATTATTAAACATTCATATTCTCTGTACTTTGGTTGCAAGATTGTGATCAGGACAAAACTTGGCTCCACATGTGTGCTGTATTATCTACACCACAAATCTGAGGTGCCTCCGTAGCCAGGTGGGAAGGAGCAGCAGTGCGTAGCACACGCTTCTTGATTAGACCGGGGTTCGAACCCATCACCACCAAATACGGAGGATGCGGAAAGGGCAGGGAATGACCACTGCATATTCCCGGAGCAATATGGCCTTAGTTGCTAATGCTCCTAAAAACCAAATAACAAACAAATAACATAACCACAAATCTGAGGATGTAGCTGACTGGGAAAGTTAAAAGTATGCCTTTTGCTATGGTATGGCAAGAATTGGGCAATCACACTGATGGTTGCTATTTCTGCATGACAGAAATATCAGGGATATCCAGAAAAAACAAGCACAGCATAAAATATCCTAACTTATTTGCAATAATGCCTACTCCACATAATGAAGACCTACCAATACCAGATGCTCCAAAATCATGGGATAAAGGAAGCAGTGATGAATATAATAGGATTCTTGTGCTGCAGATTTTGCTGGACTGTCCACTTAAACAGATTTGGATTATCAACCAGAAAATTATAATGCCATACACTTAATTAAGCAATAGAATTGAATGACTTACTTTGCAATTTAAGCCTAACTAAGAGGCAAGCAGAACTCCTAAGTTCTGGGTTATAACAGTGAAAGTTACTTGAAGCAGGAACTAAAACTACAGTATATTGAAATTGTCACAAATTGTTTTCAAAATATTTTGTTATGGGAGACAGTATATAGTTCTGTAATGATATTGATAGGCTTTTGAATGAACTGGGCATTGAACATAATTCTGAAGAATGGTGTGTATATTTTTTGATGCCTCAAAATTAAGTTTAAAAGCAGTTTTTCTGCATAATGGAAATGTATTCCTGTCAGTTACTTATGTGTTGGCGTGAAAGAGAGACATGAAAATATGTCAACAATCTTGAATGAAGTTAAGTACGATGACTTCACTTGGAATGTATGTGGTGATCTTAAGGTAATTGGATTACTTAATGGTCCTACTGGTCTAGGGAAGTCTCACAGAATACTGTCATTTTCCATGTTTACTGGATATTTGTGCAACAGAAAACATTATTGTGCAGCAGTGAGAAATAGGAAGAAGTAACCTGGGAGAAGTAATATAATATTTTATATTTTATAAACTGGTCAAACCAAAAAGGTTCTTTCACCTGTACATTGGATTAATGAACAATTTTGTTAAGTCTCTGGATGAAGAAGAAAATGAATACTGCCACCTTAAGGAAGTGTTTCCCAATTTAACAGATGCAAAAGAGGTACGAAAAAAAAATGAAAAGTGGATGCAGCAAAAGAATGTGGACTGCTACTTAGCAGCTAAGCCCAAACTAGCCAAAGTGAAAAATGCTCCAAAGAGCATATGAAAATTCACCATGCCTTGTATTCTGGTGTTGTATATGCTCATTTGCAGTGGATCTCAACTGCTAGAAGTCAAAACCAGTGAGTGGACCTCTACAAGCAAACACTTATGACCTTACCTTTATATGTGAAAACTTGGAACGAGGAACTGGCTGGTTGCACCAGTTCAAAACTGACACAACATATACTGCAAAGCTATGACTGACGAATCAGGTGGAACTGTTGTAGCTGCTACTAATGAGTGGATTTCAAACTGTGATCATATCATAAGTGACTTCTTTTAAAGGTAATTTATAATGCTGATGAAACAAGAATGTTTTACAGATGTTACTATCTAAGATTGTATTTTCAAGGTGTTAGATAAAGCAAGCAAACAATGTACAGGCAGTCTTCTTATTTGTAACAAAAATGCTTCCTGAAAATTGTGTCATAAGTCAAAGTGCTCTAAGTCCAAAAGCATATTTTCTATAAGAGCAATGTTAAAAATTTAGATTACATTCCTGTCCCATTGGCCAGCTAATTTATTTTTATAAAATAATCCATAATATTGTACTTAGGGAAAATTAACATAAATTTATCTTAATAATGACTACTCTAATCTTTTTATTCTAATAGGGATGTAGTAATTATTTGGAAAAACATCATTAAAAAGTAGAAAAAATTAGAAAAATTATTAAAGGAATAAAGTATTAAGAACATTATAAATCTCTTCTGCCCTTCTTTAGGTATCCATAAAAACTCATTCCCTTTTCTTGTGTATCATATTCCACTTAACATAATTCTTAATTCTTTTCTTGTCTTTTATGATTGCCACCACTGACGTAAGAGAGACATCCAAGACGCGGCTGATGTTTTTAGATATCTCACCTTTTTCAGATCACTTCATTATGTCAATCTTTGTAACTATTATTGCTGTTCTGTATTTCTTAGAAGTGACCTCCATAGCCAAGTGGTCAGGAGCAGGAGTGCAGTAGCACACGCTTTTTGAGTAGACCTGGGTTCAAGCCCCAGACTGCTAAATATGGTCGATCTGCCAACCCACACTGGACCAGTGTGGCAGAGTATGGTCTATTCCCCCCCAACACAAATCGTTGAGGAGACTTCCATCCTGCAGTGGGTTGATAATGGCTGCAGTTTACCATTTTTACCTTTTTATTTCTTAGAACCAGAGACAGCTTTACCACTTGATTTTATTTTATCAGCCATTTTCAATGGGCAGTTACATTAAAAAATAATAATAATTCCATGATTACACTAGCATTGTAACGTAGACTGAATGACTCAAAAACCACCACTAAAAAATAACTGTTTAGTAATCAGCATTCACAAATTTAATCCTGTAGCTGTAGAAATATGAATTACACATGCACACACATTAATATATTTTGTAAAATAAATATGTAATAATAATCAAGGCAAAAAAAAAATTCATTTTTATGTATCAGCCAAGCTGGTTGGCCAAATGTTGTACTGAAGCAGCTCCTTAACTTTGATGCATGTTTCTTAGTTAGTAAATGCCATAACTAAGAGCTGGCTGTATTATGGTTCTTTTTGCTTTAATATGACTGGACATCCCAATTGCATATTGTAATAACAAACAATTGTAGAATGTTTGTCATTCTGTTTGATTGTGAAATGGCTGCAAAACAAAAAAAGTTTTACAATGATATTGGAATGTTTTTCACTGAAAATTACATCATATTATGTTACAATAATATGATGTAGTGTGTGTTTGTAGGTGTCTCACCTTTTTTCAGATCACTTCGTTATGTCACTCTTTGTACATTATTGTTCAGCCACTACCAAGGCTTAATCTCCAGTTTCAAATGCTATTACAAATTTCAGCTATTACTTGCTTCTAAATTTGGTTGTCTCGAAACTGAGGTTTGATACAAAGGTAGCCATTGAGTTTGTGTGAGATACATGGAATTGTGTCAAAAGTATTTGTGGTACTAAACTGTTTTTAGAAGCTGGTTTTACTACAGTTTGAAACAAACAAAGAAGTAACCTCTGATGATGCAAATATACAATTTCTATGGGATGAAGTCTTCTGTTACTATAGTGCTAGTTGTGCTACTTTGAAGGACTTTTGTACTCACAATGTGTTTGTAAGCCTATGCAATAGCAAATACTGAATTTGCTAGAATCTAGAATGAAACAAATATTGTTTGGATGCTGGCGAAGACCAATTACCACAAGTCATAGAAAATGGTGTTTCAACTGTAGAAGCTGTGTCATTACTTTTAAACAAATTTACAGATATAATAAAGTTTTAACTAATCCTTCAAGTTCATTATAAATTAATTTAAGTTAATATTTTAGATCCTAGAATAGTAACAAAACACAGTAAACAAAAAAGAAGCTGCTAGTTCGTTCACATCAGAATTCAAATCAATTATATAATCCTCATATTTTTCTGCATTGTAACTATTGGTCATCCTAGAAGAGACCTTGTTCCTATTAATGTGGCTATTCAAATGAGTGTATCCACACAAAAAGTTATTCATCACAGCCAGTTCTTACATGTGACAAGACTCATTCCCTGAACTGAGGTCTCTAATTACGATTATCTTCATTCGGTACTTGTAGAGGGAAGGTTTTTATGGAGCTATCATGTTCTTTATGAGATGCAATATATAGTTTATTTGGAAATTCCAATCTTGCAATCTCTCATGCTCTAGTTTGTTTTGAATTTAAGGTGCAGGGTAATTAAATTTGCAAAAAAATCTTTCACTTTCACAATCATTGTCAAATTTAATTGCGCAAGCTGCTTGTTGGTGAACTTCATCCTCCATAATCAAAATCATTTCTCAGTCTAAAAGAACAGAGACAGGTTTTAGAAATTGTGTTGGAGGTTTTTTTCAATATATAAAAATATAAAGACAAAAGAACAGTAGAAAAATAAAACCACTATATTGCATGATATATAATGATTTTATTAATATAAACATTGGGAAATAATAACTGCTCAGAGGGAGCTTACATTTAGATTTATAAAACCTTTTGAAATCTGAGTTTAATTTGTCCTTCAAAACCCACACTAGAGATGTAGGTATCAAACTTAGGAATATGAGTTCTGCAATACTCTGTACAGAGTTTTAGCAATATTGACAAATGACATAATGATTTTACTTGTTTGTTGTTTGGTTTTTAGGAGCATTAGCAACTAAGGCCATATTGCTCCGGGAATATGCGGTAGTCATTCCCTGACCTTTCCACATCCTCCGTATTTGGTGGGCACGGGCTCGAACCCCGGTCTAATCAAGAAGTGTGTGCTACGCACTGCTGCTCCTGCCCACCTGGCTATGGAGGCACCTATGATTTTACTTAAAATATGCTGGGCAAACATTGCACATACATACATACACTGCACTCTCAAACCATTTAAACTTCTCTCTGACATTAGTGAAGTAGATAACCAGTGCCTTGAATTAGGAATGGAATGTTGAGTTTGACTCAGAATGTGAGAATAATATTGCATAAAATATATCACAAAAATAAAATAGCAGATGATTCCTGAAATTTACTACTTGTGGATATGATGTGTGTAGTACAATGTAGAATAATCAGCTACAAACATGAAAGCACCATCACTGATAGAGAGCAAAATTTTCAATGCAGTGATGCCTCATTTTTTTTAGTGCCATATATTAATGCATTGCATTTAAGGGATCTTTCTGTTCAGGACAATTTATTTACAAAACAAAATACACGTTTACAACATATGTTCATGATGGATGAAATTCATCTACGAGTTCACACTTATTTAGATCCACTCCTGTAAGAAGCCCAGAAACATGTTTGTATGCATTAAGTAAAGAAATTATCTTCAAATACGCATCAGCTAACTTCATAAAACTGACAACCAAACTTCACCTATCCAACTAATGGAGATTCAAACTGAGGAAGGGTGGTTGCAGGATAGATGTGCACAAATCTGCCTTTGGCCAACAGATGGTCAGTTGTTGGAACAAACTCTGATATAGTGTTGTAGAGGTGGGTAGTTTGAATAAATTTAAGAAAGAACTAGATAAACTGTTAAAATGGATGGACAGGTGAAATGGGAAGTTTTTCTTTCTTTTTTTTCTGGCTGATGTATGTTTGCATTCTTGCATCATTTGCCACTATTAATAATAATACTAAATCTTTTAAATCACTCTTTCTGTCCTAGATGTTATTTACTTCAATAGATATGCAGAGCATGAGAACTTCCATTATGCTTTTTGTTGAATGCAGTTACTGATGATCAATGTAAATAATGCTTCACTGTGTTATTGGTGTGCTAATTTTGATTAACACACTAAGTTCAAATGAGAACATTTGATTTCTGCTTTAAAATTTTACTTTAACTTGACATTCCTCACATTTCATCTCAACCCTGTTTACTACAGAAATAATTAATAAGGATATTAAAATAACTTTATTAAATAGGATACGTTTTTAGTTGTAAAAACTTTTAAAACATGAAAATCAGTTACTTACAGTATAGTGATATTTAGTAAAAATTTCGAAAAGAATTTTGCAGAACATTGTAAAATAATCTGTTTAATTCAGTATATGAAGGATCAGCAAGAAATGAATGTATAAAATAGAAACTGTTATACAATACAGTAATATGGGGTTGTGAGGATTAGCTACTATATTTTAACATAGTAGTTAAACTCCAATAAAAATTGCATGGTATATTATGTTCAGTTTCAATCATGGAGAAATCTTTGCTTCCGTTAAAGACTGATGACTGCATTTTCAACAACCGATACTTTGGTTTGTGATTAATTTATGAATAAATACCATTATCTGTGGTTCTGCCTAAATCTTTTTTTAAATTGTATAACATTGCCAGAAAAGGTGAATCCATTATATATTTAAAAATGTGAGACAAAGCCAGGATAGCTGTTTGAAGCTTATCGGCTGGAGGATGGCATCTAAAGTGAATATAGCATACAACTTTTTTATTGGATTTCAAATATTGCATTTAAATATAACTTCTATATATTGTATAGTGTAACCACATATGAGGCGTGGCAATAAATTTCCTAGACTGGTGCTGTTGAGGTCATGTTTGATGAGTTTGAAAATAAACTGAAGTAGTATGTTGTCATTCAAATTTCCTCCAACAGATGGTGGTACAAAGATTGTCCAGTAGGCTGTTGGATTGCAAATAACAACCAGTTTCATTAGTAGTCTCAACTCTCTGTGTTACATTTCTGTTTGTTTGTTATCTGGTTTTTAGGAGCATTAGCAACTAAGGCCATATTGCTCCGGGGATTTGCGGTGGTCATTCTCTGACCTTTCCGCATCCTCGGTATTTGGTGGGCACGGGTTCGAACCCCGGTCTAATCAAGAAGCGTGTGCTATGCACTGCTGCTCCTGCCCACCTAACATTTCTGTAATGGAGCAACAAACAGATATCAAATTTTGCTTTAAACTGGAAAAATCTGAAACAGAAATGAAACTGTTTCAGATTGAAATGCGAAAAACTGTTTATGATGATGAAACATTAAGTCGTACGTGTATTTGAATGGTATAAGTGGTTCAAAGATGGACATGAAGATGTTCATGATGATCGAAGGAGTAGGTCATCATGAACATCCAGCTAGTAAGGTTAGAAACTTATGCTGTAACAGTGTCTCAAATTTTTAAATGTACATCATATTTTTCCTCTTTTGGTCCTACTATACAAATTTAAAAAGACTAGGCAGCACTGTGGATAACAGTATTTATTTGCCTTTTAGTTAAACATGAGCCCATGCCTTGGAGGTCAAAAACTTGGCCATTGGTCTTCAGTGGGAACAAATATCTCCCCATGATCAAAATTAAACACAGTATAGTGTATGGTTTTTATTGGAAAAGGTCATATTTCCTCACATGATAAAAGAGTAACAGCATGTGCAGTAACAATGAGCAGAGTGCTCAACTAATATTGAGGTGCAAAGAATCACACAGCTTTGTCATGCTGAAGAAAGAGCACCCACAGGAATTTACTGTGACCACATTTCCATATTTGGCCATTAAATTGTGGTGAACATATCATAAAAAGAATATAATTATCAGTGAGGTGTAATATCGTCAGAGCAAGGCGTGTAGCCGTTTCTTTCCTTCTGGAAAGAAATCCATTTGCGGGTGTTTTTTTTTTTCCCCCAGAAGTAAAGAACATTTTTGCTCATTATTGTCTCACACTGCATAAACTAGGGGGTTACTATTTTTGAAAGAGACCAGGGCTGCTATGATTGATAAGGTATTTTGTTTGGACTTCCTCTCAGAAAAAGATACAAATGCTCACTACTGCCCATTACTACCTCACACAGTGGCATATTTACATATAGGTGCATTGCATGTAGTGCGCTTATGGCTTCCAATTGTTGGGAAGCCCAAAAAGTTCAAGTATTCTTGTTTATACTCCGGCATGACTACCAGGTCAGTGAAGTTTACATTAAACCAATCAATACAAATGTTAATTGTATTTAGCAGTCACGGACTTGAACCCTAGTCCACTCAAAGAGCTTGTGCTACTGCATTCACACTCAGCTACTCAAAAAAATTGGGTACAGTAGGAGTTGCTCCAAAATCCCACAACTGATCTGAACACATATCTAGTCTACACTGAGCCTAGATAAATTCAGGTAAAAGAGAATAGTACTGCCACGAACATGTTGTTGTTGTTATTTGGTTTTTAGGAGCATTAGCAACTAAGGCCATATTGCTCCGGGAATATGCAGTGGTCATTCCCTGACCTTTCCGCATCCTCCGTATTTGGTGGTGACGGGCTCGATCCCCGGTCTAATCAAGACGAGTGTGCTATGCACTGCTGCTCCTTCCTACCTGACTACGGAGGCGCCCCCATGAACATGTGGGATCATGCACCATAACAGTGTTATGCCCCCTTCCCATGCGGACTGAGCAGTGGTTCAAGCAGTGTGGGAGATTTATCACAACTAATGCATAGTCTAGACTTGGGATCCCCAAAGTGTAGCCCATAGGCTATACAAGGTTCTCAGACTCATCTCAAGTATTTCCTGACAATTTTGGGTTTCCCTAAAAGTATTAATTTCCTAAATGGGGTGGCAAGAAATCTTTTGTAGCTTTCAGTAGAAAGGATTGGATGTTAAGTTTCTGTGTTGTTTAATACAATAGACACTGCTGGGTCTGAGAGATAAGGAGGAAGGATGAAATTTTAAGTTCAAGAATGTTATACTGCCCTATGTGAATTTAAATAGTGTTTTGCAGTGAATTTTCCATGGTAATGTCTATTTTCATGATTTTCTACCTGTAGGGGTAGAAACCTCTACCTATGGAGACGTGAAATATTTTGAATTTTAAATGTGGCTCACAGTCAACAAAAAGTTGGTGACCTCTGCTAGACCTTTTTCCAGTGGGCTACTATCTCTTTGGGCCAATGAAATAACACCTGTTAATGAAAAAAATTTAAGTGACAATGATGTCATACAGCTAATGATGGTTTAGCTCCAGTTTCTTGACCCCAATTTCTGCACAATAGGTATCCATGTTCCCAGTCCTCCAGTGAGGCAAGTGCTTAAACTTCAGATGATGATCCCACAATTAATTGCAGACCATTACAATTGCTAAACTGTCACTAACAGTTATCTTTACTTTCATTTTGCACAGTTCTTATTGATAAAAAGAGTTCTTTTGTGTGCTGAAGAATAATACACCTACAATCAGTGTGATTCAACTTTTGTATATAGTCCGTCCTCGACATACGTTTCAGGACTTCTTACGTAAGTCAATTTTTACTATATAATATCGGTGTAAATACACCATAGTTAACCCATAGATTTAAGCTATGATTGTAGCGTAGAAGGCATCGTTTTAATTGTATCTCATAATGTGGTTGCCTTCACAACAAGATAGCTACTATTGAATTACTTCAAATAAATAACGCTTCTCTAGTAGAGAAGGCTACTGTTATTTATTTTCAGCGTACCACCACCCAGACGATCGTTTCGAAGCTTTTTGGCTTCGTCATCAGTGGGCGGGTAGGTAATACAATAAGCCATCTCAGTTGCGAAGTTATATCCACATTATGAGAGATGCTTGATTTGATTGATTTGATTTGGTAGTTGTTGGCACATCGGCTTCTGTGGCCATATTGCACCTCCCAAGGTTTTTGCAGTACTTTGATCCAAGCCCGAGGCGGGAATCGAACCCGCGACCTTTGGGTTGCCGGGCAGGTATTTTACCCACTAGGCTAGCCCGGTCGGCTTTATGAGAGATGCCAGAAGGGTGTGGTGGTAATGTATTTGGAAAATTAAATGCACTAGGCATAATCCTTATGGGTTTTGATAATTAACTATATAATATCGGTGTAAATACACCATAGTTAACCCATAGATTTGAGCTACGATTGTAGCGTAGAAGGCATCGTTTTAATTGTATCTCATAATGTGGTTGCCTTCACAACAAGATAGCTACTATTGAATTACTTCAAATAAATAACGCTTCTCTAGTAGAGAAGACTACTGTTATTTTTACGTAACTCAGGAATGACTAATAAAATATTGCTACTATATCCCTGGTATGTCAAAATTACAAAAACCACATAATATTCTCAGAAGAATGAAGAAAAATATTTATATACCATAACAATTAAAAATGTTATCTGCAGACAGCAGTGAATTAACTGGAGTGGCACATAAAAGAAAACATAAAAGGAAGAAAAAATGCATTTTATTGTACTGTAAAAACTTATGTATTTCATACACCGCATAGGCTTTATAAGGGCTACTAAGGGAATCCAAAGTGTACGTATTTAAGAAAATTGGTCTAAACCACACAATGAATCAAAGTCCCACTTCAGTTCATCCCTTAATTCAACCTCAAGCATTAATAAGACACATTAATCACAGGGTGTTGTAGGCTGAGTAGAAGTCAGGGAGGTAGTACACGATATGAACTCTTCAATCTTAATTTGTTTTGTGTGCTTTTTTTTTCTCTTTATAAATTTCGCAATAAGCAATCTTGAACTTTTCTTTCTATTTTCAAGAAACGTTCAGTGTTTTCATCCATTCCATCAAGCATGGAAACCTTCCTGAATTTTACAAAATGCTTCTGCCATTTCCTTTAATTTGAACTGCTTCTTGGATTGCTCCGTTCCTCAACAGATTTGGCTCTCCCTTGCTCCCCAACTATTTGCACATTCAACTGGGCTAGATCTTCTGTTGTTAAATCTTCACCTCATTCATCCACAAGCTCGACTACATCTTCATTCTCCGGGCGCCTCCGTAGCCAGGTGGGAAGGAGCAGCAGTGCATAGCACACGCTTCTTGATTAGACCGGGGTTCGAGCCCGTCGCCACCAAATATGAAGGATGCGGAAAGGTCAGGGAATGACCACCGCATATCCCGGAGCAATATGGCCTTAGTTGCTAATGCTCCTAAAAACCAAACAACAAACAAACAATCTTCATTCTCCAGGACCAGCTGCAACTCTTCGGCTAAGTTCACAATCTCTTTGGTAACAGAAGACATCAATTCATCTTTGCTGAAGCCCTTGTTGTTAAGCTCGGAATTTTTTAGATGGTTTTCCCAAACTCTGCTCATATAAGTTGTTGTCAAATCATTCCAGGCTCTTGAAATATTGCATATTCCATCAAGGATGTTAAAGAGCTAGAGCGTAATTCTCCGAAAAAAATAGCCGATGGGACACAGTCCACCTGTCTTAAACGTTGTGGGGGTTTGTGTGAAGTGCTTAAATGTAGTTCACCTGACTCAAACACATGTTGAATATTACTTCAGAATTTTTAAAGGAGAAAATGAATTTATTTACCTAGATTCTATTCTAGTTACGCTGCAGGTTTGTATGGGAATGAAAATAAAACTTATTGTTCCTTCATTCAACTTCACTCTTAAAAATTATACAGAAGTATCTTTACGATTTTAACAAAAAAATTTATGTAAGGCCGAATTTATGTAACTTGGGCTTACGTAAGTCGGGGATTAACCGTACAGTCCATCTGATGAATGGTATTGTGAGGTTATAATTGTATGATTATAAAATAAGATTATAACATGAATACATGCTAATGAAATTACTGTAACCTAATTTTTTAGCACAGTAAATTCTACTTAAAAGTAATTTATGTGGTTTACTAGTTGAAAATGACATGAATTAATTTTGTCGTTTCTGAAAAAGATGTTTCTTCTTTTTAACAATAATTCTTTAAGAAATACCATATAACTTCCTTCATGTAATACATTACAAATAATAGCTTTAATAACAGCAGTCTTGTCATCAAAAAAATTATATATTTTCCAATAGTTCCAATACACAAGAGAATTAAAGCCAAATCTCTACAATAAAGTAAAGTAAAAAAAAAAAAAAAAAAAACCACACCACAATTTGTGCAACAGCATGGAAAGATCTGATTTGTTTTTATTTTGCTATATTTCTCCATTTAAAAAATAATCAATGATGCAAATTGAAATTAAAGACAGTATTGAAAACACATTAACCTAGCAGTGTGTAAATATATTTTTAATCCACACATATACATTCTCAGAAAAAATAATCCCATTTATAATCTTAATAACTGGCAAGAAATAATTCAGAATTGTTCACTTTTTATGCCACCTTTATTTCAAATCTGTTATGAACACAACTGTAAAAAATCTATTTTTTATATTGAAAATGTATATTTTAATGAATATTTTTCAAATAAATGTTTTTTTTATCTTTTAAAAAACATTTTTAACACTTACAGTGTTAAGCATTACATTCACTGTTGGCAAGTGGAACTTAAAAGAAACAAAAATCCCACCTGCTTTGACAATTGGATACTAGGAAGACACAAACAACATCTTAATCAAATGAGCTTTGACAGTTGGGAGATGCTGTGAACAAATGTGAAACCGACATATTCAATAACTGTACACTAGAGGTGTTGCTAATTTTAAATTAGTGTTTTGTAACACTTGATAATTATATCCAAGATTGGCTTAAAAAAGTCTAAAACACAATCTTTCTTCTATTTTTTATTTTATTTTATTTTTTTTTTTCAGTATTAGTAGTGGCAAATGATGCAAGAAAGCAAGCTTATACAGTATCAGCCAAACAATAAATAAATAATACAGTAGACTCTCAATTTTCAGGCCTCCGTAGCCGAGTGGGCAGGAGCGGGAGTGCAGTAGCACACGCTCTTTGAGTAGACCGGGGTTCAAGCCCCTGACTGCTGAATACGGTCGATCTGCCAACCCGCACTGGACCAGCGTGGCAGATTATGGTCCATTTCCCTCAGCATGAATTGTTGAGGAGGCTTCCACCCTGCAGTGGGTTGATAATGGCTGCACTTTACTTTTTTTACTTTTTTTCCGGGATAGATGGTAAAAAACAAATCCTGGATAATCGATTTCCCGGTTAATCCAAAAATACAGAATTCCTCTACATACGTAAGCTAAGACATAACTTCTTACTTCGTTGAGTTTTACGTAACTCAGGGATGACTAATAACAAATTGCTACTGTATTATTATTGACAAATCTGAATTCAGCGAGTTGTCAATCTTTCACCATTTTCATACATTCTTATTAGTTTAATTTTCTAATCCAAATCGATCACTTTCCTTTTCTTGGTAGATTTACTAGTACCACTATCACTTATTCTCTTAGTCAGCACCATGATAACTGCCAAAATGAAATTTTCTGTAAAGAACTTCACAGGGTTAAGGCGAAATCTCACTATTATCACCCTGCACAAGCTCACATTTTACTAAAGCACATTTCTGAAGGTCACTACCAATAAAACAAATTGCACTTTCCTTGTTATTTGGGCTTTTCTCTTCGTTGCATCTAATTATAAACAGATAGTAAACTTATTGCATTTGCAAAAATACCGATAGCTGGAATTCTATGGATTTTTACGTTATTATGGTGAAATGTGTGTCCCCTTCACTGAAATCTTCAATCATATGGAAAAAAAAAAAAAAAACCATAAATAAATTGTAAGAATCTTCTCTTCTTTCCTATTTTTTTTGCTTGTTACTCCGTACCTCACTTGTGCATGCTGTGTTCGTTGTTATTGATTGTTTATTATTATTATTATTTATTATTATTTTTTTTTAATTTTACAATCCTAAAAATCCTAAAAAAAAAATAGAGTGAAAAAAAATTTACGTAGTTGTGCAAGTCTTGGCCTTACTGTATCGAAAAATGTTCAGCAACCTACATAAAAAATATGGTGATAGATAAAAAATGAAAAAATTTACCACGTACTACTCGCGTGTCCAATAAGATGCTTTTTTGCGATGGCAGGAGTAGTAGTAGTAGTGGCATGTGATGCAAGAAAGCAAATGTATGAGCTTATGCAGCATCAGCCAAAAAAAAATAATAATAATAAATAATCACACCATTCCCTCCAAATGCCTGTCCAGTTCCTCCTTAAATTTATTCAACCTATCAACTTCCACAATGACAGATGGAAGTTTGTTCCAGCAATTAACCACCCGCTGGCTAAAGGCAAATTTCCGCACGTCTATTCTACATCTGTCCTTTCTTAATTTGAATTTATGCCTCCTTAGGTTCGTAATCTGAACAAGTGGAAGGATCCCATCAGAATTCAGTGTGCTGAACCCATTCAAGGCCTTATACACCTCAATCAGATCACCGCGCAGGTGCCTAGTCTCCAGCCACTGCAATTTGCAGAACTTAAGCCTCTCTTGATAAGAGGATCCCTTCATTCCCCTCACCACTCTTGTTGCCCTTCTCTGTACACGCTCAAGTAAATCTACATCCTTCCTAAAATGAGGCCTCCAGACCTGTACGCAGTACTCAAGGCGTGGCCTGACCATTGCCTTATACAGAGGGATAATCACCTTTTCCCTGCTAGCAAAATTCCTATATATCATTGACAAAACCCCATGACCTGCCCTGGCAGCCTGTCTGCATTGCTCAGGAAACTTCATATCTGTCTGCACAATTACTCCCAGGTCTTTTTCATTTTCTACCACCTTAAGTGTAGTACCACACAGTTGGTACGTTTCTCTGGGGTTACTTCTACCCATGTGCAGTACTTTGCATTTGTCAAGGTTAAACTTCAGTTGCCACTTCTTAGCCCATCTGCCCAAATTATCTAGATCCTGTTGCAGTAGCACACTGCCATTACTGTCATTAACAACCCTGCCAACCTTTGTATCATCTGCAAACTTCGACACTAAGCCTGATATACCTTCATCAATATCATTGATAAATATACAAAACAACAGTGAACCCAACACTGAACCCTGTGGGACTCCACTAATAACATTAGTCCAAGAAGAGCAGCACCCATTGATTACCACCCTCTGTCTTCTCGCACTTAACCATCCTTTTATCCATTGTAGCAACTTACCCTTAATACCATTCTGCTCCAATTTGTACAATAGTCTTCCATGCGCAACAGTGTCAAAAGCTTTCCTGAAATCCAAATATATGATATCAGAATTATTTTTTGCATCCAGTTCCTTTGTAACCACATCATAATATCCTATCAAATTTGTCAGACCAGACTTTCCCTTAACAAACCCATGCTGTGTCTGAATTATTGCTTCCCTTTATTTTTTACGATGTTGCATATGGTTTGGTCACCAACATTATAATGGTTCATTAAAGATTTAACAGATGCACCATTTTCAAACTTTTGAATAATTTCAAGTATTTAACTGAAAGCGCAACTCTTTTGCGTTTGCCCATCGTTTTCGCGATTTCTAAACAAAAAAATATATATATTTACTATAAAAAATATTTCAACATCCCTGACATAACGAGACAAAATTTGTCTTTTTACGGTGCAAAAAGACACAACAATCGACACGAGGCACTAAAACAAACTAAACATTTGTTCTCTTTTTTTTTTTTTTTTTTTTAAACGGCAGGTGTGAAGACAGCGGGGTAGCAAGATAATGGGTACACTAATCTCCCAATGACGACTTACAACACCGCTTATTTCCAACTTGCAAAATATCTGTTTATAACTACTGTATTCTAGTCATTACTTGAATTTTATGATTTTTGGTTGATTTTTTTTATTTGGAGTCTTGAAGTGTCCCAGTTAATCCGATCCCAGTAAATCGAGAGTCTGCTGTAATAATAATAATCAAATAAAATAAACTTATCCATCCCCTCCAACAGTGTTTAGTTCTTCCTTGAATTTATTCACGTAATCAACCACCTGTTGGCCTTCAGCCAACAGGTGGTTTGACATCTATTTTGAAATCATCCTTCCTCAATTTGAATTTATGTCCCCTCGTGTGTAGTCTGAGCAAAAGGAAGAATCTCATCAGTATTGAGCTTGCTCAATCAATTCAAAGCCTTAAATATGTTAATCAGATCATCTCTCAGGTGCTCAGCATCCAGATGCTGCAATTTGCAAACCTGACACCTTTGTTCCCCTTACCAATCTTATTACCCTTCTCTGTTAGGGAGGTACATCCTTCCTAATATGAGGCCTCCAGACCTGCATGCAGTACTCAAGATGTGGCCTAACCATTGCTTTATACAGTGGAATAATCACTTCCTCATCCCTGCTAGCTAGACGGCCTCCGTAGCCGAGTGGGCAGGAGCGGGAGTGCAGTAGCACACGCTCTTTGAGTAGACCGGGGTTCAAGCCCCTGCCTGCTGAATACGGTCGATCTGCCAACCCGCACTGGACCAGCGTGGCAGATTATGGTCCATTTCCCTCAGCATGAATTGTTGAGGAGGCTTCCACCCTGCAGTGGGTTGATAATGGCTGCACTTTACTTTTTTACATCCCTGCTAGCAAAATTCAATTATCCCCCCCCCCCCCAGGTATTTTTCATTTTCCACTACCCTGAGTATAGTATCACACAGTTGGTACTACACTCAGGGTAGTGGTATGTTTATCTGGGATTACTGCTACTCATATTCAGTACTTTGAATTTGTCAATGTTAAACCTCAATTGCCATTTCTCAGCCCAACTGCCTAATTTTTCTAGACATCATTGCAGTAGCATATCACTTTAGGTCCAAACTTCTTTAATAGCAAAACAATACAGTTTAAAAGTCAACCAATAATGAAGGAAAACTAAAATTCACATTGATGTCCCTTTAATTGATATTTTAATTTTTAAGTTTAATTCATTTTTGTAGAGGTTTTTCACCAACATGCCTGGTAGATGGTAAAATTCACATTGACATGTCTGCTCCATTATTAAGGATTGCCTGACATCATACATAATGTCAAAAACTTCAACAATAAATACTCTTGATTTCTGTAAAGTTTGTCAGTCACAGATTGGACAAATGAATATGTATATTAATTTTCAATTCTAAATGCCCTACATAAATTTGATGGTAAATATTTCTAGAAAATAGTGCAAAGGAAAAAGTTATTAGCATTTAGTTCTGAAGCAAAACTTAAAATTTTAAAATCACAAAACTGTATTACTCTATTTATGACATCTTATAATTAGCCTGGAATGTGGAACAATTCTGCACAAATTGGGATGTCTGGTAATTTTGACATCCATTTTTGTTTGGACCTATGCAGCATGTGCTGGGAGTTCAAGACAGAGTTGTTATTTATCAGTGCTAGAAACCTATTATCAGATTAAAGTGGCAGCTTGTCATTTGCACACTTGCTAGTTGCACATTGGTTACTCGCACACTAGTGAGTGTGAGTGACCAACATTGTGTGAGGGGGGGAAAAAAAAAAAACACACACACACACATACATTACATAAAATTAATTTTACTGTTTTTGAACAGAATTAAAGTATACTTTGTATACGTTAGTTCTGTAGTGATAATCTTGGTTTGAAGTAACTGTGGTATTTGGGTATACATTCCTTTAATTACTTCCACCTTTAACCATTGAACAGTAAAGTAAAAAAAAAAATTGTCAAGGACAAAATTCACTAGTCAGTTTTTTTTTTTTTTTTTTTAAATGGTAAAAAATAGTTGAAAATGGGAAAAATTAAAATTTTATTCTTAATTCTGTCACAGTATTGGATAATATCAAAAATATCTTTAAAAACAAGTCTTATTATCCCCCCCCCCCCAAAAAAAAAACATTTTTGGGGAAATATTTTAAACAAAAATATTCTTTGAAAAATTCCATGAAAAAATTTACTTAAGGCCATATTTCGTGGTCAAGAAGGGGTGAAATCTAAGGGCACTAAAAACTCTATGAAAAATTAACAGTGTGATATTTTTTAATCCAAAATGGAGCCTTAAAGAATTTTTTGCAGCTGTATGTTTCTAGCTAAAACTTAATTGATAAATGTACATTGGGAACAAATATAATTGAGGAATAATAAATTCAAATTTTTTCCCCCTCAAAATGGATATTCATGCAAGTTTTCTGTTTTTGGTTGATGCTGTACACCAGCACACTGCTTGAATAATACAACTCAGTTAGAAATAAAAGTCAAATTTAATATTTCAGTAAATTTAAATTACATTAAATTGAAAGAAAGATTATGGTAGCTGTAACTTCTTTACTCCAAATTATTATACATGACATTTTCAATTAACTATAAAAAATTACAATACACAAAAAAGCAAATGGTTAGAAAATATGTAAATACAGTACAATACTGTATTAGACTGCAGTATTGAACAAGTGAAGTGTGATTTTGTCAAGAGATGGCAGCACAATACCACCCTGTGTTATTATCTGAACAGATAAAATGAGAAATTAGTGACAGGCTATTGAAGTCTGCTCAGTAAATTTGCAGTATTTTGTTCTGTTAATGAATTATGTTTTATCTGAAACTATAATTAGGTTACACATTTTTCAATGTTTCACCATATATACAGTTAGAACTTAGTGATATGAACTTGCAATGGTATTCTGAGGCCCAAGTTCACAGTAGGCTTTAGACAATACCTTTGTTATAACCATTTAACAAATGTAAAGGAGTCCTCAGTGCCAAATCCCACCGCCAGACTTTTGCACAGCCATGCTAGTTATGGAGGAAAAGGACCTTTTGTGGGTGAAAGGAGGAAGGAGAAAACATTATTGGTTTGTATTTTTTGGTTTTTTTTTTTTTTTTTTTTTTTTTAGGAGCATTAGCAACTAAGGCCATATTGCTCCGGGATATGCGGTGGTCATTCTCTGACCTTTCCACATCCTCCGTATTTGGTGGTGACGGGCTCGAACCCCGGTCTAATCAAGAAGCGTGTGCTATGCACTGCTGCTCCTTCCCACCTGGCTACGGAGGCGCCTCATTGGTTTGTATCGCAGCCAATAAATTTGTTGGTTGATTCTGCATGCAGTATTATTATTATTAGCCATATGGTGCAAGGAAGCCTGAGGTTTATGCTGCACCAGCCAAAAAAAAAAAAAAAAAAAAAATTTCCATGTTACCCTGAGAGAGAGAGGAATCACCAAGAAAGAGAAGAACGATCATTTTCAGCTCAGGACAGGTTACAGTGTACATTCTGTACATGTTTAATTATACTGATTAGTGCAGAATGCAGTAATATACTCTTAGGGCAAAATACCTCAGAGGTTTATGCCCCAACAGTTATAAAATATTTTATGGTAAGATCTTGAGTCAGCATAAATATAAATCTATTTTACTTTCCAGAGTATTACTGCATCCACACCTTAAAAAAATATTAAATGATCTTAGTTCATCTTCCAAGTCATTGTTCTCCTTCTTCTAACTATCCACCTAAGTTGGAATATGTTGGCATTAATCAAATTGAAAGAAGTATTAGCGTAAATACTTCAAAAATTAACCCATCTGTCCCCATCTCACTCACTTTTTTCTCTCTTCTCTGTTCTGTCTTTTGTTTTTCTCTTTTTATCTCTTCTCTACCTCTCTTTGGTGTCTTTTGTTTTTCTCTTTTTCCTCATTATGTCTTGGCCTCTCTTTCTCTCCCTTCTCTTGCCTTTTGTTTTTCTCTTTTCCTCATGTCTTGTTTTTCTCTTTTCCTTATTATGTCTTGGCCTCTCTTTCCCTCCCTTCTCTTGCCTTTTGTTTTTCTTTCTTTCCTCTATTTTTCTCAGGGAATGTTCTCTATTTGTTGTGGCAAGGTAATGTGAGTAATAGTATTCAATGGGTTTCTGCTCATTGAATAACCAAAATGCAGCCTTGCCTTATGTGTATAGATATTTCAGAAATAATAAGCCTGTATAAGAACAGGTGGAGATGAATGCATGTGCATTCAACAGCCAGGTGTGAACCAATGTAAGCAGAGGTCGAGATGTATTGCCCACATCACACAAAGGAATGACCGATCTTGTGTCACCAAGCAATGCTAGGTGGTAGATGACTTTCATCACCTGATGCAATACCACCACTTTGCTTATTGGAGGCTTGAAGTGTTGAGTTGCATGTTTAGTCTCCAGAGCAAATCTTCGGCAACCTTCCATCTCTTTTATTATGTAATATGAATCATGTTAGCATTAGCATTAGCATTAGTAGAGGCATTTGATGCAAGAAAGCAAGCTTATGCAGCATCAGCCAAAAAAAAAAAAAAAAAAAAAAAAAAAAAGTAACATAAATAAATAAAAATAACCACTTCCACTTCACCCCTCTGTTCGTTCGAAATACCTGTCCAGCTGAGCCTTAAACTTATTTAGGCTATCAACTTCCACGACAAGGGATGGAAGTCTGTTCCACCCACCAACCACCCGCTGGCTAAAGGCAAATTTCCGCACATCTATCCTACATCTGTCTTTCCTCAATTTGAATTTATGCCCTCTCAGGTGATTTTTCTGAGCTAGAGGAAGAATCCCATCAGCATTGAGCATGCTCAAACCATTCAAGGCTTTGTACACCTCTATCAGATCACCCCGCTGGTGCCTAGTTTCCAGACACTGTAATTTGCAAAACTTAAGCCTTTCTTCGTAAGAGAACCCCTTTGTCCCATTCACCAATCTAGTTGCCCTTCTCTGTACTCGTTCCAGCAGCTCTACATCCTTCCTGAAATGAGGCCTCCAGGCCTGTATACAGTACTCTAGGTGTGGCCTGACCATTGCCTTATACAAGGGAATAATCACCTCCTTATCCCTGCTAGAAAAATTTCTATATATCATTGACAATACACCATGAGCTACTCTTGCAGCTCGTCTGCACTGCTCAGAGAACTTCATATCTGCCTGCACCACCACCCCCAGGTCCCTTTCATTCTCTACCACTGTCAGTGTAGTACCACAGAGTTGATACGTTGCTCTGGGGTTGCTGTTTCCCATATGTAGTACTTTACATTTGTCAATGTTAAACTTCATTTGCCACCTCGAAGCCCATCTGCTCAACCTTTCCAAATCCTGTTGCAGCAGCATAGTGTCAGTAGTGTCCTTGACAACCCTGCCAACCTTTGTATCGTCTGCAAACTTGGACATTAAGCCTGATATACCATCATCAATATCATTTATAAATACAGAAAACAATAAAGGCCCCAATACTGAACCCTGAGGGACTCCACTAATAACATTAGTCCACGATGAGCAGTGTCCATTGATTACCACTCTCTGTCTTCTCCCCCTCAACCACCCCTTTATCCATAGCAGCAACTTGCCTCCAATGCCACACTGCTCCAATTTGTGCAGCAGTCTTCCATGTGCAACAGTATCAAAAGCCTTTCTAAGATCCAAGTATATAATATCAAAGTTATTCCCTGCATCCAGTTCTTTTGTGACTGCATCATAGTATCCAATCAAATTGGTCAGGCAAGACTTCCCTTTAACAAAACCATGCTGTGTCCTAGCTATAACTGAAGACTTGTCTAGATGATCCTGCAGTGCTTCTTTCACCAGTGCCTCCATTAATTTTCCGGGAACAGAAGTTAAACTCACAGGTCTATAATTACTTGTGTCAGCCTTTGATCCCCCTTTGTGAATTGGGGTCACATTTGCACATCTCCAGTCAATGGGTACCTCCCCTGAGTCCAAGGAAGCTCTCATAATTATGGCTAAGGGTTTGCTTACCTCCTTTGCTGCCTCCTTTAATATAACTGGATAGATCCCATCCACCCCAGGTGCCTTTCTTGTGTTTATCTTCAACAATTTCTCCTCCACTTTGCTCTCAGTTATTACAAGATTCTCTAGCTTACTGCTAGAGTTGAATACACCTCTGGCATTCCCCTCGCTGAATAACTCCTCATGTGTGAATGTCGATGCAAAATATTCATTTAGTTTGTTAGCTACCCGAGCAGGGTCATCAACAGTTGACCCATCGATCTCAAGTGGACCAATCTGATTCATCCCCTTCCTTCTAGAGTTTACATAAGTAAAGAACTCTTTGCTGTTTTTCTTCGCATCCCTTGCCAAGGATCTCTCGTAATCTGCCTTCGCCTGCCTAACCTCCTTTGTAACTTGGTTACAGATCAACTTGTATCTATCATAGGCATCCGTGTCACGTGTTAATTTGTATGTATCCCATGCATTTTTCTTCTCTGCCATATGCCTCATTAGTTCATCTGACAACCATTTAGGCCTAAACCTTGAACAATATTTCTTAGTTGGTATGTAAAGCCTAGTAGCTTCCACGATAAGTTCTTTGAATGCTTCCCATTTTGAATTTGCTGTTGGCAATATCATCAGTTGATCCCACTGTATAGAATTTAAATACTGTCTCAGTCCATTGTAGTCGCCTTTACGAAAGCAATACCCCTTCCCTTTACCCCTAATGGTAGTTACCTCTTTGAGTAACTCCCACTTCAGCACACTGTGATCACTGCCACCAAGTGGTTCATTTATCTGCAGATTCTGAATGCATGAAGAATCACTACTGATAATCAAATCAAGAGTATTACTCCCTCTAGTTGCCTCCCGAACATGCTGATGTAGAAAACAATCATCCAATAAATCCACAAAAGCCTTGCTACTGTGTGAGTGACCAGCCCCCAAATTCCAGTCAATATCTGGGAAATTAAAATCCCCCATTATAAGACTCTCTGATTTACTGGCCCACTCTATTTCTCCGAACAGTTTCTTATTATACTCATCAGAGTCATTAGGCCTATAGCACACTCCTACTCTCAATTTTGATCTCCCAATGCTTATGTCACACCAAACTGACTCGACACTGCACTGTCCAGCGATGTCGACTGGCTTCACTTCCTTGGATTTTATGTGTTTCTTAATTAATAGCATAACCCCTCCTCCCTTCCTATCCTGTCTATCCTTTCTGTACACATTGTACTCCCCAAATTCCAGTTCTGCATTTCTTATATCTGTGTGACACCACGTCTCTGAAATCCCCACAATATCTGCCTTTGATGTTTTGAGCAATACCTCAAATTCATCAAATTTATTTACTAAACTCCTAGCATTGGTGTACACACAAGTATACATGCACCTGTTCTTTGAGGTTTTTTGAGGTTTTGTGATGGTTTTGTGATGTTTTTTGAGGTTTTGATGGCAAGATCCAATATTCCCTACATTTTGAAAGTACAGCATTAAAATTATTTTTGCAGGCAGTTGATAAATAGTCCAATGAACCAAACCTATTGTTAACTCTCTAGGAGGCATCTGGGTCAGCTAGTGTATGATATCTTTGCCTCTACTGAGTGAACTAGTGACTGCAGGGAGTCTGAATAGTATTTATGCTGGAGGCACTGTCAAGGCCATGTTATGTTAAGGAGCTTGAAATACATCCAAAAATTCAAAAATCCACATCCAAAAATTTCATTAACTCATACAGTATGGGTTGTGTGAGTTAACAAAACCCAATTTTTTTACTTTATCTATTCAATGCAACATGAAAAATCAAACAATAGAATGAACTTATCTGCTAAAGAATTTGAGTCCCCAAAAACATCCTCATTCATTTCACAAGTATACATGGCTCACTTCCAGTATCAGTGCTGTCCATTTCCATCTGCAATCTTCTAAGCTCCACTCTTATTTTTTTGACAGAATCTCACTCGGTTATCAGTTACCTCAACCACCACTCATCCCAGTTGCTGTAATTGTTCATGGCCACCTTTAACTTTAAAAGTGGTATGTGTGCATATATCCACTCTCATATTCCTTGTCAGAGACTTCCTAGTCTGGAATCTCCTTTTTTTTGTATCTCCTCTGGCTTAAAATCCTTACTCCATTCTGTCAAGTTCGTCTCTTAACTCAATTGTTCTTTTAACCTCTACAAATCATTTTTTTCATTTGCTTTCTTTGAAACTTAACTTTCTCCAGTCATTTTCTTTGGCAATTTTAATATCTGCAATTTCAGCTGGCTTCAATTTTCTACTTATACAGATCAAGCTAGTTAAAATGTTGAGGATTTTTCCAGTGTCAAAACTACCATGCCATTAGGTCTGCCACCACAAGAGGACTAAGATGGTTGGTTTGGTTGTTAGAGTAACAGGGGATCTGTTTGTGAATCTCATAGGAGGAACAGAATTTGTGGTTTTGCTACTCACATTTGCAATTACAGCAATTTAATTTACCTATTTGAATATCACCCAGTCCTAAACATACATCCAATACTCTTGACCTTTTCCACACCAATTACATAGTCAGTGTTGGTCTTCTAGGTGTCAGGGAAATTATTTTTATATGGATGAAATCCTTTATTCTGCATTTCGCCATAAAATCTCATTCTTTATCTGTAGCATGTTGCAATTGGCTTGTATCCAAATCTCCAGGTTCATTTCCTGCTTATGCTAAAGCTTGCAACAATTGCAAAACAGTTATTAATTAATCCAAACTCGACTTTGAACAGTCTAAGAGTAGAGAGTTTGATTCTTGTCCAAGTAGCAGTTGAGCCTTCTAGTCTCTTGCCAAAGCTATTGGCTGCAACTGGTATCCATCTATGCTTCCACTTCTGTTATCATCTCATAGTTCTATTGTATCCTAAGCTAAAGATAAGACTTAATTGGCATTCAACTTTTCTTCTCACTCTTGTATCGATGATCTTGGTAAATTTGCCATACTGAACGCATTCTACTCAATGCTTCTTGTGGTCTTCTACCGGAAAGATTTTGAAAAATTCTGAACAATATTATTGTTCAGAATTTTATTGCCAAGAAAGTTCAAGATGGAATTTCTCTATTTGATCTCAAAACCTGTTCTTCCAAGCTTGCCCCTATTCTGTTACTTTTTTACACTTTCTTATTCTATTTCGTATTTTTTTTCCTTCTGCTTGGAAATTGCCCACATGCAGCCAGTTCCCAAAGAGGATGAGAAGCCCATTCAATTCCACTTATCTGTACACTTCCTAAAATGATGGAGAAATCTGTTGGCCATCAACTTATACACTATCTCAAACCTTCCATCTAATCAATGATCACCAGTGTGGATTCCATCAATGTCGATCTGCTTGTGATATATATTACTTATGTCAGGGGTGGGCAGAGAAGGGATATGTTCCCCTTAGGCAAAAATTTGAAATTAAAGAAAAAGAATGCAGGTGGCATTAAAGAAAAAAAGCTCAAAAGCGATGATACCTGGATACACCACTGAATGTTACTCATCTTTGGACAAATTTTACTGAAAATTTTGATGAAACTCAAGCAGTTGTGCTTGACATTTCCAAGATTGTATTTGGCATGAAGGTCATCTAAATAAGCTCTGATAGATTGCCATCTGCTTATTTTTTTTGCAATTGAGTAGCCATCTTTCTCTCCAACTGCTCACTGCAGGTGATGGTGGATGGGTCTCTGGGTTCCCCCGCAGTTCACTTTGTTTCATAATGTTTTCCTTTTGTATATCAATGATCTTCCTTTGACTGGAAATCCTATTCATAGTTCTGCTGATGACAGTGCACTGCATTCCTCCTTTCAGTTTGCCAAAGTTAGAAGTAACTTAGTAGTAGAAGGTAAAACTCAATATTGAAATATACACTGAGTGATCACTGAATTATGACCGCCTACCTAATACTTCATAGGTCCTCATTTTGCCCTCAGTACAGCAGCTATCCGACGTGGCATGATTCAACAAGATGTCGGAAGCGTTCGGGAGGTATGGCCAACCAAGCTGTGTGTAATGCACCCAACAATTCAGGTATGGCCAACCAAGCTGTGTATAATATGCCCAACAATTGAGGTATGGAGGTGATTGGTGTATCCAGACACCTGATATGCCTTTCCATAGTGTCCCACAAGTGCTCTATGGGATTGATATCGGCAGAGTTCGGAGGCCAATCGATATGCTGGGAGTCAGAACTGTGTTCCTCAAACCAGTCCTGCACAACAAGTGCCTGATGGCTCGGCGCATTGTCATCATGGAAGCCACCATCGCCATTCGGAAAAAAGTGTAACATAGCGGGGTGTACAGTCAGCAAGCAGTTGATGATAGCAGAGACCACTGTTCTACATGCACCATGAATTCAAGTTCCTGCCAGTGAAACATGCCCCACACCATACAATCACCTCCACTGACCTGAACTTTTGATACCATGCATGATGGATCAAGAGCCTCATGATTTTGACACCAAATCCGTACACGACCATCCACAGTGTGGAGTAAATAATGTGACTCATCCGACCAGCACACCTAACGTCCAACTTGCATTCTCTTTGCACCAGGCGAGTCTTTTATGCCGATGAACCTTGGTTAAGAGAGGATGCCATAGGGGTCGTCTGCTGGCATAGCCCATATGTGCAAGCGTGTGATGCGCGGTCAAGCCAAATATTGTTCCAGGTTGGCCCATGTTGTATCGGGTAGTCAACTCTTCAACAGTGCTGTGCCTGTTCAAGTTGTCGGACCCGGTGCTCACCTCTAACATCAACCTTTCACTGACCTTTGCAGTTTTGCAGTCTGGTCGTTGTTTGACCATTTTGACACCAGTCCTGGTACACTTTAACTACGGCGGCTCTTGAACACCCCACCAGTTCAGACATTTGGGAAATCAAGGCATCAGCTCTTCAAGGACTCACTGTCTGTCCTTTATCTAAGTCTGATAAATCCTTCCTTTTACCCATCACGTTCAGAATTTTACTACCTACTGAACCACTGACACCTTAGCTATGCTACGTAGGTCGACTAACTGCGCACTCTCATACCTCGCGTGGTCAACGGGTCACATTGTTTTCATAGGGGTGGTCATAATTCAGTGATCACTCAGAATATATATTTAGTGTTATTACTGCATTGAGATATAATTTTGGCATAATATTTTAGTGTAATATTTTTAACTGTATCGAAATCATGTCTCAGAGCAGCAAAGCAAAAGGCTCAAGGTAGTGGGAGTGCTGTGGCTCGGGGGAGAACTGAGGGGGGGGTTGTCCTTTGAATCACAGCCTTTTGAAATGTACTGCTTGTTTGATGTTTGTGGACTATCAGGAAAGGGACACAATTTGGGATGTATTTGTGTGCGCTCAATATAAGAAGGAGTGTGAAGAAGATAGGTGCCAACTGAGCATGGTCCCCCCATTTAAGTCCTTCAAGAGCATAGATACTCTCGAAGGACTTAAATGGGGGGACCCATCAAGCTCCCAGCTGCCAACATTAATGCCAGAGATTGCGCTTGATCATCAGGCAGCACAATGGCAATCCCTGAGCCAGAATGTGCTGGTCCAACAGGAACTAGTCGGTGTCGGTGACTATTGTCAGGAAAACGGGTAATATATTGTGCAAAAAGGATAGGTGGAACAGGACTAGGGTATGTCTGCCAGGGGGCAAAAGTTGACGACGTCGTAGAGCAGATATCATCTTTTAAGGGTATGAAAGGTGATATTGTTGTACACGGAACTAATGACATTAAGAGCAGGAGAATAGAGGAATTACTTAACAAGTACAGGTCAACGTTGAATAAAAGCCATGAGTTAGGGTTGAATTTGAAAGTGTCTGCAATTCTGCCCAGACATGATAGTAGGGAGTATATGATCAGAGCCTTTTCTTAGTGTGGTCTGTGCTTGTTAACAGGAGAGACTGCTTCTACAGGGATGAGATACACTTAAATAGAAAGGGTGCAATAATATTTGGTGATGCCATCAAGGCAGTATTAGGTGTGTCGGGAAACTGTAGCTTGTGGGGGGGTACACGGACTGATGGGTTAACAGTAGCTGCTGGCAGAGGTGAAAGTGATTCTTGCACTGTTTCTATTGGAATGAGCAGCAACCTGGAAAACAAGTTGCTGGGGATTTCAGAGACTGCTGGGAGTCATTGTGGAACAAGTAAATACATGGGTGCGTGTCGTATGGTTGTTTATTGGTGCATTAGCTGCTTTGGCTATAGTGCATCTGTAAATACATGGGCTGTGTTGGGGTAGCTAGGAATAAGAACAGATGCATGTATACTTGCATGTACACCAATGCTAGGAGTTTAGCAAATAAATTTGATGAATTTGAGGTGCTGCTCAAAACATCAAAGACAGATATTGTTGGGATATCAGAGACATGGTGTCACACACATATAAGGAATGCAGAACTGGAATTTGGGGAGTACAATGTGTACAGGAAGGATAGACGGGATAGAATGGTAGGAGGTGTTATGCCGTTAGTTAACAAACACAAAATCTAGGGAAGTGCATTCAGCTGACATGGGTGAACAGTTCAATGTTGAGTCAGTTTGGTGTGACATAAGCACTGGGAAAGCAAAATTGAAAGTAGGAGTGTGTTATAGGCCTAATGATTCTGATGAATAAAATGAACAACTTTACAGAGAAATAGTGGGCCGATAAATCAGATTGTCTTATAGTGGAGGGGTTTAACTTTCCAGATATTGACTAGACTTCTGGGTTGGTCACTCTCGTGCTATCAAGGCTTTTTTTGGATTTATTGGATGATTGCTTTCTACAGCAGCATGTTTGAGAGGCAACCAGATGGAGTAATATTCTTGATTTGATTATCAGTAGTGATTCTTCATACATTAAGAATCTGCAGATAAAGGAACCACTAGGTGGCAGTGATCACAATGTGCTGATGTGGGATTTACTCGAAGATGTAACTACTGTCAGGGGTAAAGGGAATGGTTTTTGCTTTCACAAAGGTGACTACGATGGTCTGAGACAGTTTTTAAAGTCTATACAGTGGGGTCAACTGATAATGTTACCAACAGCAAATTCTAAATGGGAAACATTCAAGGAAGTAACCTTGGAAGCTACTAGGCTTTTTGTCCCAACTAAGAAATACTATTCAAGGTTTAGGTGCCTATATGGATGTCAGATGAACTAATGAAACTCGTGGTCTCAGAGAAGAAAAATGCATGGGATGCATATAAATCATCAGGTGATGCAAAAGCCTATTGTAGATATAAGCTTGTGTGTAATCAAGTCACAAACGAGGTTAGGCAAGCGAAGGCACAGATTACGAGAAATCTTTGGCAAAGGATGCGAAGAAAAACAGCAAAGAGTTCTTTATGTATGTAAACTCTAGAAGGAAGGCAATGAATCAGATTGGTCCCCTTGATATCGATGGTTCGACTGTTGAGGACCCTGCTCAGGTAGCTGACAAACAATGAGTATTTTGCATCTACATTCACACGTGAGGAGTTATTCAGGGAGGGGAATGCCAGAAGTTTATCAAACTCTGGCAGGGAGCTAAATGATTTTGTAATAACTGAGAGCATAGTGAAGGAGAAATTGTTGAAGTTGGGGTGGATGGGATCTATCCAGTTATATTAACGGAGGCAGCAAAGGAAGTAAGCAAACCCTTAGCCATAATTTTGAGAGCTTCCTTGGACTCGGGGGGAGGTCTCCCATGGACTGGAGATGTGCAGATGTGACCCCAGTTCACAAAGGGGGATCAAAGGGTGACAAGTAATTGCAGACCTGTTAGTTTAACTTCTGTTCCAGGGAAATTAATGGAGGAACTGGTTAAAGAAGCACTGTAGGATCATGTAGACAAGACTGCAGTTATAGTTCAGACCAGGGGCAGCTTGTTGGTAGGCACTGTGGAACTGCAGTTCCTCTAGCTTTTTAAATCTAAATGTACAGTCAACCCAGTTATATGAAATTTTATAAAGAGCAGTGCAACGCAATGAATGTTTTTATTAACAGATCCCGCATATAGTATACTAATCCTCTATTTCCAATAATCATATCAATAATAAATGAATAAAAGCTCAATTGTTTTCAACTTTGAAGTTTAACTGTAGACAAACTGTGTGTTATGCAGTTCCACATTTTGGTCCCATTGGTTCAGTTAATGCCTAGTTGGCATGTTGCCAGTACGCCTTTTTCAGAGATGTTAAAATGAGGCAAAGGAACTGCAGAGCCAGCAGTGCCAATTTGAACAATGCACCAAACTTGAATGGCAAAGTTATTAATCCATTTTCAATAAATAAAAACCGAAGAATGGATTTTATTTTTAAATAAAATTTCACGTTTACCCAAATCTGTTAATGTTAAGTGTCCACTTAATGTTTTGTAGTATTTGTAACTTGCTTATTATTATATGTCTGCATGTCTTATAACCAAGTCAATTTAATGTAACTTTAAGAAGCAGCACCCCTGTACATCACAGTCAATCAAAAGTCGCCACTGGTTCAGACATAGCATGGGTTTGTTAAGGGGAAGTCTTGTCTGACCAAATTTGATTGGATACTACAATAAGGCCACAAAGGAACTGGATGCAAAAAATAATTTTGATATCATATATTTGGATTTCAGGAAAGCTTTTGATACTGTTACACATGGAAAACTACTGTACAGATTGGAGCAGTATGGCGCTAAAGGCAAATTGCTGCTATGGATAAAGGGATGGTTAAGTGGGAGAAGACAGACAGTGATAATCAATGGACACTGCTCTTCATGGAATAGTGTCATTAGTGGCGTCCCCCAGGGTTCCGTGTTGGAGCCATTGTTGTTTTCTGTATTTATCACTGATATTGATGAAATGTATATTAGGCTTAAATGTCCAAGTTTGCAGACAATATGAAGGTTGGCAGGGTTGTTAATGACAGTACACTATTGCAACAGAATCTAGAAAAGTTGAACAGACAGGCTGAGAGGTGGCAACTGAAGTTTAACATTGAAAAATTTAAAGAACTGCATATGGGTAGCAGTAACCCCAGAGTAACATATCAACTGTGTGATACTACACTAAGGGTTGTAGAGAATGAAAGAGACCTTTGGAGTGCAGTCAGATGCGAAGTTTTCTGAGCAGTGCAGACAGTCTGCAAGAATAGCTCACGGTGTCTTGTGAATGGTATACAGGAATTTTTCTAGCAGGGATAAGGAGGTAATTATCGCCTTGTATAAGGCAGTGGTCAGGCCACACCTTGAGTACTGTATACAGGTCTGGAAGACTCATTTTAGAAAGGATGTAGAGCTGCTTGAACGAGTACAGAGAAGAGCAACGAGATTAGTGAATGGAACAAAAGGGTTGCTCTTTCGAAGAAAGGCTTACATTCTGCAAATTGCAGTGTCTGGAGAATAGACATCTACAAAGTGATCTGATTGAGATGTATAAGGCCTTGAATGATTTGAGCAAGCTCAATGCTGATGAGATTCTTCCTCTAGCCCAGAGTAGTCACCTGAGGTGACATAAATTCAAATTGAAGAAAGACAGTTGTAGAATAGATGTGTGAAAATTTGCCTTTAAACAGTGGGTGGTTGATTGCAGGAACAAACTTCCATCTGTCATTGTAGAAGTTGACAGCTTAAATAATTTAAGGCAGAACTAGAAAAACATTTGGAGTTAAAGGATGGGTGAAATGCGAAGGGGTCTCCTTTTTTTTTTTCTTTTTTTTTTTGACTGATGCTATATAGCTTGCTTTCTTGCATCATATGCCTCTACTAATGCTAACTTGCACTGCACAAACAGCTTCATCTTTTTGAATATCAACTACTAATACAATACTTATTAATGCCAATATCTGAGTAATACTCCAATGGAACAAAGAAATTTTAATCCTTCTGAAAATCAGCCTCGTCTTATTTCTCACAAAAAATTAGATTTTTATACAAGATCACATGACACTATTATAAGTCATTATAATAGTGATGTGTGATTATGATTCAGGATCACCCTGGCTGATAATCACTCTTGGCATAAGCACATCACAAATATGGGTTTTTCTTTTTTCAACAGCTGCTGATTCTGTACAAATCCACCCTCCCGGGGAATATTGTTTTCATAACTGGGGTGGTGGCCCCAAAATCCCTCTTAAGCTCCTTGACTCTATTCCAAGGAGGACAGTTAGCTTTAATGACCTATCTTTTATGAACACACACACACACAGAGAGAGAGAGAGAGAGAGAGAGAGAGAGAGAGAGAGAGAGAGAGAGAGAGAGAGAGAGAGAGAGAGAGAGAGAGAGAGAGAGAGAGAGATTCCACTGCTTTCTTCCAATCCAGCTGACATCCATTGCAGTCCAACTTCACACTCACTAACGTTTCCTTATTTATCCCTTCTATTTCTCTTCTCTAGATCAACCTGCCTTCACATGTAATGAAATGCCTTCACATGTAAATAATGAAATCATCAGAAGAGAAAACAAAAGGAAAAGATATTGAAAATAATATTACTTCAGAAAAAATGTCAAGTTTTTTGTGAATTTTTTTTAGAAGAAAAGAATCCTACCCCACCAAAATTTCATTTTATAAATGTGTGAATATCTTCACGTAGCCACATATATCATATATAGAATCCTTCAACTTGAGGATTGCACAAATGAAAGTTTGAGCACAATCAGCATATTGGATAAAATGTCTAATGCTGCGAAAACCCTACGCAGTAGTGAAATTAGTCATTGGTAAAGCCCAATGTGACATTACATGATGATGGTGCATATAATTGCCAGAATCTGCAATCATAGTATCCTAAATTGAGTTTAACCTACCTGTAACATTTCTGATGTCTAGGAGTAGCTGCTATTGAAAAAAACTTTTTTCTGTATACAATATACATATGCCCCCCCCCCCCCCCCCATTTATTCTTTAGGATGACTGCAATTGGGAATACTACAAAGGCAAACTGAGGTTTGAATGCATGAAGGAATTATTTTGAATGCTTTAAAAAAAAAAGATTTGAAGAATAAATTTATTCCTCACCCTTTTTTTTGTTGAACAGTTCAGTGGTTAAAAAAATAATAAATGCAATTTTCTAATTGGATTTTAGTGGTATAATTCAGAAAATTGATTGTACGATAGGCTGTGAATCCAAAAAGATTAAAATTTAATTAACCTTTGGGTAAATGCTCCCAACACTGTAATAGGCTCACTAAGCTAAAAGATTTATGACAAACATGTCATAAATCTTTCTTATTGTTTTTTATTTTTTTATCCTAATTTAATTAATTAATTTAACTTTATAGGATAAAATATGCATTATGTATATGAACTTCTGTAATTATGAATTTAAAAAAAATCATATTAATAGCAAGAGTTATTTTAACAAAGTACCTTCACATTACTATTTTGATATCCATTTCTTAAGATATGATTTGCTTACAGAGCATATATTTGTTTGAAAAGCTTATTTAACTTCAAAAACATTCCTTGAAGACCAAGCTTGAAGGCCATGCTTTAGAATAACAAAATAGCCTTCTCAGTTTGTTTGTTTATACTATTTGCCAGCTGCATGCATGAAAATGGTAGTTCAAATTTCAAGTAAACATTAGTACAAGGGATATGATATGATATCACAAACATAACTGCACACAACAAAGGTACTATCTTTTATGTCATGAATATTAAGTGAACAAAAACTTTGTCTAATGGAGAAGGCCACTTCCAACGTTTTGGCTGTTTGTGGATAATTTGTTAGTTTGTTGATGGCATAGAGTAGCTATCATTTTTTAGGAGCACAAAAGATTATATACACGATGGTACTAAGTGGTACTAATGATATTAATTGACACATGGTGTGACTGAGAGTACAATATGTATAGAAAGGACATGTGTTTTTGTAAAGGGCGGCACCTAGAAC